>NC_089510.1:6328384-6628384 GCF_036850995.1 Saccopteryx leptura | reverse complement strand
TCTCCTCTCTGGCTCCGGTCCAACTGCAGTTCATTCCTGAAAGTGGTTAGGAAGGACGACCTTCAGCAGGCGGGGGACGCAGCTGACGCCGTCCCCTGGAAGTCTGGTTCCAGCCACCAGGCTGGTTCTCTCTGTCCCCCGATTCTAAGTCACCGAGATGCCTGTGTTTCTCTCTGTTATGTGACTATGAAGAGCGTCACCGGCTGACCCTATGACAACCACTCTGGCTGGCACTTGAGGATAACAGGGGGAGGGAGGGCCCGGAGCCATCTGAACAAGCGGACGCCCGAGTGCTGAGGGAGATGGTCAGTCTGATGGACGGCAGCACGGTGACTTTTACCTGTGAGGAGGGATAGATTTTAATGTTGGAATGCTACACAGCTCCTTTCGAGGACCAGCTCTTTTCTCATGAGATTTCTAAGTGACAAAATCCTTCCAAAGAACCCCGGGAATGAAATAGCTACATTGACACCTTGATGGAGATTAGGAAGAAGATTCCATAATCTTTGCTGGGCTTCCCCTTTTGCCTCAGGGTGTTGGTCTCCGAATGCACGGACTGTTACCCTCGCTTCACAAGGAACGGGTCTCATTCTGCAGCGCCGCGCCCAGCTCCCCGACGCTGACCTGCCTCGGAGGCGAGTCTGCTCAACACGGTGTCAGCAGGAAGTTATTTTGACAGCTGGCGGAGGCGGAAACATAAGACTCGAGATGTTTGCATTTTAGCATGTGGCGTTCTGGAATAGTGTTCTGATGTCTGCATGCTAACGGACACCATCGCAGACGGTAGCACAAGGCTGAAGAGGAGAACCCCCCAAGGAAAACGTGATCACACCGATCGAACAAAACACGGGCTTTCTGCGGGAACACTGGAGGGTACGCCTGAAACGCACAAAAATCCCCGCTAATGTCAAGTCAGAGGCCCGTCCTTCCTCTTGATGCACGACTGCCAGGCGTAGTGATTTCAAGCCACGTGAAGTGCGTCCCGGACACACAGCACCTTGGTGGTTGACAGGGGCCTCGGAATCTGAGGACGGTGCCTCTCCGGGAGCCGGTTTCCATTCTCAGGATCAATGAACCGGCCCCGGATGACATGATCAACTTGCTCCAAGCGTGGCCTTGTGTCTCCTGACAGCGCTAGATGAACATTCAGTGTCTGCATTTCCGCGTGGCGACACGAGGATCAACCGAAGAGCGAAATTAAATTTAGCTGTGCCATCCGCTGCCTCGGCTTTATGAATTCCAGCCCACGGACACGGACTGGGCTCCGATGGGTCAGCCATTGTCTCTTATTGTCCAACTTACAGCAAATGTTGGACAGATATGTTCAGCAAAAGTGAATGTTTTGGGGGTTATCGTTAAGATTTTTGTCTTCATAAGAATACAGTGGGCTCTGGCCGGTTGGCTCAGCGGTAGAGCGTCGGCCTGGCGTGCAGGGGACCCGGGTTCGATTCCCGGCCCGGGCACACAGGAGAAGCGCCCATTTGCTTCTCCACTCCCCCCCCCCCCTCCTTCCTCTCTGTCTCTCTCTTCCCCTCCCGCAGCCGAGGCTCCATTGGAGCAAAGATGGCCCGGGCGCTGGGGATGGCTCCTTGGCCTCTGCCCCAGGCGCTAGAGTGGCTCTGGTCGCGGCAGAGCGACACCCCGGAGGGGCAGAGCATCGCCCCCTGGTGGGCAGAGCGTCACCCCCTGGTGGGCGTGCCGGGTGGATCCCGGTCGGGCGCATGCGGGAGTCTGTCTGACTGTCTCTCCCCGTTTCTAGCTTCAGAAATATACAAAAAAAAAAAAAAAAAAAAGGATACAGTGGAACAGAAGGAGAAGCCGCGTGGACCGGAGCCTCCGAGGGCAGCATCTCAGCCAGCGCGCGGGGCCCACCCACGAGGTGTGGGGTGTTGAGTGCGTCACCATCGGCAGAGCCGTGGAGAGCCACGAGGAGCGCCCCGGACTCGATCCTCTTCCTCTGGTGAGGCTTTGTTACTTCTCCCTGGGCCCCTAACAGTTACGGCTCTTACAATGTTTCCATTTCCAAGAAAGTTCTTGATTTCTTCTGATGGTGTGTCTTTATTTCATCATCTTTTCTTTTCTTTTCTTTTTACTTTACTTTTCTTTTTCTTTAAAAAACAAAATAAAAAAATCTCTGTTTTCTTGAGCAGTTGAATGTAAAGCATGGAATTGCATTTTGATGCTGTCATTTGGAGTGGTTTTTTTATTTTATTTTTTATTTATTGATTTTAGAGAGAGAAGAAGGGGGAGGGGAGAGAGAAAGATAGAGGAAGGAGAGAGACAGGAACATCCATCTGTTCCTGTATGTGCCCTGACCAGGGATCGAACCGGCCACCTTTGTACTTGGACCAACACTCTCTCAGCTGAGCTATCCGGCCAAGGCCGGGGCGTTTTTGTTTTTTATTACCTGTTGTCAGTCTGGTTGTTTAGCAGCGTGTGCTCAGATGCCGGGGCTCCCAGGCCTGCTCAGAGCTGCTTTTCAAGGACTCCTGTCGATTTTTAGCTGACGCCATCCAACGAGTTTTCCATTTCTGAGGCTAACAGACGTCCTAATGGGCTGCACATCCAACAGATGGGACGGAGGGCGACTTTGGCAGTGGGCAGTTGGAATCGGCCCTCAGTTGTTTGGTCTACGGCCCTCGCTGAAGTCAATAAAAGGTAATTTTCATGCACAATTTAGTCCAGAGAATGCATTGTGGGAAAGCGTAGCTGGTGTACGTCCAATGGGCACCAGGGTAGCAGTCGGTGAAAGTTCTGTTGGATGGCCAATCGTCCCTGGCAGCCTGGCGAGCTGATCAAGAGAACCGCAGGACCGAGTCACAGATGGTGGACGATGGCAGGGCTTCAGAGGCAGGGCAGAGGACACAGAGGAAGTCATTGTCCCCAGCAGCAAAGCTGAAAGTAGCAACACCTTCAGGATACGGTCTTCTGAATCCCACGTCTCTGATCGAAACCTGAGGAGAAAGGTAGAAATACTGTCCAAAAACGAAACCGGAAGGTTAATGACAAGCCTGTCATACAAAATAAAAATATTGTTCTGTCCTGTCAATTATGTCTCTTCACATAATTGATCTTTGATAAGATGTTTAATGTTTGCTTCATTTGGATGTGACACTATAGGATCCTTAGTTAAAATATGTCTGCTCTCTTGGGTACCAGGTTTCCAGATGAAGTAGGACTTAATTTTTAAGATCAAACTTTTCTGTGTCACAATGAGTGCTCTATCAAGTGACATCTCGGGACTGAAATGTGTTACGAGTCAGGGAAAACGCTTTGCTAGGTTTTGAGAAGGAAACCTAGAAACTCACGATGATATCCTCTAAGAGAAAAAACCCTTTTCAACACAGGAATATACCATGTTACACTTCTAGTTTATCAAAATATAACTCCAGCACAGGGATATACCATGTTACACTTCTAGTTTATCAAAATATAATTCAAAGGGGTGTGGAATTATCCAGTGACCCTACAAAGACAATTGTACTAGATTCCAAAATCTATACATTTTCTGAGGTCTAGACATCTATAATATTGGTTGAACTACCCCAAGTTCACTCCTGTTTCTTTTTAGACTTTACTTATATAAAACTAACAAAACACTGAATTCCAGTATGATAATACTGTGCTTTATCATAGGAAATATACATGTGGTTTTTGTCCCCATTCCTAGCACAGAGCTCCTAAACCACTGAGAATTTATTGAGTGATAAGAGCCATAAAGGCGCCTTGACTTTCCTATGAAACCCCTTTCACCCACGCTTGAGTGTATGTTAGTGAGGGGACTTTTAGAAGTCCCTAAGGATGGGAGCTGGTTGCCAGAGGAACCAACTGTGATTAGAAGATTAAGTTTTCTTTTTTGGGGGGGAGAAGAAGGGGGATAGTGAGGCAGACTCCTGCATGCACCCTGATTGGGATCCACCCAACAACACCATCTTGGGCCAATGCTTGAGTACTGAGCTATTTTTAGTGCCTAAGACTGATGCACTTCAAGGGAGCTATATTCAGAGCCTGGGGCCACACTCAAATTAATCAAGCCACTTGCTGCAGGAGGGTAAGAGGGAGAGAAGGGGGAGAAGGAGGAAGGAAAAACCAGATAGTCACTTTTCCTGTGTGCCCTGACCGGGAATTGAACCCAGAACATCCATATGCTGGGCCAACACTCTATCCACTGAGCAACAAGTCAAGGCCAGAAGGTTGAATTTTCAGTCCTACCAGCCCAACCTCAGGAAGGAGAGCAGAGTAAAGGGTTGAATCAATTGCCAGTCGCTAAGGATCTTAATTAACTATCCCTGTGCATGAAGTCTTTATAAAAACCCAAAAGAATGAGGTTTGGAGAGCTGCTGGGTTGGGGGGAGTTGTAGTTTTGGGGAGAGCAATCCTTCCAGAGAGCATGAAAGCTTTGAGCCCCTTCCCACACACCTTGCTCTATGCATCTCATCCATCTGGCTGTTTCTGAGTTATATATCCTTTTATAATAAACTGAAACCTAGTAAGTAAAATATTTCTCTGAGTTCTGTGAGCAGCTCTAGCAAATTAATCTAACCCAAGGAGGGGGTCGTGGGAACTTCTGCTCTATAGCTGGTGGGTCATAAGCACAGGTGACGATTAGAACCTGCATTTGGCATCGGAAGCAGGGGATGGGTCGAGCCTTGTAGGACCGAGTTCTTAACCCGTGTGATCCAACGCTATCTCTAGGTAGATAGTGTCCAAATTGAGATAAATTGTAAAACATGAGTTGGTGCCAAGAAAATTGCTTGGTGGTTTTTTTTTGTTGTTGTTGTTTTAGATTTAGTGAGAAGAGGGGAGACAGAGACAGACTCCCACGTGCACCCCCACTGGGATCTACCCAGCAAGCCCAGCAGGAGGTGATGCTCTGCCCATCTGGGGTCCCTTGCTCCATTGCAACTGAAGCCATTTTCTAGAGTCTGAGGTGGAAGCCACGGAGCCATCCTCAATGATTGGGGCCAAATTGCTTCAACCGAGTCGTGGCTGTGGGAATGGAGGAGAAGAGACAGAGAGAGTGAGAAGGGAGAGGGAAAGAGGGGGTGGAGAAGCAGAGGGGCACTTCTCCTGTGTGCCCTGACCGGGAATCAAACCTGGGACATCCACATGCCGGGCCGACACTCTACTACTGAGCCAACCACCAGGGCACTTGGTGATGTTAAAACACACACACACACACACACACACACACACACACACACACACACTCCAGAAGTATTAACCAAAGCCAAATTACTGAGTGCACTTAGTAAAAGATTCCTTGTCAGTGTAATAGCTTCTAAATTAAAAACAAAACAAAACTGTGTTTGGTATTGAACTATCAGGATAGAAATACAAGTGTGTTCATTGTCTGCCGAGAGAATAGGATCAGAAATCCATGAATACCTCCATGACCACAGGCCCATTGGAGAGAGAGGGATTTTGAATACAACAGGAAATGGTCCCTGAGGAGTGCCCCCCCCCTCTGCCCCCTTTTCTCCCCGTGCTGTGCGTATGCTGATGGTGGCCAGGTGGAGGAGTTGGCTGGCCCAGTAACTGCTTCTATCTGGAGGAAGAGTACGTGGTGCTGCAAGTGTGTGCTGCCCCCAGAGACAGATTAAATGGCACCAAAGTGCCCTTAGAAGAAATTAACCAAGCTCCAGAATGGAAAGTGACTTTAAAAAATTCATTCTCTTTTTATTTCAAGTTTACGATTAATGGGAAATGAATAAATGAAAAGACCAAGGAGAGAGAGAGGAAATAGTAAGGGATTATTACCACCCCACAAAGCTTTTATTGATATTATAGTTGGATGTCTCAAATAAAGGAGATGGATTTTTAATCCTTCCCCTCGTTTCACAGATCACAATTACTGCGAAACTTACTACTCCGGGAGTCTGCAGGCTAAGCCAACGCACTTTGGATCCTGAAGCACAGAAATGACGGCATTTTCACTTCTTCTCCCTCAGAGAAACGATGTGGTGGCTGTCCTTCCTCTCCAGGTGGATGAGAATTTTTTTCTCTGTGTTGTGTCAAAGCAGACCACATAGTCCTAGTCGTAATTTGAGCGGTTTATACTTGAAATTAAAGTTATATTTCTACCAAGGTGGGCTGTAAGAAATGACTCAGCGTTGGCACAACTTTGGTGTACATTTCACCAGATATAAGGAGAGAGAAAAAAAAAAAGAATTCCTAAACAGGCAAAAGGCACAGAAAATTCAACTTGCTTCCTTCTCTTTGTTTGAAGTATTATCAGGTCAGTTGGCTGGGTCAGCTAAACAGACTGTCACTGCATTGAGAACTTCGTACCAGGCCCCACGCCCACAGCTAAAACTGGATTGTCTATCTTGATTTTTATAACTGCTCTAGGAAGTAAGGGCTCCTGTCTTATATTTGTAGAAACTGAGACGTAGAAAGAAAATAAATGCATAAGATCACGGGAGAGCCAAGATTTGAATCAGAGACATCACGTTTATTTGTACTTGAAACAACAGGAAAGGAGACCAGAGGAGTCCTCTGGGAAAAAAAAAAGTGTGAGTTCAGGTGTGACTTTCCCACTTACGCTCTGCCTGCTTCCTGACTGGGTCTTCATGAGGAATTAGGAGCAAAATAACCCGAAAGTTGTATGTCAGGTAATGAAGTAGTTGGGGTAGATCTCATTTTCTGTGGCTCGAAAGCATCATACTGAGGCTTTTCCTCAACTGGCATTCCTATTAATTAGCACCCCCCCCCCCCAAACTGTCTTCTACCCAGGTGGCTGAATTTCTGTTGCAAAATTCGTTCAGATAGTTTTACGTTGAATTAATACATTAGATGAAATTACTTCAAATGTTGTTACACACGTGCTTTATTGAAATGAAATATTTAACGTTTAATGAATCCCCACTCCTCCTTGGTGTGTCTAATTTATCCAGCACAATTTGAAAATAAAATTTCATTTATGAGTCTCTTGTTTTACTGTTGTTTCCATATTTATTCTGTGTTTTCCTTTAACTACTTCCTGGGGGATTTAACAGTCTTCTGGATTACCCAGCAGTGGCCCAGAGGCCAAATCAGAGAATCCAGTGACCTCTAAGAGAATAAATCTATAAGATGCTTCTAGAATATTATTTGAGGAGGAGGGTGGGAAGTGTGTGTGTTTGTGCATGTGAAGTATTATTACACTTTTATTCAGATTTCATTTATTCATTTTTAGAGAGAGAGAGAGAGAGAGAGAGAGAGAGAGAGAGTAGAGGGGAGGGACAGGAAGCATCAACTCCCATATATGCCTTGACCAGGCAAGCCCAGAGTTTTGAACCTGCGACCTCGGTGTTCCAGGTGGATGCTTTATCTGCTGCGCCACCACAGGTTAGGCCTGTCATTACACTTTGCATGCTTGTGTATTTGAGGTATGTGGATAATAATTTTTAAGTGCTTGAGCTTCTGTACAATATTCTGGACTGACCAGAAAGGTTTTATAGTATGATATTTATGTGCTAATACTATTTTCTAGGATGATACGGCATTAGCTAACATAACCTTCATTTCAACAGGCAGAGCTTGATATTTATTGTTTTTTTTTTTGTTTTTGTTTTTTTCTCCCTTTACAGGGACAGAGAGAGAGTCAGAGAGAGGGATAGATAGGGACAGACAGACAGGAATGGAGAGAGATGAGAAGCATCAATCATCCGTTTTTCGTTGCGACACCTTAGTTGTTCATTGATTGCTTTCTCATATGTGCCTTAACCGCGGGCCTCAGCAGACCGAGTAACTCCTTGCTGGAGCCAGCGACCTTGAGTCCAAGCTGGTGAGCTTTTTTTACTCAAGCCAGATGAGCCTGCGCTCAAGCTGGTGATCTCGGGGTATTGAACCTGGGTCCTTCCGCATCCCAGTCCAACACTCCATCCACTGTGCCACCGCCTGGTCAGGTAGAGCTTGATATTTAAGGAATACAAATAACGTCTGCAAATATCCTACTTGGGAGACTGAATAACCTGACTGTGTATCGATTAGAGGTTGCAAACTGAGCTGTGGAAGCTGCTCTCTCTCTCTTACGTCTGACAGAGATGCCATGCCTGGAGCCGGCGTCATCCGTCTCCTGCCCCGACGTCGTATTCCGAGGCGCCCACCCTTCTGTGCCCGGACCTGCGCTGCTCGCCACGGAAGACCGAGCCAGGGGCCAGCTCCGGGGGGGGGGGGCGCTGGTGTGCCGGGTGCACGGAGAGGTGGGCTACGGAAAGTGAGAAAAGCAAATGAAGGGAAGGAGGAAGTAAGGAAAGGAAGAAGGGAAGACAGATACAGAGAAGACATAGCAAGAAACTGCGGGGAAAGTGGAAGGAACAGGGTTTAAGGGGCCCAGGACACGTCCAGGGAAAGGGAGGACTAGAGAGCCACAGGGAGCACTCTTGTTTACTGAGTTCTTCCAGTTCAGGGTTCTCAGCCCGAGATCTGTGGGGAAAATGCGGGTCTGTGAGCGGGCTGTGAAAAAATATGACCGCCCCATTTTCTCTCGCGTCTGATTGAAAGTTGGCATGTCCCTCAACTGTGAATATAGGCCACAAACCGCTGGAGGATTAGCAACACCCATGGCTTTGTAGCAATAGCAAATATTTTCATATTACAATTTAATTGTGGCAGAGATCTTAAAACATTACTAATACTTATAAGGACTTGGAAGTCATGGTAGTTACTAGACTTGTCCCTAGAGGTTATTTAAGGCTTTAATGAAAGAGCATCTATGCTAAGCTCTGGTTGGCTGGCTCAGTGGTAGAGCGTCAGCCTGGCGTGTGGAAGTCCTGGGTTCGATTCCTGGCCAGGGCACACAGGAGAAGCACCCATTGGCTTTTCTACCCTTCCCTCTCTCCTTCTTCTCTGTCTCTCTCTTCCCCTCCTGCAGCCAAGGCTCCACTGGAGCAAAGTTGGCCAGGGCACTGAGGATGGCTCCATGGCCTCCAACTCAGGTACTAGAATGGCTCTGGTCACAGCAGAGCAACAGCCCAGATGGGCAGAGCATCACCCCCTGATGGGCATGCCTGGGGGATCCTGATCGGGTGTATGCAGGGAGTCTGTCTCTCTGCTTCCTCGCTTCTAACTTCAGGAAAAGAAGAAAAAAAAAAAGCACTATGCTATATCATGCATTGGTTTTAAAATATTTTATAACTGTATTTTAATGGAATTAGTTTCCTTTTCAACCCTGTGACTTTCATTTTATGCATTTAAAAATATTATTCTGAGATGAGACTTCTATGTGTCACCAAGTACTTAACGGGGTCTTTGATACAGAAAACGTGGAGAGTCTCTGCCAGACAGGAAAGCGTCCCATGTGAATGGCTTCCAGGGGCCTGAGAGACACCGTCCCCAGAGAGGCGGGCTGCCACCCCGGGCAGATGGCCTGACCTCACCCCGCCTTGTGCGTACAAACATGAACTTGACGCGTTCCACGATGCCACAAAGGTTGGCGATCACTGTCTCAATTACTACTACTGACACGACTCTTTGAACTGGTCTTCGAAGAAAACCCACAGCTCTGGTTCTTCCTGAGCCGTGGGCTGCCCCCTGAGTCCAGAAATTCTCTGCTATCATTTGGGCGTAAAGTCCAAATGGCTTTCAGCCTGCCCCTCGTCCCATCTGAGCTGTCGAATTTTCAGTTCGTTAAGTTTCATCTCATAGAGCATGACGGTGTCTTTAAACGTGGGCAGGTAGAAAAGGGCTCATTTCTTATCAGAAATGGCCAAAACTTCCTGTCAGAGGTGCGGCTGATGACTACCTCTTTACGTAGTCATGTCTCCCTTTTTATGTATGGAACAGACAAGGCCAAATTTTAACAAATTCAGAGTCACACTCTGTTTGTCGTTTGGTTGTCTGTAGCTTAACTAAGGACATGTATGTATCCTTTGTGCCTCAGTCTTTGAAAAATAAAGTGATTCTTAAAAAGAAAGTAGTCCGTGAAGTTGATTGGATTGTTGGTTCTTTTTCTTTTATGGATTTGTGATTTTTTTTTTTTTTTGCTGTGATATGTGGCGTCTGCATCCCCAGCTCTGCCATAAAAGGCTGTCAGAGGAAACAGTCCTTTTCCCTCCTGACCGGCACGAGCCGTGGCCGTCCGAGCGCCCTACGAGGAAGGGCTGCACTCAGATGAGCAGCATCTCCCGGGTGGAGAACAAGACCGCTAACTGGCCATTGATGACACTCCCTATTACTCCGTAACCAGGAGACTGAAAATCATTTGGTTTCCTTTATCTGGGCCACAGCTGTCTCCGGCCCGATTCCAATTACTCTGATCTGCTGCGTCTTCTTGTCGGCAACATAGAGGCCGTTGAGCGGGAGCTCTAATGACACGGCAGTGACAGCTGAAACGCGTTTCCTCATTTTGATCTAGGTGAATGTCCTCCGTCCGATTGCTGGAGACCAGAAGCTTATTTCTCTCACACGTCCAGGAAAAGTTTTTTTTTTTTTTTTTTTTAAAGAAACAGAACAGCATTTTTTTTCCCCCTTTCCACTAAACCCTGGACAAAGAGCGACAGCGAGCCAGCGTTGGTTAATCCATCATATGAGAAAGCATGAAAATCAATAAACCGAAAAAATGCAAAAGACCCCAATATGGGTGTCCACCACGCCCTCCGCCTCCAAGGAGTGTGTTCCCCGGGGAGAGGAACGTCAGGACTGAGTCGTTAGCCTAAAGATGATGCATTTCCTTTTAGCCCGTTTGTACACAGTAATTGACCAGAAGTCTTCATAACAGGCTTCCCAGAGCAATTCAAACGCTCAGCCAAACAGGATGAGGACTGTCCCGAGCACGTGCGCCTCATAATCATGTTGTTAGGGGGTGGGGGGTGGGGGGATGGGAAAGAGAAGCACCGCAGCTGTAGCCCCGTGGAGGTGGCCATCAGAAACAGTTGATTTATCAAAATGAATTGATCTTGGCAGCTTCAGTTCTGGGGCTGAGAGAGAGAGCAGCACAGTCAGAGTCCAGCGCGCTCACACGGCCAGAACAGAGTCCTCTTGGCGCATCTTCCGCTCACATAACGGGCTCTACCGGGGAGAAATAGAAAATGCAGAATTTACCCAGCTGGACGGAGTAAGCCTCGCATCTCAGTGATCAATAAGCGGAGTAAACACGCTCCCTGCTCTCCCGCTCCATGGGTACACAGGACAGCACAGAGCCCTCTTTTAAACCTGGACCCGCTGTCTTGGTTGGAGACACAGGGCACCACTAGCGATCAAACACATTTCGGCATCGCGGGAGAACAATGGACAGAGAGAGTTAGGGTTGAGCTTGCAGAATGACCACCCCCTATCCATGCCCCCAGTGGAATGGAATATCGCTCTGACCCTCCAACGGGGGGGTTGCACTGTGGCAAAACCCTCAATTAGTGTGCACAATTCTGATTTTTAACCATCGGTCAGACCCCTGCACAGCTGCATACATGAAAACATTCTATGCTGTTCCCATCCACACGCTCTCTCTCCCTCCGGAAAACCGGTGGCTTGACTCGTGTGGTTCAGCGGCCGCCTCCTTAGAGCCCATTGCCTCCCAGACACACAGATTACATCGATAACCGGCCAGCTGCGCTGGACAGGCACCCTCACCAGCTCCACGTCTTCCCGGCTCCTCTCTCCACGCTCTCGGTGGGAGTCCTGACCCCCAGGTTCTGGGAGGCGGTCAGAGACGCGAGGAACTTCGGATCCCGCACGAGGTGGGGGAGGGGCCGGGGCTGGATGACTTTCAGGAAAGCGGCCCGGAAGCCAGTGTGACCGTTCTGTCTGTAATGCAGAGAGAGAGAGAGAGAGAGAGAGAGAGAGGCTGCAAACACCTCCCACTGACCTTCACATCGCCTTCACCTGGCCTCGCCGAAGAGGACAGGGCCCGCGTCCGTTTGCTGTTGCCACCGAACTCCGAAGGTCCGAATGCGGCTCTGCCTCCCACGGCCGCCGGGGAGACCGCTCGGGCCGAGTGCACTATCTGCTTCCAGCATTCCCTCTGTTTGGAGACGCTGTGGTCTGCCTAACGCCATCGTCCTGGACGCCACGTCTGTTCTGTGGGGACCGATCGAGAGAGACAGGGACCTGGCTCACACGCTGGGGAAGTCATGGTCACAGAGCTCAGGGCAAACAAACCGAACCCCCCACGTCTCACAGGGAAGAAAGTCTGTGTCAGCTGCTGAAGTTAAGAGTGAAAGAACCAAGCCTGGACTCCGCCGAGACAGGAGGGTGACTGAAGGAATTCCTGGAAGGTCCAAGCTGGTGCGGTAGCTCAGGGCTCTACCGAACATCGGTTCTGCTCCAGGTGAGAACAACGTTCACCCCCCCAGGAGCTGCCGAGGCTGTAGGATCAAGTGTCGTCGCGAACCACAGTGCAGTGGAGATGTTAGTGTTCGGAATAAGCCAGGGAAACACTGGAGGTTGGATGGCTACGCCGCCCCTTCGCTCTGTGTGAGAAGTAACCGTGGTCGTCCTCGCTAGCGTGCAGAACGGATGGAACACATGATCTCGAGGACGCAGAGCTGGGGTTGGGGTCACAGCCCGTCACCAGAGCTAATCTGGGTTTCCAACCTCCTCTCTGGCCAGGGAGAAGAGGTAAACTGGGGCCTGCGATTACTGAGCCTAACGAGTGCCTCTACTTAAAGGTTTTTGGATCCTGCGTGTGACCTTGGGCGTGTTTTTAGCCTTTCAGCTGCCATCCTCTGCAGACGAGTAGCAGTAGCTCTTTCTGGCCAACTGATTCCCTCCACTCACGCCCTCTCACAAAGAAGACTGTCTCACGGATGCTTCCCACATGTTGAAGGGCATCAGTAGTGCCCAACAGAGGAAGGCCGGACGGAGACGGCATGGCCTGGGGACAGGGCGCTGAGCTCGGGGCACAAGGGGCACTGGGTACCTGTGTGATGTGGGATGGGCCACTTCACCTTCCTGAACCCAGGTGTCCTCTGAAAAATGACAGGGTGCCCATGACAGTCAGATCCTATGGCGACCCTGAGACAGAAAAAGCAAGCAATGCCTTGCTCTTTTAGCACATAGGACAGCACTACATTAGCGTAGGTAAGCATCAGCTACAGGGGCCAGCATCACCGTGGGATAAATAGCAATGAAACATTCTATCTGGATATTAAAAAAACTCAACGTACATTTCCACCCCCCACCCCCAATCTTGTTCACATTCTATTTCAATTTATCGCTTTGCTGTCCTGCAGGAAGTCTAAGGATCCTGTTGTTTCATGTTGGCGGGGACGGGAGATAATAGAATATTCCGGGGTGTAGCTGTCGGGCGCAGTTCGAGAGAAAGGTTAGCCTTGGCGATGCGCCCTGCATTCCCATCGCCGCTCAGGGCTCTTCCTCACCTGGCTCTGGCTTCTCCCCAGAGCCCCGTGTCAAAGGCAATGAATGCTAAGTAGGCTCTGGCAGGGAAACTCCCGGTGACCCTGGAAACGGTGTTTAACCTTTTCCACGGATCAGCATCCAAACTGCAAAGCAGACATGACAGGAGCTGCCTCCTTCCCGGGTCTGCGAGTTACAGGGCTAAGAAAAGGGATTGTCAAACACTCTGAAAATGCTCAGCGCTACCGACGGACCTAGTAACGTGAAGGTTAATAATTCACAAGCGCGCGCTTGCCTGGTGGCCTTGTTGGGCCCTCGCGGCCGGCTGCTGTGTGGTGGTTTGGGTTATTTCCTACTGGAAACGGCAAAACCTCTAATGACAAAATCTTTCGCCAGTATTAGATGCTTGTGATCGGAAAAACGGGATTTTCTGATGCGTGGGAGGCATATCAAAGCTATCAGAAAAGTGTTTCTACGGTGGTGCGGCCGACAGTGTGGCTCCTTCGAGCAGCACTACACAGAGTATCTTTCTAACAAGGTTTTCTTTTCCTCTTTCTTTTTTTTTTAAAAAATTATTTTAGAAGGAGAAAACAGATTTGGCATAAGCTCTATGACAGGCACAATGAGGCTTTCTTATGAATGAAAGACACTGACAGGCAGCCCCACGGGGGTTTATGTAATTTGAGAGTACAGCTTTAAAAACTGTATTACAGGCGGCAGCACTTAAGATTAATGCAGAGGGCAGGTACCCTTTTCCTATACGTTTCACTAGCACTTAGCACCTTGATTTGTGAAAGAAAAAAAAAATGAATACAGTGTGTCCAAAAGCAAAGACTGTGCTGTAAAAATTAACAGGAGAAGGGGATGCCACACTCCTCAGTGTTAGAAGAGAATGTCATTGACAGTTTGTTTTGTTTTTGTTTTGCAAAGTGTCATTGTGGGTGACCTGGGAGGTGATTTTCCAGGAAGGGCTACCTAAAAACACATGGAAGAGAGGACCGCGTCGTCGGGGGAGGTGGTGATTAGGGGAAGACCGCAAGGAATGTGTTATGATGTTTATGACGTGATCAACGCAGAGAAAAGGGCGCAGGGAGTGGTCCTGGGGTGGGAGAGAGGGAGCAGGTCGGAGAGGAGCTTTATCAGCAGTCTGCAGCGGGCCACGTGAAGCTTCAGAGACGCGCAGGTAAACTTTTTAAATTCAAAATATAGTTTGCGAAGTCAAACCTTAGCGTGCTTGCCGATGTCATGAGTTACTACTGCGTCTATATTAAAACTGCGCACATAAATCTTAACGCAGGGTGCCATTCCTGGAGGCCCTAAGGAAATGATCGGATATACTATAGAAAGACGTCTACATCCAAGGTTGTTTATTTTGGTGTCGCTAACTTTCATTTTTTTTTCAATCAAACTTATTCAGTGTAGATATTTGCTTTCCGCGGCATTATTTTTCATCCAGCTTTCTAGAAGAGTGATCGTGCCTTCGTTATTTCTTATTTTTTCTTATACTAATTTGGAAGTTTTTTTTTCTACTTTATGCTATCTTTAAATTGTTATGTGCCTTCTGAAATTCTATGATGCAACACTACATCTCTCCTCCACTGAACCAATTTGGTCAGGTCCTTGCAAATTCTTAAAACACTGAAATTCCCCACTGGTTTTCTTTATTTCTAACCAGCGTTTTAATCTTCTGGTTTTAAAATCATTTCTGTTCTCGGTTTTAAACAAATTAACTCACTGTTAGCTGTGTCTGCTCTGCTATTGGGCATTTCAATTTTTTTTTAACTTTTCTTAGATTTTATTTATTTATTTTTAGAGAGAAAGGAGAGAGAGAGAGAAAGGGGGGAGGGGCAGGAAGTATCAGCTCCCATATGTGCCTTGACCAGAGAGGAAGCTTGGGGTTTTGGTTTTGAACTGGTCATCTCAGTGTTCCAGGTCGATGCTTTATCCACTGCGCCACCACAGGTTATTTATTTAATATAAAATAATTCAATATGAAAACTTGTAAGCATAGGATTTGAGGACTTGCTTTCCTGACACATTTAAGAGGGAGTGCCTGACGTAATGCCCAATATATACCACGCTCTCAGCTGCATAAGTGGGTAATTCTTACCGACAAGGACACTCTCCTATGTAACCACGTAACCACGAGCAAACTTCAAAATCAGGAGACTGACGTCGATACCGTACTCCCGTCCAATCGGACTCCTCTGCAGCCTCCTCATTGGCTCTGAGCTGCCCTCTACCGCCAGGGGTCTCGCGCAGAATCTGGTGGGTAGCTGCCCCGTCTCTTTAACCTCCTTTCTTCTCGAACAGCCCCCCAGCCTTCCTTGACACTCCCCGTGGACACTGTCGGAGGCTGCAGCCCAACTCTCTCGTCATGTCCCTCAGTTCTTGTTCCTCCGCTGTTTCCTCAGGGTGAGACTCGGGTGATGCATTGTGGTAGAACTGCCACAGAAGTGATACCGTATTTTTTTTCTCATCGCGCTCTATCGGGTGGCACGTCGTGATTTTGATGTGTCCCATTACCGACAATCATAACCACGATTAAAGTGCTGTCTGTCAAGATCTTCCCCAGTGAAGGTACTATTTAGCCCAGGGGTCCCCAATCTACGGCCTGCAAGCCTTATGTGGCCCCCTGAGGCCATTTATCCAGCCCCCACCGCACTTCCGGAAGGGGCACCTCTTTCATTGGTGGTCAGTGAGGGGAGCATAGTTCCCATTGAAATACTGGTTTGTTGATTTAAATTTACTTGTTCTTTATTTTAAATATTGTATTTGTTCCCGTTTTGTTTTTTTTTCTTTAAAATAAGATATGTGCAGTGTGCATAGGGATTTATTTGTTCATAGTTTTTTTTTATAGTCCGGCCCTCCAACGGTCTGAGGGACAGTGAACTGGTCCCCTGTGTAAAAAGTTTGGAGACCCCTGCTTTAGCCCTTCGCAATGAGTAAGGACTGTGTGAAGTACTTGAACACTGCTAAACCAATATGCGATTGCTCTGCAAACTTTTTCCACGTAGCTTGATCAATGCCCGGCTGAATTAATTATTAATCGAATGGTTGTCAAACTGATTTCTTTATTCTATCTCCACGTATTCATTGTCAGTCTACTGTAAGGAAAAGCTTTTTTCCACACCTACATGTTCACTTATTTATATCAGTGTGAACTCATGAATTCCTGTTTTATTATAAACCACTGCAATGATTTATTTTGATGCTCAAACTGTCCAGAGTTTGGCTAGAAATCTTTTACACGGTGCCCGTGTCTTTGACATTTCCCCCATGATTCTTCGGGCATTTTCTTACTTTCTGTCCCAAGGATGTTCCAGGCTCTCCTTAGAACTTCCCTGCCTCAGCTCAGGAAGCAGCCGTTTCTCCAAGGAGCCTGGTTCCTCTTTCAGTGGAGGGTGGCGATTTAGAAACTAAGACCTGAGTGTGGAGTGGAGCCACTGCTACAATTCTCAGGCCTCACTCACATTATTCTCTCTCCTTCTCCTGTGTGCGCGCCCATGATACAGAAATACATGTCTATGTATTTATACTCCTGCGCTTACTCTCCACACTGTTTATATCCACATCCGCGGGTTCCACGGACCCCTTCCATCCCAATCCCTCTTACTTGTGCTTTTCATGTTCGTCACTCCTTTCTCCAGCAGTGAGGACGCTGCCCCTTGTCTCCCCCGACAGATTTATTGCCTCAGTCCTGCTCATATGTAACCCACTTCCCATGGCATCTGTGACCCCACTCCCTCACCTCGCAGACTGGGATGGAAACATTTACGGTTTGAAAAATGTGCATTAAATATTTTTATTTCTAGCATTTCTCTTTAAAAAACACTCTTTTTACCTAATCTATTCTATTCTTAACATAGTTTCTTTCTTCTTTCTTTCTTTCTTTCCTTTCTTTATTCCTTTCTTTCTTTCTTTTCTTTCTTTTTTGACAGAGGGTTTTTATTTTTTTCTTTATTTCTTAAATCATTTGAAACTTACTTTCATATTTATTTACGAAGGATTGTTTTTCAGACAGCTCTATTATCTTCAGTTCTTAGGGTTCACATGTTCCCCTTAGCGGCATCTTCTCCCTCTGCTCATTGTGGCTCCTTTCTGGGTCAGGCTGACAATTTCTTTTTTGCTGTGAGCTGTTCTTCAGCAGGGTTGTTGACCTCAGAAGCCTTGTTGTCCAGGGTTGTGGACTTGTCCCTGTGGAGTTTTTTCCTGCGCAATGACTTTGTATTTGCCTCTTCCAAGGTTTGATGAGTCTCACTGGGTTGGACAGATTATTCCACTCACGTTGAGAGACCCATAGCCCAGGAGTAGGACCCTCCCACCCACGGTGGGCGCACGTGTGCTCTGCTCTTGCACCGGTGATCCCTCCCAACTTTGTGCTACACACGCCGTATCCCTCCGCTGCCAGCAGCTAGCCCCAGGGCTCAGGGAACAGGACGCTGCTCTTCACGGCTGCTGCCTTGAAGCAAAGTTTAGATCTGACTCTCCGGGTCGTGGCTTCTTCTCTCCAAACTCCCGGTAAATTCGAGCCTCTAGCCCCCCCATGGTCTGGGTCTGATTCTTATCTCCCTGGTCAGTGGTTTCATCTCCTTGTTTCTGGAACCTAGGAATTTCCTGATCTCATTTCATATTGGACTACATATTGACTTAAAATAATTTTTTTGCTGTTGTTGTACATTAGTGCACAGTTTAGTGTTTTGTCCAGGGACTTCTGCAGTGTTACTAGTAAAGAAATGTTGTAGATGACTTATATATTTAACAATAGTGGACCACTGAAATAAATTATGATGTAGTTGTAAGATGGAATAATATGTAACTAACACGAATAATGTGGCTCAAATATAACCGCGTAGATAGAAAATGCTTCTTGTTCTATAATATTAGGTTATCTAATATTAGGTTAGGAAGCACAATACAAAATTATGGAATTTTAATCGTGTATGAAAGTAAAAACAATGTGTAGGAAAAAATGGCTGTAACTATATACTAGAATAATGATATGTGGTGTCAAATGTGTAAGAAAAATGGCTGTCACTATATACTAGAAGAACAATGTGTGGTGTCAGGTGGTGCTAGATTCATCGGAGGATCACTCTATAAACTACATAGCTGTCTAACCACTATGCTGTCCACCTGAAACTAGCATAATACTGTATGTCAACTGTTATTGAAAAATTAAAAAAATTTATATGGACATCTCTCCAATCCAAAAAATATATATACTAGAATGTTAAGGAGTGACTCTGGTTTATGGTATTATTATTTAATTAATTTTATTTCCTGTAGAGATAGCAGAAAAGTAACTTTGATGGACATCCCTAAACCACAGAATTTCTTAAATAATAATAGTAACAATATCAACAGTGCTTTATAACTCTAGTATTAGCTAATTATCTGTATATTGGTTGACATAAAATACTTTAAGGCTAAGGATAAGGGAAACTAAAGAAATTAACATTATTATTTGAGAAATAACTTATCCTATTTTTTTAGTTTTTAATATTATTTTAAAAATAAACAACGAGCCTGACCAGGCGGTGGCACAGTGGATAGAGCATCGACCTGGAAACACTGAGGTCAAGGGTTCGAAACCCTGGGCTTGCCTGGTCAAGGCACATATGGGAATTGATGCTTCCTGCTCCTCCCCCCTCCTCTCTCTCTCTCTCCTCTCTAAAATGAATAAATAAAAAATATTTAAAAAATAAACAATGAAAAAATGCAGAGTATTTAAGGATTGACTGTAAAGACTACTAGCTAGTCTTTAAAAGTAAAAATAATTTGCAGGATGTTTAATTGTTAGATTTTACCTATATTTTGAATTGAATAAAAAGTTTTAAAATAAAGAAGGTACTTTAACTTGAAACCATTGTGAGCATTCTCAAAGGGATTTTATCACTTGAACTTGAATTGAATATTAATAAGAAACAAGCTTCATCTAAATTAAGTTTAAATACAAATCTGTATCTTAGCCAATCTTTAATTTTTTTCTTAGTGCTCTAGGACTAAAATTAAAATTTTATACTCACTGAATTAAGAAATCCTACTAATTATCAGTTTGTGGAATAGTATATATATTTGTACCCAAGTAGATTTTATGGCGACCAATAAAAAAATAATGCGTTTTAAAAAATGACGATGTAATTAAAAGCTGAATAATTGTGTCCAGTTGGTGATTTCTTCTTAGAGTAAGTACACTGGAGAGAATGCAGATTTGAGTTTATTGCTTTAAGAAAAATAACAAAACAAAACCAAATATTTATTTACCCCTTCTGTGCTTGTGTGCTAGAAGCAGATTTTATCATAAAACAGTTGTGTCAGACACTTGACCATTATTAGAGCATGTGATGTATTTATTTGCCTCTTTAACTCCCTATTAGACAGTGCTCACAACTGTAACTCATATTTCTAATTACTATGGTCTTCTAAATGGACTCTATCTGCATAACGGGCAACTGTCTTTTCAGTGACTGTTCCCCCTTCTGTTTATATGATTCCTCTCATCGGTGCTCCTCCTGTCCGACTTCACGGTTGCTGTTTCCTGGTCTCATCTGGCGCTTTCACACCCTCTCTCCTACATAGAACATACTCTCTTTACACTCTGGGGTCCACAGGCAAGGCTGCTGCTGCCGGAGCCCTGAGGCTGAGTGACAGCGCCTCAGATCCCCTGTCTCCCTTTGGCACGTGGCAGCCCTCTACCCTCCGCAGGGATCACGCGGCCTGGGAAGTCCTGAATTATTCCATCTTGTCGCTGTTTTCATGAGGATTTCCTCAGTGGCCGCGTCTCCAGGTTTTTGGGTTTTTTTTGTGCGCTTGTTAAGGCTTTAAAATCCATAAACCAGCCTTTAAAAAAATGTTTAAGATTGTTTGATTAAATAATCAAACCCTCCCATGCAGAGAGCTTTCTTTTAAGGATGGTCACCGCCCACACGTCAGTGGGACTCACCAGGGTTACCAGTAAAGGGGCGTGACTGTTCTGGAATCACTGCGCCTGTGGCTGAGCTGCCTCGAGGGATTGTGGGAAAAATATTGTCCGCTGAATCTCGAGATCTTGAAGAAATTTACTTTTCTTTTTTTATAAACACGCACACGTCTCTTAGATCCTGGTTTTATATGATTCCGTTCCCCTCCTCCATTTCCCGTTCTTTTCTTCCCTTCCCTTCACTTCCCTTCCCATTCCCTTCTCTTTTCAAATCTAGTCATTTGAGAAAGTTAAGCTCATGAATCATTTATGTTTTGAATTTTATTAATAAGAAAGCACTGTGTCCAGGAAGAGTTTCTGGGAGAAAATAATTTCAAAACCGTGGTATTTTGCAAAGGGATGCTCCCCTGGCCTCTAGAGTTCACGTGAAATAAAGAAATAAAGGCTTTTGGGAGACCGAGGGAGGTAAACACGTATTGAGCAACTTAGTGCTGGACGCTACCTCAGCCTTTCTCAAATACATTAGCTGTTTACATTCTTACATAATATAAAGTTATGTACAAATAACATGTTCCGCTTTTGCCTTTGCAAAACAGAAAATGGATCTGAGACCCAAGTTCAATTACAATCTTCCTTTAGTGTCCTAATGGAACGATCTCTTTCTTCTGTCTGCATGGTTCTTATTTATCTACTTATTTTAATTGTTCCAGTTCACCTATATTTTTAGTATATGTTCCATCAACTCCTTTTTTTCTGAAAAAGAAAAAAACCTGAATAAATAAAATGCGGATCGTGACAGATGCTCTCGAACATAGCCCTGGACCGGGGGTATTCTGTCATTTTATACCGAGAGCGTAAAAAAGTTACCAGATAGTCAAAATTCTTTCTTCAAGCTGGAAGAAAAAAAAAGCCTAATTTAAGGTTTTGGCTCTTCACAAGCATTTCACAAATTCCGAGCTTTGCGGGGGGCATATTTTCTCTGAGGGAAAAATATAATAGTTTATTCCAAACTATGCTAGATATAATTTGATAAAGGAAAAAGAAATCTTAGAGAAGCTCTTTGTGCCCTGGAATGTTTTTGTGCAAACTTCAGCTGTACAATAAGATCTTGGGAAACAAATTCTTTCATTTTGGGTAAAAGCAAGAAATGAGAGCGTAATGGAGAGAACAGTGCACTGAGGCTCAGAGGAACATCTGGGGTGTTGAGAAAAGCACAGGCTTTGAAGATAGGAAGACATATGTTGCCAGTTTGCTGGCCACCTGGACTCATGTATTTTCCATAACGATTGATTCCAGTTTTCTTCACCACAAAAGGAAGAAAATGGTAACTTCCTTGGCTGGGTTGTTCTCAGATATCAAGTACCTAATTCAGGGCCGTTATCATTTATAGCGACAAAACCCTGCTTGAAGTTCTGGTCTTACTGCTGTGTGACCTTGGACAAATCATTTTGCCTCTCTGACAAAGCTCCTAATTCTTGGCCATGCCTCCCTGGGAAGAATTTTGAGATGAACGTTGAGAATCATGACTCTGCTTGGTACATCCATCTCGTGGAGCTGTCCAGAGCGCGCCACGGACAGAGAAAGCTTGGCTGTCTGCGATGGAATCTGAGCCCTGACAGTCACCTGCCATTTGATGTTGGCCAAGTTGCTTTGTTTATTTGGGGTCTCAGTTTCCACATTTGTGTTATGACAATAACGACAGCAGCCACGCCATAGGATTGTTGTAAGAATTATGCAATTTAATGTAGGAGAGTGGCTGGCACACTCTCAGTGGTCAGTAAATATTAGGTATTGGTGTGGCTGGAGTCACTTTCAGAGACAGTATTGACGCCGGTATTGGAAAGCAGTGTGGCATAGAGGAAGGCTTTGGCATCAGCAGAGTGAGACTCAAGTTTTTAGGCTGTTTCCCAGCCTTCCAGAGGTTCTCTGTTAAATGGCAACGCTATTATTTACCTCTTCTGGTGGCTGTGAGGGTGACCTCTTGACTTCTTCCCACCGTGGTGAGGAACTTTTTAGGGGATAATTGAAAAGTACAATGGGACAGTGATTCAACTAGAAATTCGGAGTGACGGAGGCTGTTTGTACCCAGAATTCACCCTTACGCTCTTTAAGACTGCCCCGGTCTGGACACGGGCATCTTCTTCTCCCACTTCTCTAAGTGGGGGACGAGGAAAACACTCCCTTTGAATTTCTCCGCTGGCTCTCTTTCTGAGACAGACAGCTCTCGATATTCCTAACATTTATTTATTTTTTGAGATTTTATTTATTGATTTTTACAGAGAGAGGAGGTGGGGAACGAGAAGTATCAACTCACAGTTGCTTCACTTTAGTTGTTCACTGCTTCCTGTCGGTGCCTTGACCGGGCAAGCCCAGGGTTTTGAACTGGCGACCTCAGCCTTCTAGGTCGACACTCTATCCACTGCGCCACCACAGGTCAGGCAGTATATATATATATATATATATATATATATATATATATATATATATATATATATATATATATATTTGTTGTTGTTGTTGTTGTTGTATTTTTCTGAAGCTGGAAACGAGGAGGCAGTCAGATAGACTCCCGCATTCGCCCGACCAGGATCCACCAGGCATGCCCACCAGGGGGCGATGCTCTGCTCATCCGGGGCGTTGCTCTGTTGCGACCAGAGCCACTCTAGCGCCTGGGGCAGAGGCCAAGGAGCCATCCTCAGCGCCCAGGCCATCTTTTGCTCCAATGGAGCCTCGGCTGTGGGAGGGGAAGAGAGAGACAGAGAGGAAGGAGAGGGGGAGTGGTGGAGAAGCAGATGGGCACTTCTCCTATGTGCCCTGGCCGGGAATCGAACCCGGGACTCCTGCATGCCAGGCCGATGCTCTACCACTGAGCCAACCGGCCAGGGCCTAGGTCAGGCAATAATACTAATATTTATTAAGGGCCTGATCTGCCACGTACTTAGCTATACTATACGTGACTGCATTCTATCTTCCCAATCGCCTTGATGTTGAGCGGTATCCCTGTTTGACAAATGGTTACACAGAGGCTCAGAGAGAGGCAGTGACTGGCTTTAAGATGACAGGACTCGTGGGCAATTGAACAAAGACTTAAATGGCACAGTCCACTGCACCCTGATTCCTCCGCGCGGACGGAACATGAACCTCTCTCTCTGTACCCGCAGGGGCCCGTGTCTATCAGGGGAACCCGCTAGGATAGGAAAAGGGGAACTGTTGGTATTGACTGTAGCTTGAAACAGGCACCCTTGCTCTCTGAACTTGAATCTGAGCGGTCAGGGCAAGCTGACTTCTCGCTAGGCGAGAGGACATGTAGCTGAGACAGTGGGCTGGCACTGGCAGACCCCTGACCGCACAGCACTCTTTACCTGGACCCACTTGGAGCTGTTTCCCGAGAGGTTCTGGGACTCACAAACAGGGCTGCATGCTTCCAAAGCAGCCAATGGCCGGTGAGGTAGTGCGAGGAGACCGTATACCTTCCTGGTTTATACAGTCGGAAGCCCTGGGCTTCCCTGCGGGGCAGTGGTGGTTGGTCCTACCACAGTACACTTGTGATACAATTTTCACATTCGAAACCTGCATCTTGTGCATTCGTGTTGGGTAATTGGGTGTTTATCTGCTCAATTTGCATAACAGGCTTACTGACATTTTTATTTGTAACAGACGCGCCTGTCATTCGCAGGAAGACTGACGCACTTTGGGAATATGGCGTTATGATAATACCACGAATGGCAGACCCTTTGGGCTGTGTGCAGAGTATTGTAAACACTCAATTAGCAGCAAAGGAAAAAAATGTAACCTTCCATGGCTTAGTATTGGTTGAGACATTTTCCACAGAAATATTAGTGTAGAATAATTGGTGGTTCCTATTATGTTTTATGATCTGCAGATTCTCAAATGCAGGTTTGTGATATTTCTTAATTCGACTATAGGTATAGTCACGTGTACCAAAGCAGGATTAATGAAGAATACATTCTATTATATATGTTTACGTTTTGGTTCTATTACTGGACCCTGTGAAGTAGACTCTAAAGTTACATGTTTATAAATTATGTTATTAGCTTGTGAATAATACAATGACTCTATATTTTTTTTCTTGACTTATAAGGATCAATTTACTCTAAGGGCTTCAATATGCATTTCCAGAGACACAATTTGGTCTATAACACACACTGTGCAGGATTTCAATTCTTTTACATCTGTTCAGGTTTGTTTTATGGTCCAGGATATGGTCTATCTCGATGTCTGTCCTGCGGGCACTAGGGAAGAATGTGTGCTTTTTGCTGCTGTTGGATGCAGTGTTCTGTAAACACCAGAATCTTTTGGTTGATGGTGTTGGTGAGGTCTATATTTTTATTGCTTGTCTGCCTACTTTTTCTAGCAGTTGTTGAGGGAAGGGTGTTGGAGTCTCCACTTGTAATTATGAACTCGTCTATTTCTCCTTTCTGTTCCATCAGTTTTGCTTCACATATTTTGCAGTTCTGTTGCTTGGTGTGTACACATCCAGAGTTGCAACATCTTCTTGGTGGATCGAGCCTTTCCTCATTATCTAACATCTCTCTCTGTCTCTGGATATTTTCCGTGCTCTCAAGGCTACTTTATCTGATATTAACACAGGCACTCTTTCTTTGGATGAATGCTTGTATCACGTATCCTTTTTTCACCCTTTTACTTTCATCTTGCCCATATCATTATATTTGAAGCAAGATTCTTGTAGACAGCCTATAGTTGGGTTGTATCAAAAAACGAAAGAAAACAAGGCGACTCTTTCATTTTCTGCCTTTTATTTGGAACATCCGGACCTTTTACATTTGAGGTTGGAAGAATAACGCCTCCACCCAGATGTTCACATGCTGACCCTCAGAACCTATTAAGCAAAGGGTATTGAGATGGATTTCAGATTGTTAATCAGCTGACCTTGACAAAGCAATAACTCAGTTGTTTGAATGGTAACCATGTAATCACACAAGTCCTTGAAAATACAAGAGGGAAGCAGGAGAGGTCAGAGTGATGCCAAGTGAGAAGGATGTGACTGACCTTGAGGACGGAGGAGGGAACCACAAGCCAAGGAATGCAAGCAGCCTCTGGAGGCTGGAGAAGGCAAGGAAATCGATCCCACACAGCCTGCAGGCAGGCAATGAAGACTTGTCGGCCCCTGGATTTTTGTCCAGGGAAACCCGTGCCAGTCTTCTGACCTACAGACTGTCACATAATAAGTTTGTGTTGCTAATAATGCCAAGTTTGTGATAATTTGTTATAGTAGCAATAGAAAATCGATACATCTAACGTAATCATTGATATATTAGGTTTTATTATCTTTTGTTTTTTATTTGTTCTCTGTTTTTAATTTCTATTTTCCCTGACTTCTGTGCATTATTAAACATTTTTAAGAATCGCATTTTATTTATGTACAGTGTTTATGAGTATATATATTGTCTAGCCATTGCTCTAGGCATTATATTATGTAACCTAGTTTCTTACAGTCTACTGATCTCATTTACCCTCTTCCATGTATAATCATCTTAACTATTTTCTCTACTACGTTTGGAACCACAACAGACAGTGTAATAATTTTTCCTTCAACAGTTGAACGTAATTTAGAAATCTTAAGTGAAGAGCTATTGTATTTACTATATTTTGCTCCCTTGTGTTTGTGTCTCTCTGTGTGTCTGTGTATTTCTTATCATGATGTCCCAAGTTTTCTCCTTTTATTTTTTCCCTTCTGCTTAAAGCCATGCCTCCACCATTCTTTTGGGTAGGTGTGCAGTAGACAAACTCTCTTAGCTTTCCTTTACTTGAGAATCTCCACATCCTCACCAAACCCTGCTGTTTTTTTTATTTATTGATGATAGCATTCTGATAGGTGCAAGGTGACATCTCATTGTGGCCTTAATAGTGACATTGAGCATCTTTTCATATGTCTATTGGCCATCTGTATATCCTCTTTGGAGAGGTGTCTGTTCAGGTCCTTTGTCCTTTGTCCATTTTTATATTGGACTGTTCGTTTTGGTGTTGAGTTGTATAAGTTCTGTATAAATTTTAGGTTTTAACGACTTATCATTGGCAAATATGTTCTTCAGTTCAGTGAGTTGTCTTTTCATTTTGCTGAGGGTTTCTTTTGCTGTGCAAAACCTTTTTAGGTTGA
This sequence comes from Saccopteryx leptura, assembly GCF_036850995.1. Classification (NCBI taxonomy): domain Eukaryota; kingdom Metazoa; phylum Chordata; class Mammalia; order Chiroptera; family Emballonuridae; genus Saccopteryx; species Saccopteryx leptura. Next base: position 6,602,048 of record NC_089510.1, on the reverse strand, counting down.
TGTAGCCTTATTTGTTTTATTTCTTTTGTTTTAATATCAGAAAAAAAATATTACTACAAGAAATGTTAGAGATTTTACTGCCTATGTTTTCTTCTAGGAATTTTATGGTTTCGAGTTTAACATTTAAGTCTTTAATCCATTTTGAGTTTATTCTTGTGTGTGGTGTAAATTTGTGGTCTAGGGTCAGTTTTTTGCATGTATCTGTTCAGTTTTCCCAACACCATTTAAAAAATGGACTGTGTTTACTCCATTGTATGTTCTTTCTTCCTTTACCAAATAGACTGACCATAAAGGTGTAGGTTTATTTCTGGACTCTATTCTGTCTCATTGATCTATGTGTCTGTTTTTATTGCCAGTATCATGCTGTTTTGATTACTATAGCTTTTTAGTATAGTTTGATATCAGCTAGCATGACTCCTCCTACTTTATTCTTCTTTCTCAAGATTGCTGTGGCTACTTGGAGTCTTTTGGGAAAACACTATTTTTAGGAAACGATTTGATTTCTTGTGAGGCACTTATTTTGCATTTATTCATTTATTCCTTTGCTAGATCTTCTTCTAAGTTCAGAGGGCACCACAGTGGCAGCCTCACGGGTCTTTCTATGCCCACCTGTGCCCTCCCTGAGAACATGTAGTCTCCACCTGGTAGCCAGAGTGAGCATTTACAGTGGCAAAGCAGTACATTAACTCTTCTCTTGAAAATATTCCAGCGGTTTTTCACCATAATTCAGAATGAATTCAGAGGGCTTATTATGAATAATTCAATAAGAAAACATTCCCGTGTGAGGGGCACTGGAGTTCTGAATTCTAGCCTTGGCTCTGCCACCCGAGGGTGACAGAGGGTGTGACCTTGAGAAAACAGCCAGTTTCTCTGAGCCTCTCTTCCTCTGTCTTAAAAATAAGGGTTTGGTGACCCCCCCCCCCCGCAACCCAGCACTATCTCCTCTATTCCGTGGAGATAACAAGCATAAAAAACTTATGTGAGGCCCTGGCCGGTTGGCTCAGTGGTAGAGTGTCGGCCTGGTGTGCAAGGGGTCCCGGGTTCGATTCCCAGCCAAGGCACACAGGAGAAGCGCCCATCTGCTTCTCCACCCCTCCCCCTCTCCTTCCTCTCTGTCTCTCTCTTCCCCTCCCGCAGCGAGGCTCCATTGGAGCAAAGATGGCCTGGGCACTGGGGATGGCTCCTTGGCCTCTGTCCCAGGCGCTAGAGTGGCTCTGGTCGCAACAGAGCGACGCCCCGGAGGGGCAGAGCATCGCCCCCTGGTGGGCAGAGCGTCGCCCCTGGTGGGCGTGCCGGGTGGATCCCGGTGGGGCGCATGCGGGAGTCTGTCTGACTGTCTCTCCCCATTTCCAGCTTCGGAAAAATACAAAAAAAAAAAAAAAAAAATCTTATGTGCGGAATTTAGAATCTTCATGTGTGTAGAAATGTACATCTCCTCGTCTCTGAATGAATCCAGACAGTTTTCTACAGTGATGTTTCTTACAGCTCTTACAATACCCTGGCGGATCCTGTCAAACCTTCACATTCCCCACACTTTTTTCCTGGGACGCTCTTGGCCCAGGTACCACGGTGGCTGGCTTCCCGTCACCTTTGCTCCAGGGCACCAGCACCCACTGGTCCTCCAGAATGCTACCCTGTTTTCAACTGAACCCCTGCGCTCTCCCCTAAACCAGGCCATCGCTATCCCTCCCCCACTCTGTTTTTCTCCACACAACACTTATCACCTATATGTTCTACGTATTTTATTTATTTCCTTGTATCTACTTATTTTACTTAGATAATTTATTGATCTAATTATCTAATATTATTATTAGATAGATTTATTTATTCTCATTTATTATCTTCTTCTAGAATGTAATTTCTGTGATTGCAGAGGTTTGTTTATTTTAGCTTCTAAATATTCCTTGGAAGCTCAATTTTAACAGTGCCAGGTGCCGAAAATATTTGCTGAGTGTGTGCCTGCCAGAGGGGATGGATTTCTCTAATGTGAACCTTGCGAAGATTTAATAATATTAAGACGGACTCCTTGTGGTTAACTGGGCCCAGATTTGAAATAGTTCCTAGAAGCCATTTGTTGACCAAGGCCTCTCACGTACTCTGCGTGCCAAGAACAACCACAGGCTGAGCTCTCAACGTTCTGGACGCCTTGTTGGCCTTGCCTGTGTCCACCCCGTCAGGCAAGTTCCCGGTTTAGTCATTATCATACTGCCATTCAACCGGTTGACTGTAACTTGCCCCGGCCAATCAGAGATGCGGAAACTGTATCATCATCATCATCTGCATCTTTGCTAACTGCTCCCAATGGCTCATCTTTGAAAGCTCCGTTTGCACTTAGCGGACCTTGGTGGGAAATCTGGGCGAGAGCTTTATCTTTAAAAGTTGGTCTTGCCTTTGGCGTGGGGAGGAGCACACTTTCAGTTTCCCCGGTTTGGAAACCTTTCTCTTGGAATCAAGTCTGTCCTTTTCTGTAGGGCCTTTCAGTGGATTTGTTAACACACGGATGGCTCAATTCACGTCTAGTGGTGCAATCTAACTTCTTTGTCGGTGAAATCAAGTCTGTCCTTTTCTGTAGTGCCTTTCAGTGGATTTGTTAACACACGGATGGCTCAATTCACGTCTAGTGGTGCAATCTAACTTCTTTGTCGGTGACGACCAGAGAGGAGGGGTCGGAGGACTCAGAGCCTCCTCCACACCGGTCTTCAGCTCTGCGCGCACAGGTCGGTCACCCTGGACATGCCACCAGGCGCCATTTAACTGCAACATCACACGAACAGGAGGAAGCAGATTCCAGCGGCACTTGGAACACGAGGGAACAATATTCATGCCAACAAAACGAACAACATGACCCTCTCTACTGAAACTCCAAGACATTATATGTGGGACACAAGCTGCAAAATGAAAGCGCTGGTTCACTCAGCACACAGGACTGTTCCCTGCGGGGAGGGGGGGGGTGATTGTGAAGGCGGGCTGGGGGGGAGGTGGGGGGGTCTAACGGGGGTCGATGGTGATGGACAGACACCTGGCTCAGGGCGGTGAACACACAGTACAGCGTACAGATGACGTGCGGTATGATTTTGTTAACCAGTGTCACCCCAAGAAATTCAATATAAAGGAGGGGGCACGATTGCTGTCAGGACTGGCTCTTATGTGTGTATTTCAGCCCTGGGCGGCTTCACTAAGTGCGGGTGCTGAGCGAGGCCTGGAGGGGTGGAGCGGGCAGTGCGGAGGCCTTCTCGCCGCGTGACCGCGCATTGCGGCGACCCGGGACGCGCTCACCCGTGTCCTACCTGCGCCTTTCCATCTTCCCTGAGACGGGAGTGGCTGCGCTGTGGACCAGGGATGGCTCACTTTGGAACTAGGATCCTACTTTGTTTTGAAGTGGGATTTATCTTATTGTTTATAATTCTGAAATGTACGCATAGGTATAGACAACAGGCTAGCAATTCCCAGAGGGAAGAAGGGGTGGAGGTAGGGGGAGGGGGAGCAAAGGGGGTGCAACGGGAGTGGAAAGGGACTTTGAGTGGGGCGTGGGGGCACGGCACGTTATACTGAGTGGGGCACTCGAAACCACGTCAACGCAATAAATTAAAAATAGATAAAATGCCACCCAGATAGAAGCATTTTGTTTGAAAAACACGGAAGGCATCGATGTTCACGTTTTCAGTCAGGCCACCAACTTTTAATCTAGCGTCAGAGGTTTAAGGGGGGAAAAATCTTGTTTTTTAAAATAATAAATCTGATTTCTTTTTATGCCAATGTTTGGCTGAAGAGCTCAACGTTCTTAACTCTCAGTGCCTAGCCCGGTGCTGGGCCTTCACCATGAAACGTGCAGAAAGTATCAGGAAACTGAAGGCTGAAGGAGAAGCCTCCGTTTTCCTCTGTGTCTTGGCCTCCTGCCGAGGATGCTGGGCCTGTGCAGGTTTTTGCTGAGGTTTCAGGAACGAGCAGGGCCTGACATTTCCTTAGCGTATCCATGAGGTCAGTTTTATTTCTTGTGTAGACTGTTTTGTTTCTGACATTAACAAACCAGGGGGATGAGAAACAAGCTGGCTGGCCCAGAGGGAACGTTCCTAATTCATGTGAACATATGAGGCAATGTGGCAACATTGCCATTCTCTACCCCCAAACCCCCTGAAAACTCCCAAAGAAAAAGCAAAACAAGCAAACAGAAATCCCCAAACGGCTCTGGCCGGTTGACCCAGTGGTAGAGCGACGGCCTGGTGTGCGTAAGTCCCGGGTTCAATTCCAGTCAGGGCACACAGGAGAAGCGCCCATCTGCTTCTCTACCCCTCCGGCTCTCACTTCTCTCTCTCTCCTCCCTTCCCACAGCCATGGCTTGATTGGAGTGAGTTGGCCCTGGGTGCTGAGGACGGCTCCATGGCCTTCGCCTCAGGCCCTAAGAAGAGCTCCATTGCTCAACAACTGAGCAACACCCCAGATGGACAGAGCATTTCTCCCTACTGTGCTTGCCAGGTGGATCCTGGTTGGGGCGCATGTAGGAGTCTGTCTCTGTCTCCCCTCCTCTCACTGAATAGTAACAGTAAAAAAGAAATCCCCAAACCAACTGAACAACAAACAAAAAATCCTCTGCCATGGCCTTTGCCGACTCTCTGAGTTGTCTTCTGCCATCCTCAGTCGGAACAATTTTACTTCTCATGGGCTGTGTACAATGAAGCGGGTGGTATCATGCACCTTCTTTCTTCCATTATTTCACAGAGAACCAGGGCTTGCAAAATAAATAAATAAATAAATAAATAAATAAATAAATAAATAAATAAATAAATGCCACACATCATTTAAAGGAAGACAGATGGGAAATGGAAGCCATCTCTAAGCCCTGAAACCTGAAATGCTCAGCCTGCCCAGTAGCTTAAAAACTCATTGCCTCCTGGGTAACCTGACTTGATAGAGGAGCTGGACTGGTGAGAACCCCGGATCCGGTGTGGTGTGTTTATAACGGTACACACAGGTCATTTCCTCTCCTCTCCTCTCCTAAACAGGCTTTTTTTTTTTTTTTTTTTTTTTTTCTTTTCAGATTGGTTTCAAGTTGATCCAGCTGCCTCTGGCTGAGGATATCGAGAGCATAAATGTCCTCAATATGACAGAGAGCTAGCAGCTGTGGTCGGAAACCTGACTCTGTTGGAACCACCACCACCGTGAAGTTGCTCACTGCGGAAGCCACACGCGCTGAACTATTCGCCTCTGCGATAGCTTTCACACGGCGTCTGTCTTCACGGCAACGCTGAGAAGGTACATCTGACTGTCTTCGGTTTGTTTGTTTGTTTGTTTGTTTGTTTAGTTATAGATCTTTCCAAGAAAGGAAAGTAAACCAAGAGCTGTCATATATATTGATCAGTGCAGGTCCCACATTTTCCACGCTGACTTTAGATAGTTTCATTTCCTACTCCATCTAGCACAACGTGGACTCTGTCTTCATTACCATGAACTACGCGCATTTCGATTTGCTTTATGATTTTTTCTTTTTTGGCTCGATGCGTGTAATATTTCTGTGCGGGGAGATGATATGACAATATATAATGTTAAGTGGGGTTTCTGGGAAAGGAAATGGAATTTGTAAAAATAATCTGATCCACGTGGGTATTTCCCAGCTCATCATGGTGCTCTTTTAATCCAAGCCTTTTCTTAAATACTGTATTTGCAATTTAAGCGCTGCCACATGCTGCCACCGCCGTTACAAAGATACATTAGATTGATGGAGTGATGCTGCATTCTTTATGGCTGGAGAAAATAATGACTTCCTCCGTTCTCTCTAATCATGTTTTTATGGTTTGTTTTCCAAACTACGGCATACTTGACCTTAAAAGGGGAAAAAGACTGCACATTTCATTTAACGAGTAATAAAAAGTTGGGTTCTCATTTTGCATTTAGACCTATGGGGAATATGTTTTACTGTCAGCTCTCTTCATTATGGTCCCCAGGTCTCAGCCAGTGCGGGCCGACTCTGGCTGCTGGAGGGCCGCGCGTGTCAACAATCGAAAGTAGGGGCAGTGCACTCCGACCTAGTTTACTTCTGGTGCCTCCCACTTGAAATCGACTTTCTTGTCTTTGGTGAGATTTTAGGAAGCTACTCTTTCTTTCTTTTTCTTTTATTTAGTGAAAGGAGGAGGGACAGAGAGACAGACTCCAGCATGCGCCCTGAACAGGATCCACCTGGCAAGCCCACTAGGGGGCGATGCTTTGCCCATCTGAGGTGTTGCTCCATTGCCCAGCAACCAAGCTCTTCTTAGTGCCTGAGGAGAAAGCTATGGAGCCATCCTCAGTATCCGGGGCCAGCTCACTCCAATCGAGCTGTGGCTGCAGGAGGGAAGACAGAGAGAGATGCGAGAGGAGGAGGAATGGAGAAGCAGATGAGCGCTTCTCCTGTGTGCCTTGACTGGGAATCGAACCTGGGAGACCCACACGCTGGGCTGATGTTCTACCGCTGAGCCAACTGGCCAGCGCTAAGAAGTCACTCTTTCAAATAAAAGGCAACTACAAAACAAAACTCATGCTTTATCCACTCCCCATCACTATTTAACTTTAATGGGTCTCCCATTAAAATACTAAAATAAAGGATGATAATGATACTCTCAGTCATACCTTGTTTGAGCAACTATTTTGACAGCTGTGTTCTGCTTTGAAGTATACACATGCGGAAGCTGGTCCTCTTCAAACTTCAGATGTCTTACCTCAGGCAATTTTGTGTGTTTTGCACCATTCATAACAATGGGAAGACCCCCAACAGGACACTGGGAATAGTTAAAATAAACATTTTAAACATAATAAAAAGCATAACGACTCCATCCCTTTGGGAATGAAAAAACCTTGTAGATAAGATAAAAATAAATTTGGAACTTTCCCTTTCGTTGTTTAGAACTGGAACTCCTCCTATTTTGACTGTGAAGACCTTACTTGTAAGCTATGAGGTTGAGGGATAGAGTAGGTTTATTTTTATTTATTTATTTTTTTAAAATGAAACCAGATTCACAGGATGTTTCACCTGTCATTTTGGGACCAAAGACTTCTAATAAAATTGCATTACACTCGTGCACTACAGTGACTAAGCACTTGAGTCGTGCTGATTAACTTAGTATCTCCCAACTTGATGCGTGACTCTGATAACTCACGTAGTTTAGAATTCTGGTCTGTTATTGAGGACTGTGTGGCAGTCGTCCTTAAGAAATCTTTGGAAATTTGAAGTAATATATTTTAGAAAATACGTTTAACAAAGATCTGTATGCTCTAGTTCATTCTGACTAGCCACAGATGAGTAGCAATTTGATACCTCTATTTATTTTCTCCTTCTGAGCCGATGGGAGAAGGATCCTCCGAGGTCCCGTTGCTCTCGCCACGCCTCGCTGAGCTTCAGTACAGGGTTGGATCCATGCTCTCCGTAACCTCTCTCCAGAAGGAATTACTAGTGTAAATGAGACATAAAATATTCAGAATCCATCTAATTCATTTCATGATCACTCAAGAATTTGATGTTTCTACTGCTTCCTAACACAGTGTAGAGAACATGTTTCACTTTATCCATTAAGATTTGTTTGATGAATGTCAACTTATTTTTTCAAAATATCTAAGTGGATCAGCCTTAAAATTTAGTCAGAAAAACAGTGACCAAATTGTCACTCAAGTCTACGCGTAATCCAGGCATTGCACTGCCACTTTCTAAATAGGTTTTCCAGGTTTGTTGTTTTGAGTCTTCGTCATTGACACTCAGTCACCAAGCTCAGTCCGTGAAGATGGGCAAAGAGCTACACCTGTCTGGAGGTTTGTGTGCGCACAGGAGGCGCAGTGGTGGGGGGTGACTTTTTTTTTTTTTTTTTTGTATTTTTCTGAAGCTGGAAACAGGGATAGACAGTCAGACAGACTCCCGCATGCGCCCGACCGGGATCCACCCGGCACGCCCACCAGGGGCGACGCTCTGCCCACCAGGGGGCGATGCTCTGCCCCTCCGGGGCGTCGCTCTGCTGTGACCAGAGCCACTCTAGTGCCTGGGGCAGAGGCCAAGGAGCCATCCCCAGCGCCCTGGCCATCTTTGCTCCAATGGAGCCTTGGCTGCGGGAGGGGAAGAGAGAGACAGAGAGGAAGGAGGGGGGGTGGTGGAGAAGCAAATGGACGCTTCTCCTATGTGCCCTGGCTGGGAATCGAACCCGGGTCCCCTGCATGCCAGGCCGACGCTCTACCGCTGAGCCAACCGGCCAGGGCGGTGGGGGGTGACTTTTCTTGCTGAATGTCCACCCTGCACCGAACATACCACGTCATCACACCGGTCTCCTTCTGTGACACAACCTTGTATGTTTGGGAAGCATATCACACACCAGCAGCTGTGGCTTCTGCCTAATTTCAGTGTCTCAGCTCTGACTGCTGGTTTTCTTTTAGTTGCTTGTAGTGAAGTGTCAAAGTAGAAGGCCATGGGGACTTTCTTTTTCTTTCTTTCTTTTTTTATTCTTTTCCGAGTGAGAGGAAGGGAGATAGACAGACTCCCACATGCATCCCAACTGGGACCCACCCAGTGACCCCTGTCTGGGGCCAATGCTCTGCCCATTTGGAGCCATGCTTGCAACTGAGATATTTTTAGTGCCTAAGACAGAGGCTCCATGGAGCCATTCTCAGCACCTGGGGTGATGTGCTTGAACCAATCAAGCCATGGCTGCGGGAGAAGAGAGGGAGAGAGATAGAGAAGAGAAGGAGGTGGGGTAGAGAAGCAGATGGTCGCTTCTCCTGTGTGCCCTGACTGGGAATCGAACCTGGGACACCTGAGGGTCTACCACCAAGCCAACCAGCCAGGGCTGGGACTTCCTTATCGATCACTGGCAGCATGTAGATACCAGATTTTGGAGCTGCAGGGACTTCAGAGCTCATCTCAGCCAATCCTTCATTCTATGGAGGAGGGGACTGGGACTCAGGGAGATTAAGCACCTTGCTCTGGGCTCCACGGCCACTAAGCCGTGGGCTTGTCTGACTGCCGGACCACCTCCACGCTCTCCACGGGTCCCTGCGGGGCTGTGTGGGTGGGCTGACTCAGGGCTCGTACCTTGAATTGTGTGGAGTCCCTTACCTGGTTCTGTTCTATTTCTTAGATGTCCTCCTTTGCCTTCAGGTCCATCGTCTTCCATTTCCTCTGGTGGCTTCTGGATCTTTGCAAAAAGCTTGCTGTAGATGCCCTGGGCTCGGGGAGGCTGAGCAGTCACACAAGAAGGTGGACGTGCTCGGACTCCTGGGAAAGACAGGAGGGCTTATCGAAGTGGACACCAGGCAGCTCAGCCCCAGGAGTGCTGGGAGGCTAAGCGTGAACATACGAGTCTCCGCGTGTGTTTCACGGTGCATTCTTCTGTGCCTGCACTGCCTATTAAATTTTTACGAGCGTGTTTTATTCAAGCCAGAGCTAGAAGGATGAAGAGTTTATGAAAGGATCAAATTTCCTTGGGCTGTAGTAGGAATCCCTTGACATTGGTCAATCTGTTCATGAAACATACATGCTGTGTGTGTGTGTGTGTGTGTGTGTGTGTGTGTGTGTCGGGGCATGACAAATTATTATTTCCACAAACTTGCATTTTCTTTAGGATGCTTGTGGGATTTTACTGAACAAGCTACCATGAATTGATTCTGAAAATAATTTTCCCTGGTCTATTTTTTCTTTTTCTTTTTTAAAGTGAGAGGAAGGGAGATAGAGAGACAGACTCCTGCATGTGCCCTGAACAAGATCCTCCTGGCCACCACGTCTGGGGCTGAAGCTCTGGCCATCTGGGGTCATGCTCCCAATGGAGCTATTTTTACCATCTGAGGTGGAGGCTCCATGGAGCCATCCTCAGCACCCAGGGCTGCTCACTCAGATCAATGAAGCCAAAGCCATGGGAGAGAAAGAGAGACAGAGAGAGAAACAGAGAGCAAGAGAGAAGGGGGAGGGGAGGGGTGGAGGAGCAGATGGTTGCTTCTCCTGTGTGCCCTGACCAGGAATTGAACCAGAATGTCCATACGCTGGGTGATGCTCTACCACTGAGCCAACTGGCCAGGGTCCCTGGTCTCTTGAACAAGGACATATGTTACTATTTTTACTTCAGTAAGTATAAACATTGATGATATCTTAAAACTGCTCCTTAAGATACTTTTTTTACAATAAATGAACCCGTTCTGGCTTCCACCTTCTATATACTTTCTCAAAGCCCTTTCCTTTGTGACATTATGGGCATGTTTGTGCCTTTCTATTACATAATAAGAGGGCTGCCCTCTAACGTGCTTCTGGGTGTACTTGGGGCTGGTTTGAGTTGACACAAATGAATTACAATTGCAAATTATGATGTAACTCTGCCATTCTTCCTTGGGAGCTGTGGCTGAAAGCTGGCACGGCCCAATTACCAGGCAGGACCCTGCCTTGTGAGAGAGGCTCCGCCACGGAGGAGGCCATGCCTTCTCTCCGGAAACAACAACAACAAAAAACACACAACAGCTTTGAACTGTCAGGAAATAGCAGCGGCTCTTGAAGGCTAATCATTACCAGCTTTTGTCATATGGTTGTAATTGTTGCATGAATTCTGCTTCAATCAGGGAAAAGTACGCTTAAGTGCCAGTAAAAGTTTTTACGCCGCTATGAAATTTTGCAATTTACGGCTTTGTGCAGATCGGCCTGCGTTACTAGGCAACACGGTGCGTGTCGTTCACTCAAATTATTCCTTAATCCCTGGCATTGCTACAAACTCTAGCAGGAAAAAAAAAAAACAAAAAAAACCCACCACCGACAACAAAACCATCATAAAATTTTATAACATAGGGACAAATCCGATGACAACAGTGAAATGTAAGTTGCAAAGCTGAAAAAATAACAACCCAAAAGCAGTATTTAAAAAAAAAAATGCACTGGATGGAAAACAATAAGAGTACTTAGCTTCACTGTAGTCACCTCAGAAAGAAAGAAAAAAAAAAAGTCATTGCAAATGGATTTAATGATCACGTAGTTCTCTGATTGGCCATTGAGCGGCCCGGTTTTTGGCACTTGAGCAGTCGTATTTGTGATGCTGCTGTTGATTAAGAAGTACCCAGCAGGCTCGCAATGACCAGGGAAGTGTGTATTGTTGCTTGCTGGCTGTGCATCCTTCTGCATTTGGCGGGAAGATAAAACCTGGAGACAGACACAAAGGTTCTGGCGCTCCACCGCGGAGGAGACTGGACGGACACCAGGGAGCCGCCCTGCTGCGCGGGGACCGCGTGTGGGCATCTCCACGCCCTCTGAGCGCCCTCAGGTCACAGGCAGGAGAGTGCAGCTTGTTCCCCAAAGCCAGACCCAGTTACACGGCCGGGTCAGAGCCACAGACCTCTCCGAGATGTCTGACGGCTCAGAGCAGGAGGAGAGCAACCCCAGACGCCCGGTGGGGGCAGCCCTGGCGACCCTGGCTTCGTGGGGTTTGGAAGGGCTTTCTGGTCTGAGTGCTTTTAGTGTTCTGAGCGTCTGTTATTATTCTTCTCAAGCAGGCTCCACTGATGTTTCGTACGAAGGCACCCCGTCAAAAGGAACAGACCTCAAGTCTCAAGCAGGAGCTCCCCGAGGCTCATTTTAGCACAGCTGTCACCCACAGGACTGTCACCCACAGGACGTGCTTTCTGGGCATGTGGCTTACATACCCACTGCCCTTCTGGACTGGACCGTCACCCTCACGTTCGAGAATCACTGCTCCGGACCGGCGCCCTCCTGAGGCAGTGGTTCCTCCCTGCCACCGGCCGGCGGCTTTGCAGGCTCAGTGTCTCAGGGGCTGGGAGTCCTGACCCCCGGTGACATGCAGAAGTTGTCGCCGTGAACTGGGGACAAGCTGCCACCGAGGAGGGTTTGGCCTTATTAGAGCAGCTTCCACGTGGAACGAGGCTGCTTCTTCCTAATTGCCTGCAAACGAACTTGCCTTTGCTCCTCCCCCTCCCAGATTCCCGGGGGGTGGGGTGTGTGTGACTTGTCATTTCCTCTAACTGCCTGGCCCTATTGTCGGGGTCGACCTGTGAGGTGCCTTTAAGAGTCCCAGAAACACTTTCGTTCGGCTCCAGAGCTCTCTCCTCTCTGTCTGATGCTTCAGAAGTGAAATTCCACCTGTGAAGTGCCTTCCCTGCGAGCCGCTGTCCCGTGTGGGAGCAGAAGGCCCCCCGGGAGGGCCCAGTTCACCCTGCAGGGCCTTCGTGTCATCGTGGGTAAAACGAGGGGGCTGCGGAAGATCACACCCAAGGACATTTCTTGCCTAAAGTTGGTAACACATGATATCTTATTAGGGTACTTCTGAAGGAACTGCAGCCCACCTGGGTAAGGGGCAGGAGGAGAGCAATGTATAACATCAAAGCAAGGGATTCAGTAAGCAAGAGATTAGCCAAGAAGGTTATGAAAAGAACATATGGCTCAAGGGAACAAAAATTAATCTTTAACTTCAGTAACATTCATCACCTGCCACTAGTTTTTTTCCTTGTTTGTTTGTTTAAATGTGAAGTTACATGAACAACATCAATAAATTTCTATGCTTACACGTGGTAAATAGAGAAAATGAATGTGTACTTCTAGGTATTCGCTACACCAGGGGTCCCCAAACTACGGCCCACGGGCCTCATGCGGCCCCCTGAGGCCATTTATCTGGCCCCCGCCACACTTCCGGAAGGGGCACCTCTTTCATTGGTGGTCAGTGAGAGGAGCATAGTTCCCATTGAAATACTGGTCAGTTTGTTGATTTAAATTTACTTGTTCTTTATTTTAAATATTGTATTTGTTCCTGTTTTGTTTTTTTACTTTAAAATAAGATATGTGCAGTGTGCATAGGGATTTGTTCATAGTTTTTTTTTTATAGTCCGGCCCTCCAACGGTCTGAGGGACAGTGAACTGGCCCCCTTTGTAAAAAGTTTGGGGACCCCTGTGCTACACAATGATTTACATTTAAAAGTTTAAAAAATGCTGTTTTAGAATTTTCAAATAGCTGTAGATTACGAGACCTTCTTAAAAACTAAGCCCAATGATAATGAAATGAATGTAAGAAGAAAGATGGTCGCCTGCTCTGTGGTGGCGCAGTGGGTAGAGTGTCAACCTGGCACGCTGAGGTCGCCTGTTCGAAACCCTGGGCTTGCCTGGTCAAGGCACATATGGGAGTTGATGCTTCCTGCTCCTCCCCCTTCTCTCTCTCTCTCTCTCCTCTCTCTAAAAATGAATAAATAAAATCTAAAAAAGAAAACAGAACGTTTGAGAAGTGATTCCAGAGTTCCATCTCATGCGCCCCACGAGTGTGCCTTCACAAGTGGGTGTCCGCGGAGATCACAGGTGCCCTGCCACGCACAGGGCAGTGGGTAGCCGGTGAGTGGGAACAGTAGTAAGTGACAGATCAGATTGGCAGAAAAAAAGGGATAGATGGAGATGGAATTGGGAGCCCCTCGGTCCCATGAGAAATGCTTCTGCTTCCCGCCATTAGGGCGGGCACACCCATGCGAGAACCCCTGGACTGCCAGTCGCCGTGTGGACACTTCTTTATCTTAGTAGTGTGAGCACCGGAACTTCTCCCGGGAGAGGTCCGGACGCCGTGCGTGCGTGCGTGGGGGAGGTGCGGACGCGGTGCGTGCGTGCGTGCGTGCGTGGGGGAGGTGCGGACGCGGTGCGTGCGTGCGTGCGTGCGTGGGGGAGTAGAGGAGTGCCCGCCTCAGCTGTGGGTCATGTCCCGCAGCAAGGAGGCCGCCCATGAGATGGAAGGCTAGACTACTTCACAGGGGAAACGGGTCTCACTGCCCCAAGGAAGATGGGGACGGACGAGAAAGGGGTGCAGAGGGGGTGTGTGTGAGATGGGGCGAAGTGCGGGCTGCATTTGGTCTGGAGAGAGGTGTCCAGATGGGCGGGGAAGGTTTTGAATCAAGGAAATCCGTGTGTGTGTGTGTGTGTGTGTGTGTGTGTGTGTCTGAGAGAGAGAGAGAGATAGAGAAAGAGAGAGAGAAAGAGAGATTGGAGCTGCTTCATGCATGTATCACACAGAACAGGGGTGCCTTGCACGCAGCTGGTGTGGAATAGTGAGCTAATTCGTACACTGAACTGGGGAAAGCAGATGGATGCTTATTTATTTATTTATTTATTTATTTTACAAGGACAGAAAGAGAGTCAGATCGAGGGATAGATAGGGACAGACAGACAGGAACGGAGAGAGATGAGAAGCATCAATCATCAGTTTTTCGTTGTGACACCTTAGTTGTTCATTGATTGCTTTCTCATATGTGCCTTGACCGCAGGCCTTCAGCAGACCGAGTAACTCCTTGCTCGAGCCAGTAACCTTGGGTCCATGCTAGTGAGCTTTTTTTTTTGCTCAAGCCAAATGAGCCTGCGCTCAAGCTGGCAACCCCGGGGTCTCGAACCTGGGTCCTTCCGCATCCCAGTCCGACGCTCTATCCACCGCGCCACTGCCTGGTCAGGCGGATGTTTAGAATTAGACCACAGGAATGTGAATCTCTCAGGTTTCTACAGAAAATTCTAGAGGTCTGGGACTTTCTCAGGGAGCCTGAGTCAATCCCATTTAGGTTTCCAGGGACCAGAGGTCCACACTGGCATCACAAACACATCACCGCTCTTATCAAGTACCCCACCGGGTTACCCTCCCATCAGAGGACCGGACACCTTCACATCCCCACCGTCGCTGAACTGGGGGTGGGATGTGCTTGGCGTAGACAGAAGAGCTCTATCTACTACAGTCAAACAGCCAGACAAGAGTCAGACCTAAAAGAGATACCTTGCGTCAGAAAGATCCGTCCGGCGACTCTACACTTCCACCCACAGTCCTGCGTGAGAAATTCCCTTAGGAATCGAGGGTCAAGAAGACAGCTTCGTGTGGCTGCTGGCCTGCCCTTGCTCTGAGCAGCAGAGCTGGAGATGCTGTGGGGTGGGTCCTCTCAGCCTGGCTGCCACAACCCTCAGCCTGCGTCCTCCGTGGCTCTGCCCCCTCCTTTCTGCTGACCGTCTTTCTGGGTTCTCTCACATTACCCTGTAGAATGGACTCTTCCCCGGAAGCTGCTCAAATCTTCTATGGGTGTCTAGACCTCCTAAAGGGGAGGATGCTCTGTTGTCACATACATCGAGACAAGGAAAAGTTTAGGCAGCTAGGCCATATATATTTGAGCTCTTGGGTGGCGTGGGGAGCTCATCTCCCCTCTTTAGTTAATATTTCATGGTCCAATCCTGTGTGTTATAATTTTTCAGACAAGAGTGTTTTACCCGTGTGCCACCTTTGGGGGAAAGTCTCAGTTGACAATAACTTACAGTAGGGTGTACTGAGGTCCCCACTCTTAGTCCCATCCAGCTACGGGTCTTTCCTAACGTCACACCTCTTCCCCTCTGACACACACGACACTAGATGTCTTGGCATCACCCTCTTATAATATGACACACCAAAGAGGAACAGTCCTCATGACTTCTTATGAAGAGAGAGACCAAGAAGATATTTTGGGACCTAGGCTGGTATCACTCCTGCCGACAGCCCGTGGGTGATGGGCTGGCCCCTTCAGAAGGGAAATTCTTATGGGTCGAGCAGGAGGAAATCCATACAGATCTCAGCAATAGTTCCTTATCGTCTGTCCCTTGATTAGAGACACGGGTGTAGGTTTCAAAGTAGGAGGTGGGCAGGGATACAGCCGGGCATCAGAGCAAGTAAAAGGAATGACTCAAAC
Organism: Saccopteryx leptura; assembly: GCF_036850995.1. Classification (NCBI taxonomy): domain Eukaryota; kingdom Metazoa; phylum Chordata; class Mammalia; order Chiroptera; family Emballonuridae; genus Saccopteryx; species Saccopteryx leptura. The sequence goes on along the minus strand of NC_089510.1, from coordinate 6,586,391 downwards.
ATCGCTAGGGTTTGCTTGCCTTCAGTGTTAACTTCGCTCTCACAAGGGCCTGTTTGAAAAATCCGTAGGGAAAGACTGGGATTGGTGCACTTCAAGCCTGGACCGATGAGCTGTGTCCTGGGTTTAAGGTTCTGTAGGAAAATGGCGGTCCCGCCTTTGGGTGAGAGGCGGGAGAGTCTCACGATAGGGGACACTGCCCAGATCACTCTGTGAGTGTCCGCCGCACAATAAATCCCAGGTCACATTTTAACTGATTCGATCAAAGTTTTAAATTTGGAAAATCTGACTCTCTGATCATGAGCTCCAATATCCCATCTCTTCCCTTTCCTGATTCTTTTAAATTGATTAATTCTGAGCATGATTTTGTATTATTTTTGATTACAGTTTGCCTTCAGCATGGTTTGGTATTAGTTTCGGGTGTACAGCAGAATGGTCAGTTTATCTTTCAGTCTCACCAAAGCCTTCGGTCCGGTGCTACGGAGGACCCTGGGGGTCAGCGGCTGGCATTAGGTGAGGGAAACGGAAGAAATATGTCATAGGACAGTGAGAGGGGGCATGTGCAACCACATTCACTCACAGAATAACTCTGCCCTTGGGAGTGGGAATGTGACAGGCTGTTCTGTGGAGTTTCTGCCCAACCCGCCCGGGCCTCTGTGAATGGGCCCATCACCACACCCCCACCAGCTACTTTCTTCACCACCCCCTCCTTGACCACTGTGCGTGGAGCCCAATGGGCACCTCGGCCAGGTCTGTGTGGACCCCACAAGCACACAGGGCTCGAGGGAGAAGAGTGAGGCCACTGCCCACGGGCAGCAGAGATACCCGGCCCTTTCTGCAGGGCAGCCTCACCCCTGCAGTGGCACCCAGAGAGGTCAGGTCACATTTCCCTTTCTGCGTCAATGTCATCAACAGTCCCTGCCGCCGAGTCTGAGGGGAGATGTATTTGTGCCTTGTTGCTGGCACTGGTATTGGAAATGGTTTCAAGTCTCCCGCAAAATCTTTGGCAATACGTATTAGAGACATCCAAGCTGTTTCTATCCGTGCACTCAGTCGTACCACTTCTTGGAGTGCGTTGTGAGCACTTTATCAGATTCCTCTCCTTGAATGGTCATCACAGTGCAATTTATGAAACTGAAAAAAAAAAAAATCAGAAAAGGAAGCTCACTGACCCGATTTGGGGATTAGCTAACTATATTAGTGTGTGGCGGTATCTCTGTAACGTGATGCAATTATTTAAATGTTTTAGAAAAAATATTGTCCCTGGCCAGGTTGAGCAGTTGAATTGAGAATCATTCTGATACGTCAAGGTTGTGTGTTCGATCCCCGGTCAGGGCATATACAAGAAACAACCAATCAATGCATAAATAAGTAGAAGGACAAATCAGTGTTTCTCTCCTTTCTTCTCTTTCTGAAAAATCAATCAATAAAAAATATTTAACGATGTAGCAATCTACTATGCGATGACACTAAGTGAAAAGCCCGTGTAAAAATACTATTCACATTATGACTCTGCTATCATGACTGATATGTGTGTGCGTATACAATGAATACAAAAAAGCAAAAGCACCCACGTGTTAAAAACAGTAATTTTTTGAGTGAAAGAGCCACACGACTTATTTTTATGCTTTCCTGTATCTTATAAATTTCCTACAGTGATCATCTGTGTAATTAGAAAAATCCTATTATTAAAAAATGTAAAATTATGTATTATCTTAGTGTTGTAAGGACTCTTTCTCTTTGTTGCATGAAAAGCTTTGGAAATTCAAAATGAGGTGTTTATTCCATGTTGCGCAGTGGAATACAATGTATTCTTTATCATTGCAATGGCAGGAGAGAACATCTACAACCAACAGTGCTGACCCCTCAGTTGTATCAAAATTTAAATGGAAATATGTTTGGACGTATTCACAATTGTCTTGTTTTAAACATATATCAGCCTCTCTTTGAAGTAATTCAGATAAAATATAGTATGATACAGTTATTTTTATTTTAATGCAAATATAACTTTATACCAGATTTTAATCAAGTAACAACAATTTAGAGATATAGATATACATACACATATATAGGTAGAATATATACCTTTGAAAATGGTAAGGCATACTTTACGATATATAATCTCTTTACCATAAAATATATATACGTCTCAGATATGGAATAAAACTAGTGACCAGGAAAACACGATGACCTGGAACTCGAGTTGACACCTTGACAAGCAGTTGAACTTTCACCCGTGACACCGGTGACATCATTGCACAGAAAGCCATTCCGCGGCACGGTTTGGCAGCGTGAACCGGTAAGACGCTGGCTGGATCTCACAAGTTGCTGAAACCTGACGACCTCTGCGTAGCAAGTCTCTGCACGAAACGAAATGTGAAGTGTAGGAGCAGGTACAAGTGGACCGCAGTGGCCAGGTGCTAAACAGGCACAAACGCGTTACTACCGCTCTCTGGAAACTGGGAGAGCCACCCTGAGCTCCGATCTCCTGTTGCCCGTCCGAAGGTTTAAACTATTCTAAACACGTTTACACGGACATCAGACGGAACAGGACAGGAGCGGACCGGGGAGATGGCATGGCCGCCAGCCAGAATTTTCCAAATCAGCGCAGTCACCCTCTTTGTGACACTGTTCTTTGCGCCGCCGTCATCTAACCTGATGCAAGATGTGGCCCGACGTGGGTTGGCTCTGTTTGGCGGCGAAGGGACAGGTTTTTGTTCAGAGCTTCAGAAATGCCAGGTCGGTCTGCCCGACCCCTGATTCCCTTCATTGTCTGAGAAAGAGCCAGCGCTGACCGGGCAGGGAAGTCCTGCCGAGGAATGTTTCTCTCCATCCCGTCCCGTCACCGATGACCTCGCGGACAGGGTTCCCGGGGCGTCACTCCACCTCGGCGCACGGCGCGGGCTTCTTGGTGGACGAGTTGCCGTGCTCCGAGGGGCGGTAGGAGAGCGTGCTCATTTTCGTCGACAGGCTCGAGTGGGACTTGGCCTTGGGGGGGATGTATTTCAGCAGCTGGAGAAAATACTTCTTAAATTTCTTCCCCAGGAAGCCATAGAAGAGAGGGTTGAGGCAGTTGTTGAAGTAAGCGATGCAGATGGTGATGGGCATGGCGGTGTCTACCACGTCGGCCACGTGACAGTCCTGGATGAACCCCAGCTGGATCAGGACGTCCAGGAAGGTGAAGATCTGATGGGGCACCCAGGAGAAGAAGAAGAACAGCACGATGGCCAGGATGATCTTAAAGATGTCGTCATTCCTCGGCTTGTTCTTCTGGATCTCGTAGGCCTTCTTCAGGGCCTTCCAGATGAGCGTGTAGCTGGTGAGGATGATGAGGAAGGGCAGCAGGAAGCCCAGGATGTTCTTGGTGAGGCCCAGGCCGACGGGGAGGGTGGAGTTCTGGAACTCGTAATGGAAGGCGCAGACGGTGACGTTGGTGTTCTCGATGAAGAAGACGTTGCGGTGGATGACGGTGGGCAGGCTGGCCAAGGCCGCCAGGAGCCAGATGACGATGCAGGTGACTTTGGCCACCAGCATGGTGCGGCGGAGACGGGACTTCATGGGGTGGACGATGGCCAGGTAGCGGTCGATGCTGAGACAGGTGAGGAGGAAGACGCTGGCGTAGAGGTTGAAGCTGACGCTGGCCGAGGCGATCTTGCACAGGTAGTTGCCGAAGGGCCACCGGTACTCCATCGCCGTGTAGACGGCCCACAGGGGCAGCGTCAGCAGGAAGCAGAGGTCGGCCAGGGCCAAGTTCAGCAGGAAGACACTGGCCACGGTCTTCAGCTTCATGTAGAAGTAAATGACGATCACCACCAGGCTGTTGCCGAACATCCCCACCACGAAGATGATGCTGTACAGCGTCGGGATCATGATGAAGATGTAGCTGTGCCTCCCGGCTTTGGGGCAGGTGTCCCGGATCCTTTGAATGCCATCGTCCCCGGAGGAGTTGGAGAGCATCTCGAGCTCCTGGGTGGTGAGTCAGCCTGGGACACGAAACGCCAAGCGCACCTGGGGGAAATAAAGACGGGAAGGTTAAAAAGAAAAAGAAGGGAAGAAAAGTTAACTTTCATTTCTAAACACGGATAAGTTTATTTCTCCATCATAATAAGCAACAGTAACTCAACTTTAGTTTCAGGAAAAAAAAACACAACAACAACAAACCAATAACAACTAGATCGTATTTTCTGGAGAAAAACAGTGAGCTAATCAATTCTAGATTACAGATTTAAATGAATTTTTAGAGCATATTGCTTTTTCGGGGAAGTGATAATATCCTCCGAAAAAGCAGAAAAGTAGGATCCTATGTGAATAAAAATTATAGGTAATTTTATAGAGAGGTAAAAAGACCTAGAGGTCGTGTGTGTGTGTGTGTGTGTGTGCGCGCGCGCGTGTGTGTGTTTCTAGAAGAAAATTATAGCTTTCAGGTTGATTTAAAAAAAACGTAATCTAAATCTCAAAAAAAACCCAAAAACCACTACTGAATTAAACTAGTTGTTTAGGAAAGACCTGAGTTATTCCTAAGGGGAGCAAGGCCAATTAATTCGCCTTTAATCTCAAAAGTGTGACACACATGTACCATCTTCCTTTTCTTTCCTTCCTCTCACCACCTCACTTAGGTATAGACATGACTAGCACCTCCGCTAGGTGGTCAGAAGAGCTGTATCTAGGTTCCTGAGGGACTGGTGTCCGTGGGAACTGACTTGGGGAGGGATGAGGGGGGAGGGCCCCAGACTTCGGGGCACAGCAGTCTCCCCATGGTCTTCATCCAGGCTGCTCCGGGGCGACCACATTCTTTTACCTCCAACTCAGTCTAGCGAAAGGGTCTGAATCTTCCACCCTGGGTGCCTACCAGCCGATTCTGGAGTTAACTTGAAGATTCACCATCATACAGCAAGGATATCAAATGCATCGAGTCGATCAGGATTGCAGACCCGTCTTTTCCTGGGGGGGGAGCATGTGGGGGTGTGGGGCAGGAGCTGTGCTCCGGGACTTTGGGGAAGAATCAGATCCACCACACAGAGCTCCCGTCGAGACTTCTGCAAATATTTGCTCCAACATTTTACGTAACCGGCAATGAAGCTCTTCATTTATGTGATTTACGAAATTCCCAGTTTCTGCCCCAGAAAAGAGCACGCCGGGAAACCCTCGGGAGGGAGGCTGACTGAGGGCGCAAGGGTGACCTCTCAGGAGGTGGCACAGGCGTGCTGGGTGGCAAAGGTCGGCCTCGGGCACAGGCTGGACTGGCCCACAGCGCAGGGGTACTGCTGGGAGGGGACCCTGTTGCTACAGCAGGGGCAGGCCCCTAGGGGAGCATGCCTGCGCCTTCCCCTCGGAGCCAAGTGTCCCGGCAAGAAGAGGGACAGGAATGAGACGCAGCCGGCCTGCCCAGGGCAGCTGTGCGTGGCAGCTGGCAGGCTGAAGGAACACCGGGGTCGGAGGGAGGCAGTGTCCACTCGGTGCAGAGCGTGGCCGTGAGGGCAGTGTCCACTCGGTGCTGAGCGTGGCCGTGAGGGCAGCGTCCACTCGGTGCAGAGCGTGGCCGTGAGGGCATTGTCCACTCGGTGCAGAGCGTGGCCGTGAGGGCAGTGTCCACTCGGTGCAGAGCGTGGCCGTGAGGGCAGCGTCCACTCGGTGCAGAGCGTGGCCGTGAGGGCAGCGTCCACTCGGTGCAGAGCGTGGCCGTGAGGGCAGCGTCCACTCGGTGCAGAGCGTGGCCGTGAGGGCAGCGTCCACTCGGTGCAGAGCGTGGCCGTGAGGGCAGTGTCCACTCGGTGCAGAGCGTGGCCGTGAGGGCAGTGTCCACTCGGTGCAGAGCGTGGCCGTGAGGGCAGTGTCCACTCGGTGCAGAGCGTGGCCGTGAGGGCAGTGTCCACTCAGTGCAGAGCGGTGCAGAGCGTGGCCGTGAGGGCAGTGTCCACTCAGTGCAGAGCGGTGCAGAGCGTGGCCGTGAGGGCAGCGTCCACTCGGTGCAGAGCGTGGCCGTGAGGGCAACGTCCACTCGGTGCAGAGCGTGGCCGTAAGGGCAACGTCCACTCGGTGCAGAGCGTGGCCGTGAGGGCAACGTCCACTCGGTGCAGAGCGTGGCCGTGAGGGCAGCGTCCACTCGGTGCAGAGCGTGGCCGTGAGGGCAGTGTCCACTCGGTGCAGAGCGTGGCCGTGAGGGCAGCGTCCACTCGGTGCAGAGCGTGGCCGTGAGGGCAGCGCCCACTCGGTGCAGAGCGTGGCCGTGAGGGCAGCGTCCATTCGATGCAGAGCGTGGCCGTGAGGGCAGCGTCCACTCGGTGCAGAGCGTGGCCGTGAGGGCAGTGTCCACTCGGTGCAGAGCGTGGCCGTGAGGGCAGTGTCCACTCGGTGCAGAGCGTGGCCGTGAGGGCAGTGTCCACTCGGTGCAGAGCGTGGCCGTGAGGGCAGTGTCCACTCGGTGCAGAGCGTGGCCGTGAGGGCAGCGCCCACTCGGTGCAGAGCGTGGCCGTGAGGGCAGTGTCCACTCGGTGCAGAGCGTGGCCGTGAGGGCAGCGCCCACTCGGTGCAGAGCGTGGCCGTGAGGGCAGCGTCCACTCGGTGCAGAGCGTGGCCGTGAGGGCAGCGCCCACTCGGTGCAGAGCGTGGCCGTGAGGGCAGCGCCCACTCGGTGCAGAGCGTGGCCGTGAGGGCAGCGCCCACTCGGTGCAGAGCGTGGCCGTGAGAGAGGCGGGTGGATGGAGGCAGACTTCCAGAGCTGAGGCTGGGTGGACAGGCGCTCCGGGGGCTACGCTGCCTCCCCCAAGGAGGTGTGTGTTCTCTCTACTCAGTACTTGGTTCCATGTCCTCATTAACTTCTCCTTTTTTTTGTACTCAGCTGCCCTTCATAATCTCCATCCCTTTCCTCTCTTTTCCTACATGGGGTCAGTACCATTCCCAAAGAGGCGAGTGTCACATCCAGTGGCTGTCCCACCTGCAGAGCAGCTCTGGGGTTCCGGAGGTGGGTTTTGTCACTCTTATCACAATGGTCTGCTGACCTGTCTGTCTGTCCTCTCCTCTGGTCTTCCAGCCACCTGAGGGTGGGGCCTGTTTGCCAGCCTACGGCCTGGCACATGTCAGGAGGGATGTGGTCAGTGTCTGATGAAGGCGAGAGTGAGTGGATGAATGAATGAATGAGTGAATGGCGAGCATATAACCTCAAAGCTAACAGCTTAGAGCACTGAGACTAATTTCTAGGGGGTTAATGAAATCCATATTTACATTCTGCTTCTCAAAGAATCTCAGAGGAAATACTCCAAGTCCACCTGGGCCTCACCTTGGATTAGGAATCCAAACCAAATCCTAACCGAACCAAAACAAAAGCCCTTAGCACTTTTAGAAATCCGTAGTTTACCAAACAAAAGGTGAAAAGAAGGACTAATTTCATAGAAACCAGGGCCAGGCTCTCGGGAGGGGTGTGGGGTGACCTATTTTCTCCTCATTCAGAAGGATTTCCCTACATTTTGTTTTTTTTTTTCTTTCCAGTTCTCTTTATCATCACTACTGAAATTACTCTGTATTAGAAGTATGCATTCATTTAGGTAAACAAATATTCTCTATTAAAAATTAAATGCCACATTAAAGGTTTATGGGCTAGCCCTCATGTGTACCCTAATGTGGATTAATTTACTTATTTGCTCTCCTCACATCTAGCTGAGGTGCAGCTGAATTTTGCCTAGGAAGAAAAAATGGAAAATGTCAAAGAAATTCAAAGATTCAAAGCAGCCTGGGTGAACTCCATATCTGAAAACTAGGGCAGAAGGAAGGATTTTTTGCAGCGTGGGTACAAAGGCACTAAAAGATAGGAAGGCATCAGCTCAATGCCTCAGGTGTCCGTGGGCGCCCGGCGCTTGGGTGCAGGGAGGCAATGCTCCCCTTTCCTCTCCTGACCCTGCTTTGAGGGCACACGACTGAGGCGGGGCTCATCAGTTCTGTCTCTAGAGTGCGTGGAAAGTTATTGACGCGGCTGTAACCGTCACCATCACCTATAAAAGAATCTCTGTGGGAGAAGGTCTGTGTTGGAGAGGACCAATTTATAAACCGAGCCTTGGACCCCAATTCTTCACCATCTGACGTCAGCTTCACCTTCAGTTTCCATCAATCCAGGCGGACAAATGCTTTATAGGCGAAAGGGTGTTCTGAACAGCGAGGGGGCATCCCTGGACATTTCAGTGAGGTATTCATTATTTTAATAAGTTCATCTCATGAGACACTCTGGACATGGCATTGAATACACTAGAGGCATATTTACATATATATATTTTTTAATGTGAGCAATGACCAAGATTTTCTACCTAGTAAGAGAACAAGTGTTCTCATGCTTGAGGGTGGAGGTGAGAGGGAGAGGCATTTTGGATGATGGAAAATGGCGGGAAGACTCGCAGGGAAACAGAAATGCCAGTCGAGTGTTCTGTGGGCGGTTATCCATCCAACATCCCACAGTCACTGAACACCTACTATGTGCCGGGGACAGGGGTGTCAAGTGAATAAAGCCACACAGTCCTTCTCCTTCATTCGAGTCTAGCTGGAGGCAGACATGCCTCCAAGACAGAATTCTCTCTGGTGCGTTGAATACTTCACCACAGAAGAGGCCTGTGAGACGTTCTGTGTTCGCCATTGACCCAACCCGGTGGCGGGGCGTGGGGGAGAAATCAGGGGTGCTTCCCGGAGAAGGCGGCCCTCAGACTCTGGAGGGTGTACGGCAAGCAGAGTGGTTAGACCATAGAGGCAACCAGCTGGCCAGCCCAGGTGGACTGGTGACTGTGTTCTCTCTTGAGCTGCTCTCGTCGACCTTCAGATACTGCACAGTCCTCTGGGCAGGGGCGTGAGGTCTGATGTGCCCTGGGAGCGAAGTGACATCAGTCACTGACTGGTGTGTAAGAAACAAGAAATACCCTTTTCTGGTCTGCACCGTTTGTGCATGTGTGTGGTGACTTACATTTTTTTTTTTAAATTAAATTTATTGGGATGATATTAATAAAATTATACAGCTTTTTAAAAATTTTATTTTTATAGTATCAGCCTGTGTCATGATTGGGCCTTTTCTCTCACCTTTTGGCCCCCTTCACCTATTTCGCTCACGGATTGGCTTCCCTAAGGGGCGGTTCTCAGGGAAGAGGGGGAAACGGACGTGGTGACTGGCAGCCGCGTAGGGTGATGGCGAGCGAGTAGGGAGGCGTGGGCGTCTCTTCTCTTTGAAGCCGGGGAAGGAGGGCTGCGGTTGTGACCAGCCGAAGGAGGCAGAGACGTGTCCTCCGGGGAACCACGGACGGACGTTGAGCCCTAGAAAGCAGCGACACTTCTGTGTCATCCCGTCTCCTCTCCCGGCATGGGACAGGGCAGGCAGGCAGGGAGGACGCTGACAAGGATCCCTCTTTCCCGAGTCTCGCCACAGCTTTCTCCCAGGCACGCTCTGGGGTCGCAAGGATCCTGTAGCACCCTTTTGTCTTGGAGGAAGGAAGATGGGGGATCTGGAGTCAAAGTGCTTGTAGTGGAATCTCCCTTTGCCGCTTACAAGTTGGTGCGGCTCTGGGCAGGTCCCCCCACTTCTCTGAACATGAGCCTCCTTCTCCTCATCTCTAAGAGATAAGATCAATGATTCCGTCGCACACAATTTGTGGTAGGCATTAAATGAGAGAACGTGAAACCACTGGGCATGTCTTTCAAATAGTGGGTAATAAAGCGGTTGCATTGGAATTGTTGCTGTTAGTTTTTGAATACAGGGCAAACGCTGACTCAGCCATGGATCAAAAAAGCATGAGAGATTTTATTTATTTTTTTTAAAAGGGGGTTTATTATTGATAAGCTCTTTCTCCTGCCATTAGAAGGCTAAAAATACCGAGTTGTTGTTCTTTTAAAGTATGAGTAAAAGATAATCCTCAGCAGCTGAATCAACTTGCCGTGAGTCAGGTGGGAATGGCCAGCGTGCTGCTGACACAAACTTGGCTCGTGGTGGCTGCCGCACGGTCACCTGCTTGCTTGTGTAGGAGTTACCTCGGATTCCTGGACAGTGTCTCTCGCTTTTCAAAACCAGCATAAGAAAAAAGATACATACTTTTAAAAAAAATTCTAAGTCTATTTGATGAGAATATTAATACCTTCTTGAGTTCTAGGCAAAGCCAAAACCAATCTAATTAAATTGTTCATTACCAGCTCCTTTTTAAATGAGTTTGCAATCTAAAGAAGAAAAAAACACACAAACCAACAGAAACAATACCGCATAGTCTCTGATGATAATAAAGAGGGGATTAAAAGACCAAGTCATTTTATTTTTGAATCATCTTCTATCCAAGTATCTCTCTCAAAGCCACCAAGCGTGGGTCAGTGTTTGTAAGTCGCTTGCTGATAGTACTGGACAGCGCCGTAAACGTCCCTTTCAAAAGTCGGTCTCTCGATTGCTCCGGTTTTACAGTTCAGAATTCAGGAAGCAGCTGCTTCTGCTCCTGTGGGCCCCACCCCCCACCCGGCAATGAACGAGGCATTCCTACTAGCTCCAATTTTGGCTCTCTCGTTCACTGCTAGGTGACCTTGAACCAGTCATGTACCTCCTCTAGATCTCCGTATCCCTAAGGAGCTGGTTAAAGAAGTCCCCCAGAGACCGACATTTTATCACCTTTCTTTATGAATAGGCACACGTCTTTGGCAGACAAAGGCAATTAATGGCTTGACAAGTAGAAATGACCTGATAAATCATAAAATTAAGCAATTATCTGTCTATGATCAATGTAAGTATTATTAATAACATTCCCTAATTAAATATAAGAACTCCTTTTATTAAAAACAAAATGAAAAGAGTTTTACTTTTTAATGAACATAAATGAACTTTACTTCAGATAATTATAGTGACGGTGTCCGCCTCCCCCCCCCCCCCACGCCCGGGGCCATTTCCTACATTAACTGTTTTCTCAAAGGAATAGACTCCCTGACACAGCATTTGGATAGCTGCTTGTGACCCTTCGTTAATAAGGTCAAGGTTACAGGTTTGGACCCTATCTAGATCAGCTGCTCTAAATCCATTTATAGCCAAGGACTGTGAGCCCCTTAGACGCCCCCTGTGCTGCTCACTGGCAATACCAGGTGAAAGAGTCAAGACAGATGTCTTTCTCATGGCTGCAAATCAAAATTAAAAGCATGCACTATAGTCAATCAAGATTATATCATCCCAGCCCTGGCCATTTGGCTCAGTGGTAGAGTATAGGCCCATGTGTAGAAATTCTGGGTTTGATTCCTGGTCAGGGCACACAGGAGAAGTGGCCATCTACTTCTCCAACCCCTCCTCTTTCTCTTTTTCCTCTATGTCTCTCTCCCTCTCCTCCCGCAGCCATGGCTCAAATGGTATGAGCAAGTTGACCTTGAGTGCTGAGGATGGCTCCATGGCCTTGCCTCTGGTGGTCAAATAGCTCGGTTGCTGAGCAACGGAGCAGTGCCCATATGGGCAGAACATTGCCCCCTAGGGGGCTTGCCAGGTGCATCCCGGTCAGGGCACATGTGGGAGTCAGTCTCTCTGCCTGTTTTTCTTTCACTTAAAAAAAAAGATTACATCATCCAACGAAAAAGTTGGCACAATGTGTTATTATTAAAATAACTCCTACAAAAATGAACCTACTCTCAGATTCTTTGTAGGGAAATACAACTTTTAAAAAACTTAGTTAAGGTGATTGTTTTCCAGATAAAAACATAAGACACGAAGGTAGAGAATTGTAAGGGAACCTTACAGTAACATTATTTAGAATACTATTTTGAAGTGCTATATTAAGTCAATGTTTTGAAGAGCTTTATAAATGGACTTTTGTCCTAAGAAAATGAATCCTATAAAGGTAATCTTTTTGATTTATTTATAGTTACATTTTTTTTTCCAAGCACAGTTTTGTACGTATTATACTGCTTTGCTTTTGTGTGTTGTACATTTAAATGCCGTAAAAACAGAAAGAGCAGACAGAGAATGCGCGGGCCCGGCATCCTGCTGATATGTCCGCTCTGTTACCCGCCACACAATCGGATGCACGCAACTTAATCTCTTACTTTGTTATCCTTCAAATATTAAAAAAAAAATATATATATATATATATTTAGAATGAGAATTCCAACGCCTGTTCTTACCTCTGTTTCACAGATTGTTAAAGAGGTCTTTGATATGCATAAAAGCACTTTGAAAAGATAACCTTTCTACAATGCAAGGATAAATAAAATGAATTTAGTAAGAGAAAACCCAGAACTTCCAAAGACTCATACATTTTTTTCACTCAAAAATTCAGAAATTAAAAAAAAAAAAAAAAGTGGGGTTTAACTGACATACAACCTGTCATTCGTGTCAGGAGGACAGCATAATGATCCGATAGTTGTGTATGTTATGAAACGACCACCACCCTAAGTCTAGCTAACATCCATCAGCATACGTAGTTAAGAGTATTTTCTTAGGGTGAAAACTTTAGGATCTTCTTTCTTAGCAATACTCAAATGTGCAATACCATACTCTTAACTAGAGCCATCCCGCTATACAGGACACCCCTGGACTCTCTCACTTTATAACTGAAAGTTCGTGCCTTTTGAATCCTTATTTCTTTTGATTTGCCCACTTTTTCCGTTACCCTCCTCCCCCCCTGCATCCCCTCTAGCGACCGCCAATCTCTTCTCTGTGTTTATGAACAGCAGACATATTTTCCTGATTGTAATCTAAGGCTTCTGTTTCACAGTGATGATGAGGCGGCTGATGAAGGCCGAAAGGAAGGTAAAATGGTAACAACTATCGAATAGCTGCTACATTTACCACTGACGACACCACATGTTTGGGGGCCCTCAGACTAACTCTGGCCAACAGATGTCTTTTCTTTGGTCCAGAGGTATTTACAGCTTTTGGAATTTTAATCCTCTGAATTCCCTGATCCCCACCATGCTGCGCTTTCCTGCTCAAGGAGGTCTGGAACTTCTCTAAGTAAAGTGGGGTAGGCGATGCTCGCCTCCGCGCACCCGTTAGGAGGAAGACCCACCTGGGAGCGGGAGGAGTCGCCTTGACTCAGGGGAGAGCCAGGCTGGAGCAGCAGAAGAGCGTGGCCACGGGAACCCAGAGGTCCGGACCAGGTGCAGACGTACCCCAGAGCTGTGGCGGGTTCGGCTCCAGACCCCGGCGACACAGCAAGTCTCACACTAAAACAGGCCGTCCTACCGCCGGTGGCGGCTCTTGCCTTCAGTCCGTAGAAGATAAGCCACACCTGTGAAGTCCGAGAAAACCAGCTGTGCCTGGGCACGACTGAGCTCTCGTGAGCAATGAGGTCCTCAGCTTTATCGCTTAACCGGTGACTCGTTTTCTTCGTCGGGAAATGATGGTAATGCTAATGAACTTCGTGATAATGACAAAGTAAAAAATGTATCAATATGTCCGTTCTGGCTCATCACCCTGTGGGGAAATGTCACATGAGGTCATGTGTGTGAAGATGTTACGAGATCCCATAGCTCTGAGACTTTTGCTGGGGCTATTAAATTCACACTACAGTGTGAATGGCTAATTTTCCAGCTGCCAGCCAACCTGGGTAGAAAGGGATTGGGAAACTGCATGTGGTGCTGGAAGTGGAAGGAATGAAAGGACCGGAAAGAGGTGGAGAGGCTCCGAGGGGAGGGGCTGACAGGCACTGCTGAGAAGCTACTTGGACTGGACCCTTTTGCCAGCTCTAATCATCCTCCTGAATGCCTATATAATTTTATTTTACTTTATTTATTCATTGAGAGGAGGGGAGGCAGAGAGACAGACTCCCACATGTGCCTCTGATCCACCCGGCAAGCCCGCTACAGAGTGATGCTCTGCCCATCTGGGGTGTTACTCTGTTGTTCAGCAGCTGAGCTATTCTAAGTGCCTGAGGTGGAGGCCATGGAGCCATCCTCAGCACCCGGGGCCAACTTGCTCCAATAGAGTCATGGCTGAAGGAGGAGAAGACAGAGAGAGATAGAGAGAGAGAGACACGAGAGGGGGACAGGAGAGAAGCAGATGGGTGTCTCTTCTGTGTGCCCTGACTGGGAATCGAAACTAGGACTGCCACTAACCAGGGCCAACGTTCTACCACTGAGCCAACTGGCCAGGGTCTGCCTATACAATTTAAAAAATTAAAATACAGTGGTACTGCACCACTGATTCTAATATAAAGTTTAGACCAGACTATCTCCTATTATTTAGCTCTCCGTTTCCTATGCGGAGCTCCTTTGTCTTCTAATTAAACAGCGATGCTAGGAGACGTGGCTGCTGGGCTAACGCAAGGCAGACAGCACTTGGCCGACTGAAAACTACAACGAGAAAGCGGTGACTGCCTGCTGCCTGTGCAAACTGCATCAGCAGTAAGTGACTTTCCAGATGTCACACATCTGATCTGAAATTAGAATATATCCCCAGTACTGGCGTGCAGTCTGAGCAAGAGGAAGAATACGCTCTTTCCAGGGGAGCTACATAAGAGAACGCACCACTTCTGCCTCTGATTGCTGTTGCTCCTCCAAATGCAAAGTAAAATGTAGCCCTTGGTTTGGGGAGCGGACACCGAGCCTTTTGGCACAGAGGCCCGGGCTGCGTCGTGAGGTGGCACGTTGTCAGACAGCAGCGACTCTGGAAAGATCAGGGGAATAATATTCTCTGCCACACCAAGATCGCCATCTCTCCTTGTTTCCATAGTTATTATTATTTTTTAATTTTTTTAAATTCATTTTAGAGAGGAGGGAGAAAGGGAGAGAGAGAGACAGAGAGGGAGAGAGAGAGAGGAGAGACAGAGAGAGAAGGTGGGGAGGAGCTGGAAGCATCAACTCCCATATGTGCCTTGACCAGGCAAGCCCAGGGTTTCGAACCGGTGACCTCAGCATTTCCAGGTCAATGCTTTATCCACTGCGCCACCACAGGTCAGGCCATAGTTATTATTAATTAATTGATTTAGCGAAGGAGAGAGACAGACAGACAGAACAGAGACAGAGAGACAGGAAGGGACAGAGATGGAAGCACCCACTCGAAGTTGCAGCATTTCAGTTGTTCATTGATTGCTTTCTCACAGGTGCCCTGACAGGGGCGCTCCAGCTGAGCCAGTGACCCCTTGCTCATGCCAGCGACCTTGGGTTCTAACCAGCGACCTTGAGTTTAAGCCAGCGACCTTTGGGCTCAAACCCCCGTAGTCTATGAACCCACGCTCAAGCTGGCGACCCCTCGCTCAAGCTGGCGACGCCTCACTCAAGCTGGTGACCCTGCGCTCAAGCCTTGGGGTTTTGAACCTGGGTCCTCAGCATCCCAGGTGGACGCTCTATCCACCGCGCCACCGCCTGGTCCGGCCGTCTCCTCTTTGTTTTTAACTTTGCTATAGCAATTTCTCCTTTCACACCTTCCCTCGCAGGGAGCGATTTCTGCCCTTATTACTCGCAACAAAACTGTTCAACTGGACGCTGGCTCCCGGAGCTTGCTGTGGCACCTAACAGATTAGGGCCTCACTTCCTCGTGAGGTTAGAGTCCTCCTAGTGCTGCTCCTGCAGAGGAGCTGGCCGTTCTCGGCCTGGGCCACGGACTCCCATCCGAAAGCAACAGTGCTTCGCCAGGCGCCCTCGCAGGAGGACATAGGACAGCCACGCTTTCACTTGGGCCAGCGGAAATTTCAAATGATGAGCTGGTGTGATAGAAATATCTAACACGCTCTTTTTTTTTATTTTTATTTTTAAGAACAAATATTTTTGGCTGAAGAAGGCTCAAGTTCTTGTGCAATTTCAAAATCTCTACCGCTCTTGGTTCCAGCTGGAAGCCACGGCTGTTTGCAACTTATTTTTTCTTGCCAGCTTGTCCTCCTTCTTAGGTAAAACGTACAAATAAGGAGGGTGAGTGTGCATTGTTCTTGTCAAGCCTCCTCGTGGAGAAAGAGTTGCGTAGAATTTCTTCACCCACAGAAAGCACCTTCAAAGTTGATGTCTGGGTCACCAGGAACTCATCAGATATGCGGGGGCTGCAGGGGCGAGGCCCTCTGTCTCAGACAGAGGAGACAGCATTCTCGAAACCGTGAGCAACGTCGGCGCGGGAAATGTCCGTTTGCCAATTCCAGCTACTTGTAACTTCCGCAGAAAGTGACAAGCGCGTGTTCAAGTCAGCTTGCTTATGTGCAGCTGTTTTCTCCTCTCCTGTGTGTCCGCGGGTATCTGACTCACGAGGACGACTTTGAGTCGTGGCTGAATAGGCCCATTAGTGACATGTGACACACTGAACGCTTGCCAGGTGCCCAGACTGGTGATCGTTGCTCTTCTCTTTATAAGAGCCCCATTGTTACGGACCGTGTCCCCAAGAACTCAAAGGCTGACGCCTTCATCCCTCGTGTGACTGGTTTTGGTAACCGGGCCTTTAAAGGGGTAATTAAGGGTAAATGATGAGGTCATAGGGTTGGAGCCTTTATCCAACATGATTGGCGTCGTTCTGAGAGGGGGACGGGCCCCAGGAACGTGCTGGCAGAGGAAACGCGGTGGGGACGCAGTGGGAGGGGCCGTCCGCAGAGTGAGGGGGAGGGGCCTCAGAGCCCGACCCCGCCCACCAGCACCCTGAGCTTGAACCTCTGCCTTCCCGGACTGTGGGGAAGCGCGTGTCTGTGACCCCAGCCACCAGGTCTCTGGAACTTCCTCACGGCAGCCCACCCAGACCAGTGCGAGGCCTGGCCTCAGAGACGGAGACGGGCTTGGAGAACAGGCCCTTACATTGTGGACATGCTCAAGTTTCAAGGCTCAGCGTCATTTCTTTCCTTTTTCTGGTTAGGTCATTTCTTCAGGTTATAGTTCAATGACTCGCAGTCCTCCGTCGAGGGTCATTTTGAAGGACATTTGGCAATGTCTGGAGACATTTCTGGTTCTCACAACGGGCGGTGGGGGGAGATGCCACCCGTGTCCGGTGGGCAGGAACGGGGGACACTGCTGATCGTCTCACAAAGCACAGGGCAGGGCCCTCCAACAAAGAATTGTCGAGTCTAACATGTCCGTGCCTCTGCTGTTGAGAACCTTGTTCTAGTTCCTACTTTCTTTTTTTTTCCAATTCTGGATCATCGGTCGTTCTCAGCTTTTACAGACTAAGCTAACGGATACTCTTACTTTATTGGGGATGTTTGTGGGCATGTATTACATTCATATCTTCCCAGGGAAACTGTAGTTCCCTCGAATGACAAAACCCCGTCAAACCTTCCTGGGTCATGTTGAGCACTTAGCTGGAGTTCTGAAACGGTGAGTTCACTAAACACCTGTTGTGTTAGGTCATTCCAGAGACTAGCCACTCTGACTAGTTCCCAGAATGCAAGGATCTCACACAAGTGCACTGGAAGAGGGCATGTGGGCTTACAAGGTCTTCAGAGGATTCAATGGCTCTAACAGTGGGTCCCCAAGATTCCCTTGATGGGAGGAAGCCACCACATGTGAAGTCAGACCCTGCCCTCTGGTGGTACCACCCCCACAGGCTGCCTGCTGGGAGTCTGACCCAGGGCCAAAGGGAGTTAAAGTGCAGTTAGGGCCTGGACCGACTTCGCAATGTCTGAAGGTAAGTCCAACTCTGCATTCACATTAGGCCTTTGTCACCCTCTGTGGAACAACACATTAAATGGCGCCTGTCACCACGGCTCTGGTTAGAACTGAATCACGTGGACAAGGGCAGTGGTGGGATTCAAATAATTTAACAGCCGGTTTTCTGCTCGAATGACCATATTAAGTATTAAAAAAAACCTACAATATGCTGGAAGGTAGTTTATTATTTCAGTCATTTAATACTTAAGTAAGAATAAAAGAGGTACATAAAACTAGATGATAAGGAAGAGTTTTAAAATATGAATGAATAATATATTAACTAATATCTGACAAAAAACAATAACACTGTTCTTTATGATATTTCCATGTTGCTGCTTGACTGGCGTCCTCACTGGCAATTTTTCTCACCTGTGGGCGGAATGAACATGACTACGGGTGCTTAGAACACGCTGTTGCTCAGATGAACGTATAAAAAGAGTAAGGAATGTCAAATTTGTGATTTCCACATTGGGCGCCTACCTTAGAGAGAACCCTGATGACAAATGCCATTTTAACAGCTGGTCCGTCAAACTCAACAAAAAGTTAGGTACCTAACTGGTGCGAACCAACTGAATCCCGCCACTGGAGAAGGGAGAGAAAGAGGATAAAGATGTCTGGTTACAAATGGTACTTCTGCAAGTTTGGTAAAAAGAGTTTTGGTTACTTGGATCGAGTCTCTGTTCCTTCCCTCCTCTACCCAACGGCTTTACTGATCCACAAAGACATTATTATTTATTTCTTTGTAGCCAGAGAAGAATGTATCTGGAAAGAGGTCTCTAAAGGAGCAACGCTGACAGAGTTCTGTTCTATGACCTAAATTTTAGCTTTTTGAATATATTGTGATATTTTCCCGACAATGTTCTTACCAGCTCTAGAAGAAAAGCCCTCTGTTTGAAATAGCAGCTCAAGCTGAGGAAACGCTCCTCCCTCCTTTCCCGGTTGAGAACTCCCTCCTCGTATGAGGACCACACCCCTGAACTGCTGAGCCCAGACTGCAGCCTCTTCCGCGCATGAACGCCAAATGGGTAACATTTTAGTGCAGCACTGAAGGTGTGATAGGCAACTCTATGGGAGACAAACAAGGGCATCGAGAAGGTCTTCTCATTGAGGACATCAGAGCTTTCAAAAGATTGCAGGCAGCCTTTCCTGGAGAATTGGGGTGAAAGAGAAAGACTGGAAAAAAGCCCATCAAATGCAAAAGTAAGCCATCAGATGGAACCACTCGGATCCAAGAGTGAAGACACGGCGAATGCTGATGTCAAACCTCCACACAGAAAACAAAGAGCAATGAGCAAGAAAGCAACATAATCTAAGAATTCAAAGGGTAGGAATCAGTGGATCGCGGGATTTATGCAGGGGGGGATGACTTAGAACAAACACTAGTCTAGAACTTGGGGTGGAGGATCGCAAGATTTATGGGGGGGATGACTTAGAACAAGCACTAGTCTAGAACTTGGGGTGGAGGATCACGGGATTTATGCAAGGGAGTGACTTAGAACAAACACTAGTCTAGAACTCGGGTCGAGAACTTGGGGCAGAGGACTTGGGCTTTTTCTTTGTCTCTCTAGAAATTGAGACCTCCGGCAAATCATTAAACCTTTCTTGAACTCTGATTGGACAAACAGGAAATGAAACTCCACAGCCTCCACCTTGCCCTTGGAAGAGTGTTGTAAAATGATGTTTACAATTGTTTCCTTAAAAGATAGTCTATTGTACCCATTCCATACGAATAAGACCAGATATAATAAAACAAGTTGAATTCATAGTTGAAGTGGAAGGCTAATCGCTATGTCAAGAAGTATATATGATATTTAGCCCTGATCATAGAGATCAGTCCAGACGCTGGCTGCAGCTCTAATTCCTCTTGTAACTGGCTAAGTTACTCATCCTCTCTGAGCATGAGTCTTCCCCATCTCTAATATGGGTTAGAGACGTTAGTGTTAACAGGAGGGCTAAATGAAACATGGGGGGAAACGACTGCCAGATATTAAGCATCGATAAATGTAATATTTAGTATTACAAGTATCTACTTGTAGACACACACACACACACACACACTCAATAAATAGTCATATGTCCTCATACAAGTACTAAGTCAATTACCCCATAATTTTTGCTTTGTGTATGTGTTATTGTCACATTAGTACACCTGGCCAAGAAACAGACTGGAACGATGTTAACAGCCCCATCAGGAAGGTGCTATTCAAGTAAGTCTCTTCCTTGAATTAGCTGAGCTAACATGTGGTACTGGTTGTTCTTTAATATGATTTCATGAGATTCACTTTGTAATAATTATATAACACTAGACTTTCTGGTAATAACATTTTTGGTATTACTTTATTGCTATAAAAGAAAATGACAGAAAAACAAATTAGGCTAAATATTTTGTACTCAGGACAGAGCAGGCAGATTTGTGTCGTCCATTAGAACTTTGTGAGATTCACATAACATGCTAATAATTTTGAGTATCATGAGATGAAGAGGTTCCAATTCAGAGAAAACATGGCCATAAATCAGTCTGTTTCAGTAGGCAGAGTACACATGTCAATGATCATGTAAAGGTATTCTCCAGATAAATTACGTGGTTTCTTTATGTTACACAAACAAATTGTAGCGTTCTCTTCGCATAAAAAGTCATTCTGCAACTATGGGCTTTCAATTCAGGGTTGGAGAATAGCTTTATCTCCATGTGGATCAGGAAGACACAGAAATTTCTGCTTATAGAAGGAAATATATAGGTTAAATTTATTGCTTTTCTTCCACAAAATATGGGAATATAGACGCACGCCCTTTTCCCTGTAAACATACACAATTACTGTATTGCAAATGGTATGTTGGTTGCAGGTTATCCCAGCAAAGTCTATTTTAACCTATAATGTAGTTGAACTATTATTCTCTCTAGTATTTTGCTTTTATTGAAACAACTTATGTCAGAGATTCATAGCACAGCATTGCTGGAATGGCCCCTAGAAATTACATGCTCCAGGGTTCCCACACTCAAAGACTCGTACGGGCTGAGGGTGCCTGAGATGGGAGAAACAGGCATGGTGGTGATGGGACAGCCAACTGTGGCAATTATGATCAGGGGAGATACAGGCTGATTTCTTAAAAAAATCAGCTGAAAATTTCAAATTATATGTGAAATTGCTTATGTTGAAATGTTTCCAACTCATGCAGGTGAAAAAGAAAGCAACATTGCATTGAAGCAAACAGAACTTACTTCCACAGACCAAATCTGGTCCAAGGGGCTACAAGCTGACAACTTAGGATGTAGGCCAACCACCTGCCGTATTTCTCCATGAATAAGACCCACCCTTTTGTGAAAATTTTGGGGTCTAAAAACTGGGTGCATCTTATACAGAGGTTGTAGATTGTTTTACTTGCATTTCCCACTTTTTCACACTTGTTTTTGTGCTCATTATTGAAGACAGTGATTCGTCATCAGATACAGATGAGGAGAAGCTCATGGATGGGAGTTTTTGACAGGGATGAGGAGTTGTATGTAATTTGAGGATGAATAAAACGTGAGTTCAATAACTTTATGTAATACATTTTTTTTTCAAAATTCGGGCCCCCAAATTAAGGTGCATCTTATACACGGGAGCGTCTTATACCTGGGGAAATACAGTATTTTTTTTAACAATGGAGAAAAGAGGCTCTAAGCTCCGGCCAGTTGCTACAGACCGGTGCTGCAATGCTCTTACACTACCCTGAGCACCTGGAGTGTATCTCGGTTAGACGTCCCTCCTTGTTTGAATGACAAGCCATGAGGAGGAGTCGGAGGCGGTGGGAGAAGAGCAGTGGGGTGGGATGAGGCTGTTACCCACCCTGCTCTCCTACAGCTGGGCTGCCCCCCCGGGGGGGTGCATGAGTCCGGTGGAGCGCAGGGTCTGAGAACCAGGTGGCACCTGGAACGCCACCTCTCTGCTTCCTGGTTCCGCCAGCGATTATTATTTTTCTCTTTTCACTTCCTCGTTTGTTAAAGAGACCACTATGCCTCTCAGAACTGTCATTGTATTTCACCAAAGTAATATTTCCACCCGAGTGAACATAGCCCAGAATCTGTGATATTGGGGTATTCTTGCATCTTATTTAAAATTTTATTTAAAAAAATAAATATCATCTAGTGCCCAAAGAATTTCTAAAGTGAGAAGGACTGAGGCCACACTGACCCCAGGGTTCTTTCTGGTCATATAACAATAAGTTTGAAGTTAACTTTTAATATGTTTAGTAATTGCTAAAAGATACTTAGTTTTGAAAGCTTCACTATCAGGTACCGTGTTTCTAAAGCGAACTGTGATGCTCTACGCATGAAATTATCTGTGCATTTGTGCCACAGGGCTCTATCTGTGTTTTTATATCAATATATATATTTTAAATTCATTCACTGCAGTTTTAGGAACACATGAAGGAAATAGCTAGCCTGGTGCAGGGGATAAAGCATCGACCTGGAACGCTGAGGCTGCCGGTTCAAGACCCTCAGCTCGCCCGGTCAAGACACATGTGAGAAGCAACTGTGAGCTGATGCCTCTCGCTCCTCCCCCTTCTCTCTCTGTCTCTTTCAAAGTCAATAAATAAAATCTTTAAAAAAAGAAACAAGGAGACGATATCTGCTATTGATTAGGGGAATACACTGATGGAGGGAGTCTGACAGGATTAATTCTGGATGAATATGGAATGTTTCTGATGAAGAGTAACACTTGGATTCTAGCCTAAGAAAACTTCCTGGACAAGTGAGTGGACGTCTCAGCTTTTCTGGAAAAGCAGTTTAATTCTCATGAGTATACTGTGAATTCTGTAAAAAGAGAAAAAAACAACATGTACATTTCGGCTCACTGCTTGTTTGGCTGGAAGAACACAGCCCCTGATTTTATCTCAGGACCTGGAGGGGGAGGGGGGAGCTGTGAAAGTGCTAACTGCCCTTTTGAGTTTTATATAAAGAGATACAATTTTATGCCTTTTCAAATTATAGCAGTTCCTCTTTATCCACGGTTTCACTTTCTGTGGTTTCCATCACCTCTGAAAATACTACATTCCTTCAACTACTGACCTTGTCTGCTCCTGCCATTCAACCACGGACATCACCGTGGCTCGATGGTGACCCAGGATCGCCTGAAGGTCAACAGCAGCCTGACTCTACGTCCCGACGCCCACGGCCTTGACCTGACCTCATCTCCTTGGGGACAGGCTGTATCATCTCACGTCCTCACAAGAAGAGTGGGCCCTGGCCGGTTGGCTCAGTGGTAGAGCGTCGGCCTGGCGTGCGGGGGACCCGGGTTCGATTCCCTGCCAGGGCACAGGGCACATAGGAGAAGCGCCCATTTGCTTTTCCACTCCTCCCCCTCTCCTTCCTCTCTGTCTCTCTCTTCCCCTCCCGCAGCCAAGGCTCCATTGGAGCAAAGATGGCCTGGGCGCTGGGGATGGCTCCTTGGCCTCTGCCCCAGGCGCTAGAGTGGCTCTGGTCGCGGCAGAGCGACGCCCCGGAGGGGCAGAGCATCGCCCCCTGGTGGGCGTGCCGGGTGGATCCCGGTCGGGCGCATGCGGGAGTCTGTCTGACTGCCTCCCCGTTTCCAGCTTCGGAAAAGTAAAAAAAACCAAACAAACAAAAAAAAGAAGAGTGAGCGCAGCACAGCACAGCAAGGTGCTTTGGAAGACAGGCACCACATCCACACCACTGCTGTCGCTGTTTTCTACTTGATGACCAGTTCTTGTTCCTCACTTTCTGCGTCTAGTTCATACATGGAACTTCACCATCTGTACGTGCAGGAAACCCAGTCTGTGCCGGATTCGGTACTCCCTGTTCCCGGCATCTGCATCGGGGGTCTCGGAACGTGTCTCCTGCTGCTGCTAAGAGGCTGCCGCAGGGAGTTTCCACGGTGAGGCATAACACGCAAAGCCGGAAAATGGTGACCTGGTCACATCCACTTTCTTGTCGCTCAGAAAGTGCCACGTGGAGGACTCTGGCGGCTCCTCTCCCCGCGGTCTCCGCGTGGAGGACTCTGGCGGCTCCTCTCCCCGCGGTCTCCGCGTGGAGGACTCTGGCGGCTCCTCTCCCCGCGGTCTCCGCAGTCTCTGCGTGGGGGACCCTGGCGGCTCCTCTCCCCGCGGTCTCCGCGTGGGGGACCCTGGCGGCTCCTCCCCCCGCGGTCTCCGCGTGGGGGACCCTGGCGGCTCCTCTCCCCGCGGTCTCCGCAGTCTCTGCGTGGGGGACCCTGGCGGCTCCTCCCCCCGCGGTCTCCGCGTGGGGGACCCTGGCGGCTCCTCCCCCCGCGGTCTCCGCGTGGGGGACCCTGGCGGCTCCTCCCCCCGCGGTCTCCGCGTGGGGGACCCTGGCGGCTCCTCCCCCCGCGGTCTCCGCGTGGGGGACCCTGGCGGCTCCTCCCCCCGCGGTCTCCCCGTGGGGGACCCTGGCGGCTCCTCTCCCCGCGGTCTCCGCGTGGGGGACCCTGGCGGCTCCTCTCCCCACGGTCTCCACGTGGAGAACCCTGGCGGCTCCTCCCCCCCCGCAGTCTCCGCATGGGGGACTCTGGCGGCTCCTTTCCCCGTGGTCTCCACGTGGAGGACCCTGGCAGCTCCTTTCCCCGCGGTCTCCATGCCGGAGGGCAGAAGTGTCGGTCCCTGGCAGGTGACGGAATTGGCTCAAGGAGCCCGAGACAGGCCAGGGCGCTGGATCCAGGTGAGATGGCCACAGCCCAGGTGATGGCCCGAGGACTCTGCTGTCACCCCCTCACTCACCTGGGACTTCTGGAGTTTAGCAGGTGTCACGTATGAGGCTGCTGGGAGGAAACACGACATCCGGGGAGGAATACTGCGGAGTCAGTGGAAGGAACAGGGTCTTGGCACCCTGATTTCAGTTTTCACGTCGGACACTGTAGTTTTCATCTCTAGAAATTTAATTTGTCTCTCTCTCTCTCTCTTTTTTTTATCTCTTCCATGTCTACTTAACATGTCCAAACTTTCCTCCAGTTTCTTGAACACACAGAATACAGTTATAACTACCACTGGTGTCCTAATTGTCTTATCTGTATCATTACTGGGTCTGTTTCCATTCATTGTTTTTTTTTTTTTTTCTATATGGACTGTACTGTCCTGGCTTTCTATACGCCCTGTAATTTTTGAGTGGATGCTCAACACTGTGAGTTCTGCCTCGTGTGGTATTGGATGTATTTTGTAATCCTGTCACAATCGCCCAGCTTTGTTCTGGGAAGCAGGCAATCCCTCCAGACCTGTCTCTCAGGCTTTGCTGGGTGGGACGGGAGCCGCCTTCGCTCCAGGGCTGCTGTTTTCCCGTTGCCGAGACAACCCCCCCTCCCCAGTGTGCGGTCGGATGCCTCAAGAACCATGAAGTTTCTGCATCCTGGCTGGTGGGAACAGGAACTGCTTCATGTCTCTGGAGACACCACAACACCAGGGGTCCCTCTGCAGCTCTCTGCGCTCTTTCTCTGTAAAGCTCTCTGCTCTCTGGGATTCTTCCCCGGGGATGCTGGCTCCTTGGCTCTGGGGACACCCAGCTCCATCTTCTCAGCCCAGGGAGATGCTGGAGCTCCTTCCGGATTCTCCTTCCCCGGGCCGTGCGGGACACGCCCCGCAGGCAGCGACCTGGGGTAAGCACGGGGCTCTCTTCATCTCCTCCCCTGCCCTGAGAGTCACGGTCCTTTGTTGTCTGATGTCCACTGTCTTGAAAACCATTGTTTCGGCCCTGGCCGGTTGGCTCAGCAGTAGAGCGTCGGCCTGGTGTGCGGGGGACCCGGGTTCAATTCCCGGCCAGGGCACATAGGAGAAGCGCCCATCTGCTTCTCCACCCCCCCCTCCTTCCTCTCTGTCTCTCTCTTCCCCTCCCGCAGCCAAGGCTCCATTGGAGCAAAGTTGGCCCGGGCGCTGGGGATGGCTCCTTGGCCTCTGCCTCAGGCGCTAGAGTGGCTCTGGTCGCGGCAGAGCAACGCCCCGGAGGGGCAGAGCATCGCCCCCTGGTGGGCAGAGCGTCGCCCCTGGTGGGCGTGCCGGGTGGATCCCGGTTGGGCGCATGCGGGAGTCTGACTGTCTCTCCCCGTTTCCAGCTTCAGAAAAATACAAAAAAAAAAAAAAAAAAAAGAAAAGAAAACCATTGTTTCAGGTTCCCCCTTACCACTGCTCATATATCCACTTATCTCCATTCTTTTTATAGTTATTATTTTAGGTAAGGAGGTAAAAAATCCCTGTTACTCCATCCTGGCTGGCCAGAAGCAGAAGTCTCTGGGTTTGATGCCTGACCCCCCCAACACACACACACACTTTGCATGCTATTTGATTTTGGAAGAATTACTCAGCCTCATCCTCTTCTTCACCCATTTATGAAATGGGGTTGTTAATATAACAATTAGTCAATGGAATCGTCCAGGGGAGAGGATGTCATAGTCTATAAGATCAGGCCAAGGAGTGTTTGTACACTGAGAGTGGATTTAAATGAACACGCAAAGCCGGAGGGAGTGACTCTCTCTCCCCAGCAAGAATCACCTGAGCCCCTTTTCTCCTGCCCAAACAGCCCACTTGTTTCTCAGTCCTTGCCCTGATCCCAACTGATGACCCTGCCCCTCACCTTGGCAACCTGCTGGTCAAGAGACGGCAGGTCAAAAGGCACCCAGTCTTTTCCCAGAACCCCTGGGGCACAAACCGCGTTTACCTGAAACATTTTGCCAAATCAATACCACCACACAACTGAAGTACCACCAAACAGAGTCATGTGATTTGCAGCTAAAAAAAAAAAAATCAATTTTTTACCCCCATTTAACCTTTTTTAAAATTATTTTTTGTATTTTTCTGAAGTGAGAAGTGGAGAGGCAGAGAGACAGACTCCCGCATGCGCCCGACCAGGATCCACCCGGCAAGCCCACCAGGGGGCGATGCTCTGCCCATCTAGGGCATTGCTCTGCTGCAACTGGAGCCATTCTAGCACCTGAGGTGGAGGCCACAGAGCCATCCTCAGCACCTGGGCCAACTTTGCTCCAATGGAGCCTTGGCTGTGGGAGGGGAAGAAAGAGAGAGAGAGAGAGAAAGGAGAAAGAGAAGGGTGGAGAAGCAGATGGGTGCTTCTCCTGTGTGCCCTGACCAGGAATCAAACCCGGGACTTCCACACGCTGGGCCGACGCTCTATTGCTGAGCAAGCTGGCCAGGGCCTATATATTATTTAAAATAGAAAGTCTTACCAAATTCCTGTGAAGCAGACTGCATAGAACCACTAAGTGAGAACATCTGCCCATCATTATAAATGTATGGAACACATTCGCTTATAACCAGTACATTAACATTTGAAAGTAGGGGTTTTGTTTTGAAAAGGAAAGGTATATATCTTCTGACATATTAACATTCTAAACTAAAGTAGTAACCAGACTGAGAAAATAATAAAGTTGTATGGCTTTTTTTATTGCGTGTTTTTTTTAGGCCAAACCAGTATGTGGCAGCTGGATTAATTACTCTCATACTACATAGTGAATTATTTCATCTAAGTTGTGTCTGAGCCAAACCTGTAAAATTACTGTTTGTGCCGGGCAATGATGATAATTTATGCACTCCCTCCATGCTGTGGCTTGTTAATATATTATTTTTAACCTGAAACTAGACATTAAAAGTTTGTAAGAGGCTTTTAAAGCTACCTTGTGACATAAGTTCTAAAATTATGTATTTCAGAATTAAGTTGGCAACATGTTACGATAGGAAGTTATTTAGATGATGCAATTATAATAGATTTTGTCTGAAAACTATATTTTCCCACGTTTTACCCTGATCTGCTGATTCTTACGGTTTCAGCTAGTGCTTTTCATTCTGCCCGACTTTACAGAGTAGATCAGGGGTCCCCAAACTTTTTACACAGGGGGCCAGTTCACTGTCCCTCAGACCGTTGGAGGGCCGGACTATAAAAAAAAACTATGAACAAATCCCTATGCACACTGCACATATCTTATTTTAAAGTTAAAAAAAAAACACACAAAACAGGAACAAATACAATATTTAAAATAAAGAACAAGTAAATTTAAATCAACAAGCTGACCAGTATTTCAATGGGAACTATGGGCCTGCTTTTGGCTAATGAGATGGTCAATATCCAGTTCCATATTTGTCACTGCTAGCCGTAACAAGTGATATATGCTCCTCTCACTGACCACCAATGAAAGAGGTGCCCCTTCCGGAAGTGCAGCGGGGGCCGGATAAATGGCCTTAGGGGGGCACATGTGGCCCGCGGGCTGTAGTTTGGGGACCCCTGGAGTAGATGTTTCTTTGGGCCCTTTGTAGGTTTTCAACATGCACAAAACCTGACCTTAGATGCTCTCCCGGTATCACTCATGGGACGTTTAACTGTGGTTGCCAGTGCCTGATGACCTCACCTGCTGAGAGAGATGCTCACGACCACTGTGAACTCACCGATCCAAACAGATGACAATAAGTCCATGTTCAAAACAGCCTGACCAGGCGGTGGCGCAGTGGATAGAATGTTGGACTGGGATGCGGAGGACCCAGGTTCAAAACACTGAGGCTTGAGCATGGGCTCACCAGCTTGAGTGAGGGGTTGATGGCATGAATGTGCGATCAGAGACATGACCCCAAGGTCGCTGGCTTGAGCAAAAAGGGTCACTTGCTCTGCTGTAGCCCCTTGGTCAAGGCACATATGAGAAAGCAGTCAATGAACAACTGAGGTGCTGCAATAAAGAATTGATGCGGCCTGACCTGTGGTGGCACAGTGGATAAAGCATCAACCTGGAAACACTGAGGTTGCTGGTTCAAAACCCTGGGCTTGCCTGGTCAAGGCACATATGGGAGTTGATGCTTCCTGCTCCTCCCCCCTTCTCTCTTTCTCTCTCCTCTCTCTATAATGAATAAATAAAGTCTTTAAAAAAAAAAAAAAAAAAAAAAAGAATTGATGCTTCTCATCTCTCTTCCTTCCT
This sequence comes from Saccopteryx leptura, assembly GCF_036850995.1. Lineage (NCBI taxonomy): Eukaryota > Metazoa > Chordata > Mammalia > Chiroptera > Emballonuridae > Saccopteryx > Saccopteryx leptura. Next base: position 6,557,943 of record NC_089510.1, on the reverse strand, counting down.
GCCTGTCTGTCCCTATCTGTCCCTCTCTCTCCCTCTCTCTCTCTCTCTTGCTAAAAACAAACAAGACAAACAAAATCATCATAGCAACTTTCCATAACTTGAATAAAAGGTCCCAGGCAAGTGAAAAAGAACTTTAAACATCTTAACAAATTAAAAAACTCAATGTTAAGAGATGCCATGAAAGTAAAAACAAGAACAAAACAGGTGACTAGGAAAAACAAAAAGCATGATTTAAAAAAGGAACGGATGTTGGAGTCTCCTCCCTACGCCCGCTGTGGGGCTGATCAGCAAGGCGGTGTCTGGCCCCACCCCCACCACTGCCTGAGTCCGAACCCGCATTTCAGCAAGACACGCCGGTGGTCTGCGTACCCACTTGAGCTGGGGCGCTGGCGATGCTTTAGTGGAGAGAGGGACATTGAGGAATCACTCTGGCTTGCACAGGGATCCCCGAGTCTGTCCCTCATGTGGGCTAGAGAGACACCCCTCCCCCACCTGCTGAGCCCACTCCAGCGGAGTGGGGCTGTCCAGGTAGAGACCTGGGGTCAGGGCAGCCAGGCCGTGGTGGGTGGCCGTGGGAGAGCCCCTGGAGCACGTGGAAGGAAGCGTCCCAGTGAGGCCAGCTGTGAACCGTGGAAAACAAAATCTATTTCCCATAACAGAAACAGCTGTGGCTCCACTCACACAATAAACGAATGTCACGTTCACCTTCTAGAGGGGACGCAACACAGGTGCAGATTTCTTGCTGGGATCTGGGTGGGAATATCCTGCCTAAAAAATCCAGGGGCATTAAAAAGAATGGGAAGCCCACCCTTCCTTGAGGCTCGCCCCTACCTTTTTTGTTTGTTTGTTTGTATGAAACCTGAATTCTGCCATGTCATCTAAACTAAGAACTGTTTCTTTTGTTGTTGTTGTTGCGGTTCTTAAAACACAGGCACTGGCCTGGCCATTTCCTTTCCTTGCAGCGGCTTTCAAACTGTCCGACCACTAGAGGTCTCTGTTACCCACTTTAAAACATCAGACCCAACTGGCTGCGAGTTTCCGCTGCTCTCAGTTTCAACACCTATTTCTATGTTTTAAGATTTAAAATCTCTTAAAGACACAACACCCAGAATAAAAACCACAACAATTTAGGAGACGAAGGGAGAAAAACGAAGAGGAACCCTTCCATCCGCGGAAGGAGACCGCGCTGGGACCACTCCTGCCGGACAGCCGCCGGGCGTGGCTTCACGGAACCCTGAGACTCAGATCTCTGTGGCCGGTCAGTCACCATCAGAGGAACAAAATGCATTTGCTGCAAAATAGTTTCCTGCCGCGTCGTTTAAGACCTCCGTGTTTTAACTTAAAATGTTAAAGCATGTCTTTTCCTACTGCGAACAAAACGGTCCAGTCATTTAATTAATTCTCGGTTTCGTTCATTGAAAGCACCCATTTTACAACTTTTATGAGTGATTTTAAATAAAGATTTTTTTTTTCTTTTATCGGTTATCCAAGGCTCCATGAAAAAAATGTTCTCTCGGGCTTACTTTGTAATTACTGGAATTTTATAAACCCATGCGTGGGCCTGGGCATGCCTGGTTAAAACTATGACAGTAATGATGGTTGCTGGTGGTACCCCTCCGAACCTGGGCCTCCCACGGTTCCCCTGTGTTCCGTGTTCAGCCCGGGGGGGCCTCACTAGAGTAGCCCATTTGGGTTGGCCCTCTGCTAGCGGCCGTGCAGGCTGGGAACCCTCCAGAAATCTAAACACGGGTTGTCCCGTTTCCAGGACACCCGATTAATACTGATGGAATCTTTCTCTTCATAGCTCTGTGGAGCGGGACTCCTAACACACTGCGCACATAAACTCACGTATTTAAAGGCAATGGTTGAAAATATTACAGACGTAAAAGCTGTGATTTACTGAGTATTGTACCAGGGGACTGGGATTCTGACGCTGGATTTTCATAGATTCTAAAGACCCCTGCATTTAGAGTAAATGGCTACATTTGTTGCCAGGCAAGGTCTGAGCGAAGGGGCCCAGCTCCCTCCTTTTAAAAGGCGTGATGGCAGAATGTTCCTGGCCCCAAGGCCGCGCGTCGGAAACATAAGCGGCCCTGGGGTAGCTTCTCTCTCGCTCTGTCACTTTATTGGACCACAGCAATTTCCAAGCGCTATTTAGCAGATCAGCTGGGTCCATTTCAAAAGCTAATATTTAACAGAGGAGAAAACAACCCACCCTCAATCTGTTTAAAGAAGTGTTCTTGACGTATTCACAGGCAAACTACCTAGTGTTTTATACGGATCGCACATCTAGGATTCAAGAAGATATTAGTAATGCCTTACTCTGCTTGTCCATGTTACCCAAACGCTCAATTCCACAGCAGAAGGAAATGTATCCCCAGTGCAAGCGTTTGTACTACCGACCACATTATTTAAAGTAGTTAAGTTTTTCCTCATTTCCTGTTGCGTTTCTGCATGTGGCCGGTGGCATATGAAATGAATGATTTTCTCACTGAAACGCAATAGATAGAAATCCTGAAATATCTTCCAGAGTTCCCGACGCTTCTATAATTCAGAATGAGTCTAGCTTATACGTGCGCCCAACATCAGTATAAACCTAGAGCTAAATACTAAGTGTTCACTTGTATATATATATGTACGTTAAAAAAAATAACACGGATAGCACAGCACTTAATTAAGAACAGCCGCAGGAAGATCTCAGGCTCGGGACAATTTGCTGGGTTGCATCTGGGGGAGAAAGGCTCACAGCGAGCGGGTTGGAGTTCGTCCCGGACTCTGGTTCCGGTCAGGGCACTGGTTAGCAATGCGGCCCCTTGGGCTCCGTGTCTGTGGAAAACTGAAGCCAATAAGAGAACCTAGGCTTTTTTTATTATTTTGTTTTGCTGAATTAAGTAAAAAGAAGCAGATAAAGTGACTGACCCAGTGCCTGACCTGATAAGTGACCATTTAATAGATGTTAACTATGGCCTGACCAGGCGGTGACACAGTGGACAGAGTATCGACATGGGATGCAGAGGACCCAGGTTCAAAACCCCAAGGTCACTGGCTTGAGCGTGGGGTTGCTGGCTTGAGTGTGGGGTCATAGATATGACCCCAGGGTAGCTGGCTTGAGCCCAAAGGTTGCTGGCTTGAAGCCCAAGGTCACTGGCTTGAGCAAGAGGTCACTCACTCAGTTGTAGCCCTCCCCCCCCCGTCAAGGCACATATGAGAAAGCAATCAATGAACAACTAGGGCACCACATCGAAGAATTGATGCTTCTCATCTCTCTCCCTTCCTGTCTGTCCCCTTTTGTCCCTCTCTCTGTCTCTCCCCCCCCCCCCAAATGCAAAAAGTAGATGTTAACCATGATTTTCTCTGATCCTTTGTGTCCACACCTATAAGATAGCCACATCACACAGCGGCAATACTCACAGCTGCCTCTAAGTGTTGTCATGAGGAGTAAATATGATTATAGGTATGAAGCAGAACCCAGCACGGACTGCTTCCCAAACTCGTCCCCCAAGTTCTTATCCGCAGAACCAGGCCGGAAGCTGGGAGAGCTTCAAGGATGACACCTCCCCGGATTTGAGCTTATTACTTATTTATTTCTGCGTGAGACGATTTGCCGTTTAGATTCCTTCCAGGCTCACTTCTTTCTTTCCCATCTCAATGAAACGACTTAAACTGTGCCACTCAACCAGATGAAGAAGGTAAGCTATCGCGTGGAAATCAGAGTCAACTAGAGGGAAATTATTTCCAGCGCAGTCAGAAACAAAGCGAGACACAACAAACCCGAAGTTCAGGGTCTGTTCAATCTCAGGGAATTGACAGAAATAACATGATTGTGCTTCAACTGCTATTGTCAGACCCTTTCATTACCCCTAGCCATTGTTTTCCCTGGCTAGTGTGTCTCTTTCCACAGAGATTTCCGCAAGAGAAGGGTCTGAAGGAAGCTGCGACTCGCTTTTTTTTTTACTGGGGACCGAAAACTGATTCAATTCCAGCCATTATTTTAACTAACTGACGGAGAGACTGAGTATTAGAATGGCTGTGTTCTCTGCCACGAGCACCAAAGAGAACGAAGGCCAGCCGCTGACATACAACTAACTGCAGAGGTTCTTCTGGGAGGAGGACTGGGCGTGGCAGTCTGGCCTCCGTGCCGCAGCGTCCAGGGGTGCCCGGGGCTGGGAGGAGGACTGGGCGTGGCCGTCTGGCCTCCGTGCCGCAGCGTCCAGGGGTGCCCGGGGGCTGGGAGGAGGACTGGGCGTGGCAGTCTGTCCTCCGTGCCGCAGCGTCCAGGGGTGCCCGGGGGGTTCCACAGGAACTTAAGTTTCTCAAAACCAGCGGTGGGATTCAGTGGGTTCGCGCTGGTTCGGCAGAACCGATAACCTAGTTTTTATGTTGAGTTTGGCGAAGAGTTGTTAAAATGGCCCTTGTCACCAGGGCTCTCTCTCAGGCGGGCGCCTGGGCAGCCGCCCAGTGTGGAAGTCAGAAATCGCCATTCCTCACTCTTCTTGAACGTTCATCTGCGCCACGGCGTGTTCTAAGCGCCCGTAGTCACGGTCATTCCGCCCAGAGGTGGAAAAAAATTGCAAGCGAGGACGCCAATCAAGAAGCAATATGGAAATACCTTAAATAACAGTCTGATTGTTTTGTCAGGTATTACAGGTACTTAATATTTTTTCATGAATATTTTAAAACCCTTATAACACAATCTAGTTTTGTGTACCTCTTTTATTGTTCTTATTTAAGCATTCAATGCCTGAAATACTAAACTACCTTTCAGCATATCAGTTTTCTTTTTATACTTAAAACGGTCACGAGGGCAGAACACCGGATGTTACATGATTCGAGTCCCACCCCTGCTCAAATCGCTCCAGCTTCTGGCCAGGCTGACTGAAAGGGACGTCAGTGACATGAAGGGAACAGGGACACGAATTCCTGTCTGGTTTTAGATAAGTGACTGTTTGTATCATTAACTAGCCTGCGGACCTGGAAGGACACCAGAAGTTCTTCTGGGGTCATGCTTCAGTTTGAAAGCTGGCCACACGCTGGTGGGGAAGGGTTGAACCCCGTGTCTTTCCGTCAGCTCCACACAGCCCGGTTTCCAGGAACCTCCTGACGTCACTGCCCCTTTGGGGCATTTCCGCTTCCAAGTCCGTACCCTGAAACTCTGCCCACGGGCAAAAGAGACAGATGGATGAAACATGTTTACCACGGCCTTGCTGACCAGCCCTTGTACTGTTTTCCTTAGACTAAAGAAAGCTGCGTTCTTCTCCCCTCGTTCTGTCCGTGATCAACCTCTCATTTCTTACTCATGGAGAAGTCCCTCACGGAGGCCTGCAAAGCAGGTAAAAAAAACCAATTCCCCATTTGGGGGAAGTATGACATCACCCGCGGTGGCCTTTTCATTTGCTAGAAATAGTAACGATGGCCTTGGCCTAAGCTGGTAGGAGAGGAGCTTAGAAAATCAAATGACCAGGACAAAAATAATTAGTCTTCATTTTCTTGTTTCCAACCTGCACATACAAATAGTTAGAATGCCTGCTCCCTAATCCTCATTAGGAAATGTTGAAGAAGAGCAGCATGGGGGACGTGTGTGGGTGGAGGGGCTTGGGGAAATAGGAGAAAACTGAAAAAGACCACAACGCCCGGAGCGTTCCTTCTCACCCGGAGTGTCCCACAGGCTCGGAGACGGCTGAGCTGGACGTTTTCCCTTAAATAGTGTTATTCCTCGTTTTACGCACAGGAAAGCCACACGCACAACCCCAACTAGGTCTCTCTGCTGAGAATTCTCTTTTTGTTAGACTTGAAGGTGAAATAATGTACATGGAATTAGCAGTATATGAAATCATTTTACATGTGGTGGTGTCCCTGAGACTTAAGTTCATTGGCATATTGATCTAAGAAAAAGAATTATGATTAAAAAAAAAAGTAATCTAATGGCAATGTTGGGCACCAGTAACTCTCTATTACTGAGGAGTTGGTTTTTTGTTTTTTTTTTTTTGTTTGTTTGTTTGTTTTTAATTTGAAGGCCCAGAGGCATGGGGTTACAGGTCGGTGATAGGCAGAGTGTTTTAAAAATATCCCAAAGGCACTAAACAGAGCAACTGGCTGCCCAGGAGGAATGACCTCACATCCAGGTTCCTGATGATTCGAGTTTGAGTTACAGCCACCAAACCGGCTACCGCGGATTGAATCATAGACCCGACTTTAACATTTCCAATGGTAGAAATTATAGTTCAAAGCATTTTATGTCTTTAAACCATTTAGGCTTTAAAATTCCACGTGTTTCCCCATCTTCCAGCATCCATTCTAAATGTGTCTGGTTTCTCCCTGTTAGTTCTTCCCCTTCCCTACCCGATCTCTCATTCTGATCCATTATTTGCTGTGACTTGACTATTCTGCTATCATAGCATAGCACCACAGGGCCTTTGCATGTGCTCCTCGCTCTGCCTCAAGCCATCTTCCCTCAGAGTCTGTATAGTACTCTCTTTCCTGTGGAAGGAGGCTTTCTCCACACACCTGGTTAAACCTGCCCCTGTCCCCTCTCCCTGCCTCCACACTCTAGTCCCATTATCCAGTCATCTGGTATCCTGTACTGCTCATATTTACCTGATTGTTTCTCTGCATGCGCGCAGTAGAATGTAAATTCTGAGGTCAGGTTTTCCCGTCTGCTTTGCTCACATTTTGTCCTCAGGGCTGGGCCCGAGGACTAGTATGTAGGTGTTTAACAAAAAAGCTGGATGGGTTCTGGCTGGTTGGCTCAGTGGTAGAGCATCGGCCTGGCGTACAGAAGTCCCGGGTTCGATTCCCGGCCAGGGCACACAGGAGAAGCGCCCATCTGCTTCTCCACCCCTCCCCCTCTCCTTCCTCTCTGTCTCTCTCTTCCCCTCCCGCAGCCGAGGCTCCATTGGAGCAAAGTTGGCCCGGGCGTTGAGGATGGCCCTGTGGCCTCTGTGGCCTCTGCCTCAGGTGCTAGAATGGCTCCAGTTGCAATGAAGCAACACCCCAGATGGGCAGAGCATCGCCTCCTGGTGGGCATGCCGGGTGGATCCCGGTTGGGCACATGCGGAAGTCTGTCTCTCTGACTCCCCATTTTTCACTTCAGAAAAATACAAAAAAAAAAAAAAAATGCTGGATGTATCACAGCAGCATTTGTTGTAAACTGTGGCCCTACCTAGAAATAATGTGTATTTAATTAATATAACTAAATATTAGTGGATATTTCACAATGAATATAAAATAGTCACAAAAATTAGTGAATATTTCAGAATGAATATGAAGCGATAAAAAAAAGCATTTGATTTTTTTAATTAACCAAGAACACCAGAAAAGCAAATGACAAGTCAAAGAAAGTTGTTCGATTATGCAAATGAGATGCAAAACCAACTTTTCTTTCATTGGTGAAAACGCACCGTACAAAAGGCTGAAAGTACTGAAGTATCTGCACGTTCCCTGATCTCCCAATTTTTGTGAGCAGTGTAATTCTTATTCAGGAATCTTAACTCTCATTAGACATTTCTTTGATATTCTTACTTTAGAGTAAGAGGAAAAAAAAACACACACTAGGATTACCCCACACCCTTTCATAACAAAGTGCTAGGTCACGCAAGTCGCAAACTGAAATGTCATAAGGATTTGGGCAGTTAAATAAATGTGTGAAGCACTCCATAAAGGGCGTTAGGGAGTGGTGGGGTCTGCGATAAATAGGAAGCTCACATATAACCCTACCTAAAAGCGTTAGGATTAAAAACAAAATTTAAGCCACACGCCTGCCTGGAAGAAACCTGTCTACCTGTGGTTTCCAGGGCCCACATTAGCTGTCAGCGTGTGGCCAACAGGACCATGAAAAACATTTCCTAAGTCCCAGGGTTTTCTCTATCTCTTCTCCCCTCTCGGGCCTGGGTGTGCGCCTGACGCCATGTCAGGATGGAGATGCTCAACTGATCAAATCTAATTACATTTGCTTCCCAACTAAATTGTCTATCACCTTCCCCTCTTGTGAGAGAGATGGCCCCTCCTGGGTCCTCGGCATCAGATTATTGCAAACCTAATTGATTTGCAACATTTCATTAATAAAGTTAACTAAAACTAATTATACATATTGAATAAAGTTCCCCATGAAATGAATTATTCTATTTAGCTTAAGGGTTCTTAATTGTTAGAATGAATTGCTGAGGAGGACGACAGAATTATATTCTCCTGGGACGTCTGGCTATCCATATACACGTAGATATAAATCCAACCAAGACGGACTGATTGGATGAGGACACCACAGATACCCCCCCAAAATAATAACTGGTTAAATACAAAAGTTAAAGATATCCAAACACCCTCCTAAGAAGATAAAAAAATCACAAAAGTGGTTCTATAGATCTCTTCATTGCAAGACTTCAAATTAGGTCTTAAATGTGTCGTCTCTTGAGGAAGCTAGAATAAATTTTTACTGACATTTACTGTTTGATTCACAGTCTAACTTTACTTTCACTTGGTTGGTACATATTCTACTTCTCATTCTTTTTTTTTATTTTTTATTTTTGTATTTTCTGAAGTGAGAAGTGGGGAGGCAGAGAGACAGACTCCCACATGTGCCTGACCAGGTTCCACCCAGCACGCCCAACAGGGGGTGATGCTCTGCCCATCTGGGGTGTTGCTCTGTTGCAACTGGAGCCATTCTAGCTCCTGAGACGGAAGCCATGAAACCGTCCTCAGCAGCCAGGCCAACTTTGTTCCAGTGTAGCCTTGGCTGAGGGAGAAGAAGAGAGAGATAGAGAGAAAGGATAGGGGGAAGGGTGGAGAAGCAGATGGGCGCTTCTCCTGTGTGCCCTGACCAAGAATCAAACTTGGGACTTCCACATGCCAGGCCCATACTCTAATGCTGAGCCAACTGGCCAGGGCCTCTATTTCTCATTCTTTAATCCGGATGGTGTGTTCCATCTAATTTATCCATCTGATTAACTCTACATCCTGGCAGAAATGCAGAAGGCGCCCACCACTATCCCCCCAGTTACCCCAAACCAGGCTGATGCACTGTGGGCTAAAGCTTCTCACGGGGCCACTGCCAGCGCTCCCCGTTTGTTCAGTTGTGTACAGAGAGACGTGCTCATTAACGGCTTCGAGTTGGAAAAACGATGGCTCGTCCCTTAGTGTAACAGATGTCCCGTGAGAAGCTGTGGTCGCCCACGACCTGGTTCGCATTGCTTTCATGCTGCTGAAGCAGGCTGGAGTTCTGGGAGTGCACTGCTGAGGGGGACACTCCGCAGCTTCGTCTTCCTGCTCTGCACCCCGACCCCACGAGGGGGACCAGGCGGCAGCCAAACACCCACATGCTTCTTCCTCTGTGACCCGGGAGCGTCCTCACTGAGGAGCCCAGGCTCAGGCTCGATCGAGGTCAAGAGACAGCCCTTCCCGACAGCCTGGTTTTTATCTGCAGCGGCTGTTTGTTTTCTACGGGGCCCACACTGTGTGCCAAAGGGTTCTGGCTTTGCCGGGATGAGAGGAGGAGGAGGGAGGCTGCTCCTGACGGGGCGTTCTGCTCACGGTGCGACACGGTTCCTGTTGTCCCCGGGGCCCCCTCTGGGTGAGTCTGGCGTTTGTTTCAATTCTGGGAAGGTGCCAAAGAACTAGTTCCAGATAACTGCTTACCTTTTTCCAGGTAGGCAGTATATCATTCCCTTTCTAAGAGTTCCTAGACCTTTCTGGAATTAAAAAGCAAAAAAGACTTCTAACTGTCTACTTCTCTTCAAGATCTTAAGGAGAATGACGACTTAGGGGAAGAGAGAGGAAGACAACACTGAGACGAGTCAAAAGCTCTCTCTGCCAACAAAACGGCCTCTCGGCTTGAAGGCTGATGCTCTGAGCTCTCTTAATCGTGAAAACATTAACAGCGACATAATTTAAATTCGTCTCCTACATAGCTAGTTCTGTGCTAAGCACATCCACCTATATTATTCAAACCTAGGAACAATGTTTCCATCGAAGGCTAGGTTATTGGGAGGACAACCTATAGAAAAAAAAAAACCTCTCATGATTTTGTTTGTTGAAAAAACATTCCACAGATTGCTCATGTTTATTTTGCCTTGTTTCGTTGGCAAGACTCTCGGATTCATATTTGACAGTTACAAATTGGGTTCCAACTCCTACTACTTAGGAGTTCACCGAAAAAGGGTACTTTTACATGTGCAAATAAAATTATTGACTGAATATTTATCTGCCCCTTCTCACGGCCAGTTATGTGGCTATTTCAAATGCTTGATGCTTGAATGACTCAAAGGCAAATAAATGTGTTTTAATTGTCTTGCCCTGTGTAACACGCCACCATTAGTCCCAGAGCCAAATGTAATTGAACGAGGGGCTGTAAGTGACTGCAACGTCACCGAGACTGGCATTCTGATAACGGGATCACTGCAGTGGACCACGGGGACTGGGATGTCTAAGGATATACTAGAAGGGTGGGATTGCACTCATTAAAATTCAAAACAAACTACTGCTCTCTAGGACCTATCTATAATTCGGAAATAAAAGTGAAGACTTCTAGTATCGAGAACATTTCCATAAAAGAAAGAAAAAGGAGAAGAAATGAGTGGTCTGAGATTTATTGTGCTTTGCTCTTTTGATTGCTTAAAAAACATAAGTTCGCTTTAGCCACTATGACTGAGACCTATCTAGAATTGCAGAAAAAGAAAATCTTAAAGGACATAAACAGTTAAGAAAGATAAATAGTGGCCTTTGAAAATGACCTTCCATCTTTTCTAGTGTGTCTTCCTCTGAGACATCCAGGGTCAAGGTAAGAAAAGATAACAGCCATAACTGTGTGTAGTCTTTTCACAATTTCTGAGAAGACAAGAACTTCTGACTTTAGAAGACTCTATAAGTTTTTTTTTTTTTTTGTATTTTTCTGAAGTTGGAAACGGGGAGAGACAGTCAGACAGACTCCCGCATGCGCCCAACCGGGATCCACCTGGCACGCCCACCAGGGGCGATGCTCTGCCCACCAGGGGGCGATGCTCTGCCCCTCCGGGGCATCGCTCTGCCGCGACCAGAGCCACTCTAGCACCTGGGACAGAGGCCAAGGAGCCATCCCCAGCGCCTGGGCCATCTTTGCTCCAATGGAGCCTTGGCTGCGGGAGGGGAAGAGAGAGACAGAGAGGAAGGAGGGGGGCGGGGTGGAGAAGCAAATGGGTGCCTCTCCTATGTGCCCTGGCCGGGAATCGAACCCAGGTTCCCTGCACGCCAGGCCGATGCTCTACCGCTGAGCCAACCGGCCAGGGCCAGGGCCACTATTTTTTAAAGTCATATTTATGTACTCTATACAGTAAAATCCACCCTTTTCAGGTGCACAGCTTGATGAGTTTTGAAAAACGCATCCTTCTGTGTAATGAGCACTATAGTCGTTCTATAGGATATTGAATCACCCCTCCCCCCAACATCTCCCGGCACCCCTTCCACCGACCCCCGGCCTTGGCAACCACTGACTGATTTCTGTCCCAATTGTATTGCCTTTTCCAGATGGTCACATGATTGGAACCACGCAGCGCAGAGCGTGTCCTGCCTGCTCCTGTCACTGCCGAGTGGCATTTGACCGTGGGAGACACAGCACCGTGTCTCTTCCCATTTTCCTGGCGGTGGACGTTTGGATGGCGTCGTCTAGTTTTTGGTAACTAAGAAAGAAGCTGCGACGAGCAGTCACGCTCGGGTCCTTGTGTGAACATGTATTTTCATGCTTCCTAGGTAAACGCGTGGAAGTAGGGTAGGTAGGTGGGGTAATGAGCATTTCTCTGAGTTTAAAAGAAACTGCCAAACTGCTTCCCCGAGGGGCGGTACCAGACGAAGCGTTCTGAGAAGCGAACACCACCCCGAAGCATTCGCCGACGACGGACCCCGATTCTCACTGAGCACAGAGATAGTTTTATTTTATATCCAGTTTTTAAAGGTTTAGTTAGTAGATGTCTTTAAAAAAAAAAAAAAGCCCATCGTGGATTAGATATAGTAAGCTAGAAAGCTTTAGGAACAGGCTGTTATCAACTGGAAGCAGCCAAACATGACATTCACCAAAATGAATATCATCACTGATTTAAAAGGTAGACAGGAACCGACCAGGCTGAAATTCTTCTAACTGCTAAGTTCTTTTTTTTTTTTTTTTTTTTTTAATTTTTCTGAAGCTGGAAACAGGGAGAGACAGTCAGACAGACTCCCGCATGCGCCCGACCGGGATCCACCCGGCACGCCCACCAGGGGGCGACGCTCTGCCCACCAGGGGGCGATGCTCTGCCCATCCTGGGCGTCGCCATGTTGCGACCAGAGCCACTCTAGCGCCTGAGGCAGAGGCCACAGAGCCATCCCCAGCGCCTGGGCCATCTTTGCTCCAATGGAGCCTTGGCTGCGGGAGGGGAAGAGAGAGACAGAGAGGAAAGCGCGGCGGAGGGGTGGAGAAGCAAATGGGCGCTTCTCCTATGTGCCCTGGCCGGGAATTGAACCCGGGTCCTCCGCACGCTATGCCGACGCTCTACCGCTGAGCCAACCGGCCAGGGCCCTTAACTGCTAAGTTCTATCTGACAAGTTCCCTAACATGTCTGTATACTAGAATCCCCTGGGAGTATTTTATAAGTTTTAGAGCCCAGGGTGGCTCAGTGGCTAGAGTGTTGTCCCGGCGTGCTGAAGTCATAGGTTCGATCCCAGGTCAGGGCACCGAGGACAAGCGGCCAATGAGTTGTGTGCAACTAAATGGAGCAACTAAGTGGAATAACAAGTTGATGCTTCTCTCTCTCCCTCCCCATCCCCTTCCACACCCCCCCCCCTTTGTTTCAAATCAATGGGGAAAGAGACCAGTTTCAGAGTACAGGCTAGGCCTCCAAATAAATAAATCACAGACCAGGGTAGAAGCTCCTTGGATGATGTCCCTGGATAGCCAAGTTTGCAATCACATCCTAGAAGCACAGGATGACCTCAAAGGTGTGTGCACTTGCCTGCTTGGTTCTGGGCAAGTCGCTGCCGTAGCGGTGACTTCTCTTCTCTATAATCGGGAGTTTGTAGGAAGGTAAACCCCAAAATGACTCGGCATTAAAATTAGATGGTTCTCGATATCATTAGACTGAAAACAGTCATTCCTAGGGGACTCCATTTTCCAAGGAACGGCTCTATTCTAAATGGTTTGTTTCAAAAACCTCTAGAAAAAAATGTTCACACGATGACAGTTTTGCTCTTGAATATTTAGACAGTTATATTTTCCTCTTAAATGATATTGCTTTATGTTTCTAAAAACACTTAAAACATATGGAGCAGTTTCTTAATTACTGAGGGTGACTGTTTTGGATAAGCCAAATTTAAAAAAGCAAACAACTCTCAGTCCTTCTCAGAAAGAATTATTTGTAAAAACAGTTGTGAAACTTACCAGCTATTTTTAGAGCCGGTCTACGGAGCTACAGAATCTAGGTTATATTCTCAGAATGTTACTGTTTGCTGAACATATAGGAAGTTCGGATTGCTGGAGGGTGTTCAGCGCTGAATTGGATTCTGCTTTGGAAGGCGCCCACCTGGGTCCACCGATATACGTCAGTGCCATGGTCACTGACTGCCTTGGGATACTGAGGACCCACAGGTGACACTGCATGAGAATACTTAATTTCATATATTAATATGCCAAGAAAACAGGAAAAAGACAAGGGGCCCTGTGAGAACAGGGTACCAGACACCCTACCTCTGAGAACACTGGAATTTAAAAACTAGTTTCCAAATAAGTTTAAGAGAGCAGGCACCCTTCTTACCAACAGCAGTCGGCTCCTTCATTAATAAGTTTGTCTGTGGCAGCACTGTCCCACAGAACTTGCTATGACGATGAAAATGCTCTCTCCCTGGGCTGTCTAATCTGTGGCCACCAACGACCAGTGTCTACTGAGCACGGGAAAGGTGGCTGCTACAGGCTGAGGGGCTGAATTTTAAATTTCACTTCATTGTTAATTCATTCGTATTTAAATTAAAATAGCCAGATGGGGCACAGGGCGCCCTTGGTGGACGGCGCAGGTCTATAGGTTTTTAAGCCCCCAAAGAGGGTCTGGACTCTTTTCCGTTTTCCTAAGTAGATTTCAACCTGAGACTTTTTGGTTCTATAAAACAAGGTTTGAAATGCTGTTTACACATTCCTGCTTTAAATCAATAAGAGATCAGAGTTCTGTCGTTGTAAGCTGGTTAAAGCGACATTACAAAGTTCAGAAGGTCCTTCTGAAAGCCCTGTCTGTGTTTCCCGGATCACGTCCACGGACTGGAACTGAGCCTTGGAGATGATCTTACAGGAAGCCGAAGGCATCCTGGCTACTTAGTGGCAGAATTCATATAGCGTCAAGTTCTTAAACAAAAAACCGAACGAAGCACGTTTTTTGGCTTGTTCATCTGAAACCGAGAAAAGTTTGAAAAGGTTTAAAACGTCCCATGATGCCTTCTTCAGTGTTTTGCTATTTGTGGGCCAACTGTCACAGTTATCTGGGGGGGGTCTTGCTCGAAGGTGTGTGACTGTCGGTCAGAAACAAAGGGCTTCCCAAATGGAGAAGGGCAGCTGGTTCGAGACTCATTCCAGCCGGAAGCCCTCTTTCCCCACGGTCAGGCTGGTGGGCAGGACGAGACTGAGAGCTCCTCCTCTTCCTCAGCGCCCTTCGGAGGCAGAGGAAAGCGTCCTGTCTTCCTAACTAGGACGTCTATTTTAAGCACCTTTTCCAGAGTTGGATTTCTGCTGAAAAGGTGCAGGCCAGATTCCTAGGCTTAACTACACCTCAAAGAAAAAAAAAAAAAAAGAACCCTGAAGACCTTCCAGTGACAGAACTCCGTGGAATGTTACTATTTTTATCTCCAAGATTAAAGCAGTCCTAAATAGTTTTCTGACACCGCGGTAGGGTTCCCCTCCAGCAGAGCTTTCCCTGATGTGACAGCTGAGCAAATAATAAAACTCACCTCCACGGGGTCTCCCCACCCACCACCCAGCCTGGTAGCCTGTCTTCTACTCGGATAAAATGTAATCACACGCATTCAGAAGGGGGAAGCTACTCTTTTCTTTCTCCCTGGAGTTTCTCCTTATTGATTGGGGAAGCTGAGGGTTTGTTTTCTGAGCTATAGGAAAAAATATAAATAAATCTTGTGAGCGAGGTAAATGCAGGAGTTATTTTTATTTTTTTTAAATTTTAAATTTTAAAGCCCACGTGACAGGAGTTGGAGGTAGACAGCATCCCGGGTGACTGCCCAGGCTCAGACCTTCCAGGGGTTGGACTACATGGGGGTGAGTGGGTGTCCCCATCTCTGGTTTCAGAGGGTCTTTTCCCCTCTATCTCTGTGGGGTCAGGGAGATGTCTGTGAGAAGGAGAGGGAGGCGTGTGGGTTTTCAGGAGGTGAGCAGGTCAAGTTTTATTCCCGAGTTTCTGTGCTCCTGGGAAGTAAGCGCTGGGCGTCTCAAAGGTCCCATCTGCCATCGTGTGGCCGAAGGAGCACATCGTGCCCCTCCTGGCTCTCCCAAGGCCCCGGGCGGTGCTGCACACAGAGCACTGCTCAAAGCCATCACCCACGCCACAGGGAGATCCTTGTCACAGGGACTGTATGTTGTCTCTCATGTGGTGTAACGTCGATTCAAACCTGAGTGTCTTGGCAATTCAGACACTGTTTACATGTAAACTTCTACAAATACACACGTGTTCTTATTTTTATTTATTTATTCATTTTTAGGTGAGAGGGGAGGAGATAGTGAGGCAGACTCCCACATGTGCCCTAAATGGGATTCACCTGGCAACCCCATCTGTGGCTGATGCTTGAATACTGAACTATTTTTAGTGCCTGAGGCTGATGCGCTCTAATGGAGCTATCCTAGCACTCGGGGCCCTGCTTGAACCAATTGAGCCATTGGCTGCAGGAGGGGAAGAGAAAGAGATAGGGAAGAGGAATGGGAAGAGAAGCAGATGGTTGTTTCTCCTGTGTGTCCTGACCAGGAATTGAACCTGGGATGTTCACATGCCAGGCTGACACTCGATCCACTGAGCCACTGGTCAAGGCCAATATACATGTGTTCTTAAGCTGTTTATTGGAAGGGCTGGGGTAAGACTGGAATTTCCTTCTTCTCTGCTTCCTCTGTTTATGTCACAGGGCGAGGATACATGTGGCTTTTGGGTGACCCCTGCTGTTGACGCATGACAGAAAACTACCAACAGATGCAGCGCATTAGCTGCAAGGTATTTACCTGGGTGCAGGGCTTCTGGGCGGCTTCCGTCACTCACTCAGATGCAAACTCCAGCCACTGGAGACCAATTCGTGATGCATCAAACCTGGAAAGAAAAAGATCAGTGCAAGTCACTGGATATGGCCGGATTTTTAGCTTTTAATTTACAGGGTAAGCATGGACCTCACATGGTATAGCTGCTCTTGTAGGGAATGAAATCCTCTGGTCCCCCGCCCCCCACGGACATGTATCTTCCTGATACCGAGTTAGGTGGCACTAAATGGCTGAGTGGGCGTGGACCCTGTCCCTCTCTGCTTCTCATCAACTTCCGCCCCCACACCCAAGGTGACGCACATTAGAGAAGAACAGAACATTTTGAAAGGGTAAAGTAGTGCAATTTTATCCTCAGACCCATCTGCAGACATGACTACTAAATATAAGAAATCGATTTTTACTTGTGAATCCAGTTTAGCTCTGATAAACAATTCTTTTTAATATAAAACTTATACAATGATAAACGATAATTAAAAAATAATTTAAAATAATTTGTTTTGTATTTCATAGGAGCAATACCCGCAGGTGATACAGATGTCAAGTTGCCAACGAGTATAACATACAAGGACATGTGTGGGCCCTGGCTGGGTGGTGCAGTGGATAGAGTGCCATTCTGGCACGCTGAGGTCGTGGGTTCGATCCACGACCATGAGGGAGGTCAGGGCTAAGAGGGAGGTGGCGAGTACACAACTAAATGGAACAGCTAAGTGGAACAGCGAGTTGATGCTTCTCTCTCTCCCTTTCTCGTTCTCTTCCCCCCCCCTCTCAAATTAATGGGGAAAAAAAGTACATGTCTCCTAGCCCTCTCTCATTGTCTCTCTGGATCCACTTTCCAGAGCTACTTCCTACCAATAGCTTCTTATACACCCTTCTAGGACTTGTAAAAAATGTTTTTATATCATCTAAGTGTATGCGTATTGCCATGTTTTCTCACTTAACGTTAGACTACTCTGCTCTTTGCTTTAACACTTTTTAACTTAATAATATGGTTAGCAGAACTTTCTACACCAGTATATGTTCATCTACCTCATTCATTTCAATGACTGTACTGAATTATGTTAATTGACTGACACATGAGAACTTACTCAACCAGCCCACTATGAATGGATCTTATGGTGTTTTTGTTTTTAGTTTTTCTTTTCAGTTTCCCCTTTTGGCTGCTTAAAAGACTGTCGCAATGATCATATTTATGCATACGCATTTTTGTACTTATTTGACTTTATCAGTAAAATAATTTCCAAACATAATTAATGAAGCTCAGCGTTTGAATACTCTTCAGTTTTTGAATGATACTCAACAAAATGTCTTCTATAAAAGTTACACTGATTTATGATACCCAAAATTTGGCTTTTCTCAACTCTTAATTTTTTTTCTCAGTTGGAGGAATAAAAAGAGCGCATTTGCTTTGATTTGCACTTCTTTAGTTATCAGTGAGCCTGGGCTTCTTTGCTTTCTTATTTTATGTAGTTATTTTATGTAGTTACAAGCTTGCCCAGTCATGGTTTTTGCTCATTTTTCAAATTGGTTGCTCACTGTTTTTTATTTTAAAGAGCTCGTGTTATGTTAAGGAAACTGGCATTTTATATGTAAAGTGTGGCAAACTGCTTTCCCAAGTTCCTGTTTATCTTTTTACTTTGTTTATGGTGTTGTTTTTTTAATACATATACATTAAAATACATTATTTTTTACGTAGCCAACTTTATCAATGTTTTTCATTATGGAGTTGAGGTTATTTTGTGTAAGAAATTTTTTTAAAGCTGAAGAGTTAATCGGGAAGATTGTATTACCTTTTTTTTAAAATTTATTGATTATAGAGAGGAAGGGAGAGAGACAGAGGAAGAAACATCGATTGGTTGTTTCCTTTATTTATGCATTCACTGGTTGATTATAGGTTACTTTTTTTCAAAACAACACACATCAGCGTTATGAAAGCACTGCTGTATAGAAGAATTTTGGCATTAGAAAGACCTATTTCTATCCCTGTTTCTTGGTGGCTTTGTTGTAACAACAAAAGAAGTTTCCCATAAAATGATCTTGCCTATGAAGTACCACTATGGTGTAAATTCTGTGGAATCTGTAAGGCTCAGTGTACTTTAGGGCAAAGTAGAGACAGGGGTTATTCTCCAGAGAGCTAAGAGCCATTACTTAAGATCTGAAATCAAGAGCAGGTTAAGGAAAGTACCATGTAATAGAAATTCTGAGACACCAGAGAGTAAGAAGCATAAAGTCACAGAGATTCATTATTGGAAATTTTGAAAACATATATAAAAAAAAAAAAGAAGAAAAATATCATCTTTGATCTTAGTCTTGATCTGAACAACCCTCAAAAGCTTTTAAGATTTGTTAATATATTTTTCCTAGTCTTTGTTATCTGGTCTACAAACATGTAGGCATTTAAAAATATATATCGGTCATTCAACTCACAAATCAGTACTAATATACCTAAATTACGTTCATTGGAACATTAATGATCCAAGTACAAACTCAATGGCGACCTTGACAAGACTATCAAACACACACACAGTGTATTCCATTCATGATTCCTGTTCACTTTCTTTGTCACCAAATATTTTTAAATAGATTATTAAATATATATATATATACATAAATATATAAAACACTATGGCTACAGAATGTTCCATCATATGGCTTAAATTAATGGGAACTTAAAAAAAGAATCAATAAATTGATTTGTGTTTCTCTTCACAAATCCATCCTGTTAACCTAGTAGTAGATCAAATGGCAGAACACATACAAGAAATTATGTCATAATCATATCAGATTCTTTTCCATTCCTGATAAAGTGTCAGTAATTAATGGTGTGCAGGATAAGAGCTGGGAGTCATCATGGCACAATATATTGGCACATCATGGCACATACGAGAAATGACATCATTGGACTAGAAAGAGTTAGATTACTAAAGCTGGGCTCATGGAACGTTCTGGTTCTAGGGGCTTACCACGTAGACTCAGGAGCTTGTAAACTGTATTTGGATTGGATGACAAGAAGAATCGGGGTCAAAAAGTGAAGAAGGTATACGTGAAGATAAACTAAAAAAGTATATGGCTTTTACTAGAAGAAATGCTGTGAGATTTTTTTTTTTTCAATTTATTTAGAAAAAAACCCGTCAGCATAGTATTAGGACATGCAGCCACCATCACACATCGTTGTGCTCAGTGAGACCAGCAGGACTATAAAAGGGTCATGGAGGACCACTGACGTTGCAGCCTTTATCAGCACCAAGAACCACTGCCGGCTACGAGCAGGGTGTCTCCTGGACACTCCTGCCCCCTTGAGTTGACCTAACGGGTAACTCACAAGGTGGATGGTTTACTGTTAGTGCCGCCCGTACATCTAAAGTTCTAGATCCAAGCAGCGAGAGAAAGCCTGTCTCCCGAGGAGGTGGCCCTTTGTTCCTGAGAACACCGTCTCTGCTCAGTCCTCTCACCTACGATCACAAGGAACCCAGAGTCACCTGTCCTCTGAGCAACATCAGTGAGCTCCCGTCAAAACAGTGGACATTCGGTTGGGTCCCACTGACAGCTGTCGGAGGATCTACGGGCCCTGGGAGAAATCACTCGGACGCTGGAGTGTCTGCGGACTCACCGGCTTAAAGTAGGTTACCACTTGCTTGCAGACTATACTCAACCACAGCTTTGGCAAACAACTGCTTGTGTATCAGTATTTATATTAAAAGTTAAAAGAGTGATTTCAATTCAACTCGAGAGAGAACATTTTTTATACCCTCAAAAGGCCAAAACGTAAAAACAGTCAACTTCAGTTAAGTTATAGGAAAAAACAAAGCTATCAAACCTTAAGTTGTAACTAATGGGCTGCCACGGTTTTACTTCCCAACTCAAGAAAGAGTTTCTAGAATACTTCAGTATTGCACTTAAAGGGAAGATGGCAGGCAAGTGTTATAACTAAACAGAAAGCGATCTTTTTTTTTTCTCATGAGGGAAACAGAATTGGATTTCAAATGATAACTGTAAATAAGTTCTCAAATAATTAGTTGGCCTTAAAAAGCAAGCAGCGTAGGGTAGGGCAGACAGTCGGGTGGCCGCTAAGGGCTCAGGAACCAGACTCCCTGTGTTTGAATCTGGACTCTACCCGTTACTGCATCTGAGTGGGCTACTCGCCTTATTCCTCAGCGTCCTGAGCCACAAAGTGAGGGTGTAGCAGCAACTGTTTTATTTTATTTTTGTAAGTGAGAGGAGGGGATATAGAGAGACAGATTTCCTCACATGCCTCAACAGGGATCCACCTGACAACCAAACCAATGGAGCCAATGGCTGCGAGAGGGAAAGAGAGAGAAGGGGGAGGGGGAGAGGGAGAGAAGGGGGAGGGGGAGAGGGAGAGAGGCAGAGGGTCGCTTCTCCCGTGTGCCCTGACTGGGGGTCGAACCTGGGACATTCTCATACTGGGCCGCCGCTCCATCCATTGAGCCAACCGGCCAGGGCCAGCAGTATTCATAGTATTTCATGAGTATTTCATAGAGATGTTGTGAGGATTAGGTGAGACATGTTTAAAGGCTGAACACTGTGTTGGGCACACTACAGGTGCTGCTGGCTGTATTTAAAACATTTATTTAAAAGGCAAGAAAATAACCTCCAGGTAATAACTTTGAAGGCCGAACAGGGTGTTGTGCTTCTCTGACTTTACTGGGCGTTTGAATCACCTGAGGATCTTGTTAAAATGCAGATTCTTATTCAATGGGCCCAGGTGGCCTCTGAGAAGCTGTATCTTTAACCAGCCCCTTTGGTGATGTCCATGAGGCTGGTCTGTGAGCCTTGGACACCTGAGGTCATCGCGGATGGCTGCTCCCAATTTGTGATATAGTGGTTCTCAAAGAGGAAGTGGGAGAAGGGGCAGAAAGGAGAGTGCGGACAACAGGTGTTAGACTTTAAAATGCTCCCTGGGCAACTGTCATAGCCTTGCCTTTTTGTTCCTGAACACCTGGAGAACCACTGACTTGGCACGTCAACCTTCTATTCACTTTCATTTCTCTTTTCTTACTCTTCCCTGGAGTGTGGCTCCTTGCCCTTCCAGCTTCAGGCTGAAAAATGGTGTTAATACTTTAGTTCCCCGGTCAGTAAGACTAACACATCCGTTTTAAGTCATTGTACTCCACCATTGTACGTAAGATAATAGACTTAAATGAGATTACAAAAATGGTGCCTAACATCTCTCTTCTAAAACAGCAAGGATCTGGAAACGGATTGAACATCTCCCAGAGCTTTAGCAGAAAACAAAGAAAAACAAAGCAACGACTTGGGGAGCGCGTGGTAACTCAGCGCGAGGCCCCACGGGGCGTGGTCCATGCCAGGGAGGAGTCGCGCTCCCAGACGGAGGGCAAGGCTGTGCGGGCTACTGCGGCAGCCGCTGAGTCCAACAGTGTGACCACGTCAGACAGGCCACCTGCCGGACAGGTGGACAGGAGCAGGGTTGAGTTTACAGGGCTTCCCACCCCAGCGGCACTGAGGTTCATTAGAGAAACCCATATCTAAGTATATACTTAGCTTGACCAACATTTCTCTAGGACAAAGATCGTTTTTTCTACTCTGGTGGGTCCTCGGGGCTAAATATCACTTAGATCCACCGTATTCCCTTTGTAGGTATCTTCTACTACGGTTGATACTCTAGTTCAGGGGTCCCTAAACTATGGCCCGCGGGCCGCATGCGGCCCCCTGAGGCCATTTATCTGGCCCCCGCTGCACTTCTGGAAGGGGCACCTCTTTCATTGGTGGTCAGTGAGAGGAGCATAGTTCCCATTGAAATACTGGTCAGTCTGTTGATTTAAATTTCCTTGTTCTTTATTTTAAATATTGTATTTGTTCCCGTTTTGTTTTTTTACGTTAAAATAAGATATGTGCAGTGTGCATAGAGATTTGTTCATAGTTTTTTTTATAGTACGGCCCTCCAATAGTCTGAGGGACAGTGAACTGGCCCCCTGTGTAAAAAGTTTGGGGACCCCTGCTCTAGTTGGTACGTTTCACAGATATCATTCTTCTTTTTCCAAGGCAGATAACAGGACTGTGGTTAATAGAAAATGGAAAAGAGCTAAAGAAAACTTTAGAGAGCAAATTAGCAATCATCAACTCTCTTTAAGGGGGCAGGCCATATGTGTAATTCTCCAATATTCTTACTCTGAAGTAAACCATTCACACTAATTAAACCCATTGATCTAAATAAGATCAAATTTTGTTCTTTACCATCAGTTGGTGAAGAACAAAACAGCTTATATATGGATAGAATGAACAAGGAATCACATAAAAGTTGACTCAAACGGAGTAATTATGAATTTGATGATTTAGAATTTTAAGGACATCTAGAACTGGGACTTGGAGTAGGAAGGCACGATGAGGCTATGAGAAACAAAGCATACTCACTTCTTACCCGTTTTCCAAACCTGTTAACGTTAGAGATTGAAACGTGAGACTAGCAACACAATTTCAACTATTCTTGGGTATAAGAAGGAAACTCCAACAATAACTGGACAATTCTAGACGTTTATTTCTACGTAAGACATTTAGATGATGTACCTATTTTAGAAACGAAACAAACAAAAATCTCTTAAATTGAGCTATAAGAATAACGTAAAATAAAGCAGCCACGCCAACAATTATATAGTACATAGGGAATTCTTTGTTAGTGAAATATGTTGAAAGACAATTTTGGTTTTTATACTCAGGAGAATTTTTCCCCCCTGTGGCCATCTACTATGACAAGAATCTAAATCAAATAGCATAACTTTAATGTGAACACAACCAGAGCTGAGAGCAAGATGCACTTGTCATTTGCATAATTATTCTAAATATATACTTTAGTTTTTATTTCCAATTGTCAAATTTGTCATTAAAGTAATCACTAATGATACATCTGGCAACTTTATAGCTCTTTAGCTTTTTCTCTTTCTTTCTTTTTTGCTGTGATTGAGACATAATTTAGAACTTTAATAGGATAATGACAGTCATTTGCCAAATCAGTTCAACATTACCTTAACTCCCTCTAGAATACTCCCTGATTTAAGATGGTTTTGCATATTAAGCCACTGAGAAGTTGATTCCCAGTAGAAATTATTCATATCACAAACAAAATAGAAAACGTAATGTGATAGCTACATTTAGACGGGAAATCAAATGAAATTTACTTTTGCTTAGGGGGAATTTTAGTGGACCTTTCATAAGCACCTACGTGAAAAGAATGAACCCTGTCATCCAATGACGTCAGACCGTTCTGAGAGAGAGAAGCCTATTTTGAAGAACAGTGACAAGCACTTTCCCAAGGCGGTGGGTTGAGACCTTGAGCTGTGCCCTGTGGGAGACGACAGGGAGACAGTGTCCCTGACCTGGCCCCGGGCGCTTCCTCTTCCTCACGGTTTGAAGCTCTAGCTCTGCATGCATCTACCGCCCCAGCGAGTCTTCAAGACGGCTTCTTAACCTTCCCAACACTTGGATATACTTCAACCTTCTAAATAAAACCCTTAGTTTGCCAACCTACGTGGGAGGCTCTGGCATTCCCCTCGTCATGGCTGGGTGGGACGAGGACGAGGGACAGGGATGAGCGTGGGAACAGAGCCCGGGAGCTGTCGCTTGCTGGGCAGCCCACGCACTTAAGTGATGGGACCTAGTCCCGGTCCCCGAGAACAAAGTGGAAAGGAAAACGCAGCGACTCTCAAGCCGCTGCTTGGAAAGGACCACCCCGTGACAGCACAGATAACACGACCGGGGACACGCATCATGCCTTTAAGCTCAGTTCCATAGGGTATTTCACCTGGCTTTTGGGTCAGCAGCAGGTTAAATTTTCTTCCCTTAGTTTCTCCCCAGCAGAGGGCAATTAATTAGTCACAGTAATTGCTACAGCTGGATAAGCCACAGCAACAAAACCAAGAGATGGTATCTATACATACAATCCTTACCTCAGACTAGAAAAACACCCCAAGTAAGAAAAACCGAACAAGCCACAGTTCTTGTCTGGTTTTGAAAACACTGACTCAGGGCTCACGCGTGACAGGAAAGGTTTAGGCTTGGAGCTTTGGGACACAGAGCACTGCCGAAGCAAAGTGGTGGAAAGACAGTTCCTACGCCTCAAAGATGAGACCTCTCTGGTGTCAGTGGAACCAGGAGAAGGAAACCCATTTTCTTCTGAGTTCCAGGAGGGAGCAGTTAATTCGTTTTAAGGTCAAAGAGGAATCAGACCAGAAATGGAAGCCTCGTGATGGACAGAGACCAGCGATGTCAGGACGAGAAGGGGAAGACACGTAGACAGCCAACTGGACACTAATCACCATGAACTTGAACCCAGGTGGAGACCTGGCCAGGTGCGTCCACTCCCTGAGCCTCAAGTCCAGTTACAGGAGCTGCTGGCCCTAAGTTGTGGGAGGGACACTTGGAGCCCAGCACTGGGAAAGCGACTGATTGTCCAGAGCAGGAGGGCTATTCTGGCAGTTTCTAAAATGCCAAACATGGGCAAAAAGGGTAATTATTTTAGACTTATTAACAAGTGAGAAATAAGAAAAAGGAATCCAAGAATTCTACTATTGGAGAGACACTTATGGACAGGGAATGTGAGGTTCAGAGCTCTTACAGGACACAGTTAAGTGGGTCTCTTCTGGGCCCCTGCCTGGTCCGCCCAGCATGGTGGTGGTGGCGTCCACCCTTGGAAGGGGAGATTAGCCATGATGGGGGGCAGGGAGATGCCACAGGACAGGAGGGAAACAGGCGGTTCCTGGTTTTTTTTTTAGAGAGACTTACAAGGGGGTTATAGCTTCTGCTAAGGGGAACAACCGCCTGGGACCCGGGTCCCCGGGATGGCAACAAACACCAGGAGAAGCACGTTGGGAATACGGCACCTTCTGGAGGAGATTCCAGAGGTTCTGTGGGTAAACAGGGAACAGCCACCGGCCTGATTTCTGGCCTCCCTCACTGTTACTTTCTCCACCTGGAATGACCCTAGAAACAAAGGTAGCCAAGTCCCAAACGTGATCCCGAGGGAAAGAGAGCGCCCAGACTTGCGTCAAGAAGACAGGGCGCCTGAGTGTGGTCTTGGGGTTTGATACTTAGGAGGCCACCAGCGAACCAAGGTTTGGGAAGGAAGTCCCACGTGGGTTCCATAGCCAGGTCTCTAAGCTGCGCAAGGACAAAGGTGCGGGAGGCACTGGGGGCAGGACGCGCTGAGGGCTCCCGCAGCCTTTCGCAGGCTGGCAGCGTGGGACGGCCCGGCTGGGTGTTGCAGAGACCTGGAGAGCCGGGTGCGGGATGAAGAGGTGGCGGAGGGAAGGCGCCCCAAGGGCTGCGTCTCCAGTCCCGACTCCGTTACAGACTCGCCCGGGGCTAGGCTGTGGGGGTCACGGTGTGGAGATGCCCGGGCTCCCCCTTCTCCGGTTTGTGGAACGACAGGCGCCCGGAACACCTGGCGGTGGGCGAGTCTGCCTCAGGGGGGGGGGGGGCGGCGTCCGGGGCCAAGGACCCGCGGGAGGGGTGTGCGGGGAGGGGAGGGGGGTGTGCGGGGAGGGGAGGGGGGTGTGAGGGGAGGGGAGGGGGGTGTGCGGGGAGGGGGCGGGGGGTGAGCGGGTCAGGGCACCTCCTGGGAAGCAGGGGGGTGTGGGGCCTGGGGGCCCCTGTCACGTCGCCTTTGAAGTGGTACAACTTTGAAATACACGGACGCCCGGCAGAGTCGTACCGGCGTCCACTCAGCTCGCGGTTAAAAGACAGAGTTAGTTAAAAAGCCGCCAGAAGAAAGTTTACTTGGTTTCATCCCGTTTTAACAGACATCGTGCTTTCTATTCCAAAGGATCTGGTCAAATCGGGATGAAATACTGGGGGATACGCGACAAACACGTTCACACTGTACCCTCCAGACTCGGACGCGCCCCTCGCCCGACCTGGGGAAGGGTGCCGGCTCGGGGTGGTCGCCGCAGCCTCCGCACTCCCGCGGTTCAGTGGTTCGGCACGAACCGGCTCGACACTCTGCGCACGCCGCCCGCAGTCACTCACCGCGCTCCACTCACCGCACCCCGCGCCCGCACCCACGCCCGCGGCGCGTACCCACTCACCGCGCCCCGAGCTCGCACCACCCACCGCGCCCCGCGCCCAGCCGCCCGCACCCGCTCACCGCGCCCCGCCGCCCGCACCCACTCACCGCGCCCCGCGCCCAGCCGCCCGCACCCACTCACCGCGCCCCGAGCTCGCACCACCCACCGCGCCCCGCGCCCAGCCGCCCGCACCCGCTCACCGCGCCCCGCGCCCAGCCGCCCGCACCCACTCACCGCGCCTGGGCGCCGCACGCACGTCGGGCCGCGAGCTGCGGCGCTGATCCGGGTCCAGCTGGCGCTCCGGGGTCCGGCGGGCCGCTCAGCACGGTGACCGCCACGGACCGGGTGGCGCTGCGCGCGGCGCGCGGGCTCAGGCTCGGGGCCACGCTGGGGCCGGCGGACAAGCGCTGGAACCGTCCGCGGAGAGGCAGCCCCGACTTTATAGGGCTGGGCGTCGCGGCGCCGCGCTCCGGGGGCGAGGCTCTGTTTTGCATTCCCTCCGCCTCCGCCCCGCCCCGGGAGACCCTCTCCGCCCAACCCCCTTGCTCTCCAGATGCTGCCGGAGGCGGGATAACGGCGCAGCCGGCCCGGGTCACCTATGGGAGCCGTGGCCACCTGGCTCGGACCCGCCTCCCGGACCGGCCGAGGAGAGGCCGCGAGCTGGGGGTTCAAGGGCAAGCCGTTCACGCTGAGATTATTGTTCCTCTTCAACTTTTTTTTTTTTTTTTTTTTTAACTTGTAGAAGTTTTAAGGCTGAGTTAGGAAATTTCTTTCTTTTTCCTGTAACTCAAACTTTGGCGTCACCCCCCGTGGATCTCAGATCCATCCCACAGATTAATTTCAGAGTTAAGAGTGAAAAGGGGGCATTTTTCTCTGTCCCATTGGTCGTGCAATCAGCATTGCATTCTTTTTTTTTAAACTATAAAAGCAGAAAAAGTTAACAAAATGTGACCGAATAGTTAAGGAAGCACTAATATAAATTCCTCACAAACTCTTTCAGAAAAAGAGAAGAAGTATCTTTTCCAACTCATGCTGTCAGTCCAGTGTTGCCCTGACGCCCAAGCCAGGTGTCAGGAGAGAAGAGGACTATAGCAAATGTTTCTTGTGAATATAGATGAGAATCTTCAACGAAATGACAGCAAATCTATCCAATCACATAAAGAGAATTATATACAGTGACCCAGTGAGATTTATCATAGGAATGCAAAATTCTTTGACCAAAAATCAATTGTTGTAATATACCACTTCAATAGAACTGAAGACAAAAAAACACAGGATCACCTTAATGAGCAAGAACAAATATTTGACAAAATCCAACACCCTTTCATAATAAAAATAAAAACATTTAGCAAACTAGGTATAGAAAGGAACTTCCTCAAACTGTAAAGTCTATGAAAAACTTAACGAACATCACACTTAATGATGAAAGACACTGGTTGTGCGTCTGAAATCAGGAATAAGGCAAAGATGTCAGCTCTCTAAACTTCTATTCAACGTTGTACTAGAGGTTCTTGCCAGGGCAATTGGACAAAGAAAAAAAAAAAAAAAGAGGCATCCAGATTAGGGAGAAAGTGAAAGTATTTCTGTTTGTAGATGATGTAATCTTGTGTATAGAAAATCCTAAGGAATCAATTTCAAAGCTCTTTCAACTAATGAGCAAGTTCAGCATGGCTTTCAGATAAAATCAGTTGTATTTCTTTGCACTAGCAATGAACAATCCAAAAATGAACTTAAGAAAAAAACCACACTTACCATAGGTCAAAAGAATAAAATCCTTAGGAATCAATTTAATGAAAAAGGTGTAAAACTTGTACACTGAAAACCAGAAAACATTGTTGAAAGATACTAAATTAGATCTAAATGAATGAGATGACATTCCATGTTCACAGACTGGAAGACTTAATGTAATTAAAAGAGCAATAATCTCCATATCATCATACACAGATGAGACACAATCCCTATCATAATCCCAACAAGCTATTTTTAAAGAAACCAACAAGGTAATTTTAAAATTCACATGGAAATGCAAAGGACCTAGAATAACCAAAATTATCCCGAAAGAGAAGAACAAAATTGGAAAAGTCACAATTCCTGATTTCAAAATTTACTCTAAAGCTATAATAACCAAGATAGTGTGTCACTGGCATAAAGATAGGTATATAGCTCAATGGAATAGAATTGAGTCCAGAAATTAAACCAGTACATTATGATCAATTGTTTTTTGACAAGAGCACCAAGACAATTCAATGGGAATAAATGATCTAATAATACTAGACTGGATATTCACATGCAAAAGAATGAAGTTCGGCCTCCTATGATACCATAAATAAACAAAAACTCAAAAATGGATCATAAAGAAACAGATCATAGACCTAAATGTAAGAGGTAAAATGAAAAAAAAACCAACAACAACCAATAAGCATGGGAGTAAATCTTTGTACCCTTGGATTATGCAAAGTGTTCTTAGATATGACACCAAAAACTTAAGCAACACAATAAAAATAGAGAAATTGGACTCATCAATGTTAAAAACTATGTTACAAAGGACAACATGAACAAAGTTCAAAGACAACTCACAGAATTAAAGAGAACATCTGCAAATCGTGTATTTGATAAGAACTTGTATTCAGAACATATCAAGAACACTTTACAATCAATAATAAAAACAAGAGTAATGCAATTTAAAAATGGGCAAAGGTTCAGAATAGACATTTCTCCAAAGAAAATGGACAAATGGCCAATAAGCAAGTAAAAAAAAAAAAAAAAAAAAAAAGCACATCATCAGTAATCAGGGAAATGCAAACCAAAACCATAATGAAATATCACTTCACACCTACGAGGGTAGCTGTAATCAAAGAGTCAGACAATAGCAAGTATTGGCAAGGAGATGGAGAAGTTGGCGCCCTCAGACATTATTGGTAGGAATGTAGGTATAATGGTGCAGCCACTTTGGAAAACGCTCTGCTTAAAATGTTTAGCATAGAGTGACCATATGATAACATATTTTTAAAAAAACTTTCACAAAGTAAAAAATACCAACTTGTCTACAATGTAATCAAATATGTAGCAAGTGTGAGTTTCTGCAGAAAGACTCGGTGGGACTGCAAAGCTGAAGAAGACGCGTGCCAACCACGGAGGGAGATCCATCCTCCTTGCCCCCTAGATGTGCCTCTGGGGCGGGGCCCTGCTTGGGTTCACTGTGTGCCCACATGCCTGGCACACACAGTAAGAATGCCCGCAAATGCCGACAACGTACAAGACTGACTTTGAGCCCAGATGAGCGATATATCTTGGCAACAGTGTTGTTTGAGATGCATCTTGAAGGATAGAATGTTAAAACTAGGAACCGAGGGAACAGCTTTTATATATATATAAAAGTACTTTGACAAAACATTATGATTGGTATGGGAAAGAGAATTGCTAGAATTCTGTAGAGCAGATGCATGCTAATGGCAACAGCTATCACGTACTGGATACTTACTGTACATCGGACACCTGTTAGGCTCTTCAGGTCTATTATCCTAATTAATGAGCACAGAAAACCCCTTGATAGGTACATTGCTATATACCCATTTACGGTTGAGAAGCCTGCAGTAGGTACAGAGAAGTTAAACAAGTTGCAGACGGTCAAGTGACTTGTAAGGAAGGGACCGAGCCAAGATCCCAGGGTCTCTGGCATAGGAGCGTATGCGTCCACAGTGCTCGGAGGGAGCAGTAGTGGGAAGAACCCCGAATGTGGGGTTTGGAGACTATAGAGGGGTTGAGTGTAATCAGGCGGCTGCAGGATGACTGCAGTGTTTGAGAAGGAATGCGCCGTGAAGGATGGGTCAGCTCATACAGACAGAGGAAGCGAAGATAATGGTGGCCAGCGGAGCAGTGACAAGGCCCCGCACTACATGAAGACTAGGAACTGCCCTTGGCCGGTTGGGTTCGTGGTAGAGTGTCAGCCCGGCGGCGTGTGGATGCCCCTGGTTTGATTCCCAGTTAGGGCACACAGGAGAAGCGCCCATCTGCTTCTCTACCCTTCCCCCTCTTCCTTCTCTCTCTCTATCTCTTTCTTCCCTTCCAGAAGCCATGGCTCAGTTGGAGCAAATTGGTCCAGGAGTATTGAAGAGAGTTCCATGGCCTTGCCTGAGGCACTAAAAAAAAAAAAAAAAAAAAAAAAAAAAAAAAAAGCTGGGTTGCCAAGCAACAGAGCAATGGCCCCAGATAGGCAGAGCATCATCTCCTGGTAGGAGTCTTGCTGAGTGGATCCCTGTTGGGCTCGTTGGGGAGTCTGTCTCTAGGCCTCCTTGCTTCTCACTTAAGAAAAAAAAAAAAAAAGACTAGGAGCCATGCCAAGGCAGAACAGAGAAGACTGACAAAAATAAGTGGGTGGGGGCGGGGCTGAGGGGCGGGGGAAGATGTCCTGAGCTCGTTAGGACAGGCGGCGGACCAGGGTTATTTATCGCAGGACTCTGCACAGATGTCCCACTGGCAACAATGACACACACACACACACACACACACACACACACACAGAGAGATAGAGAGAGAGAGAGAGAGAGAGAGAGAGAGAGAGGATGGCCTTCGAGGAAAAGTCAAAAGTAGGTGACAACCAGATTCCAGCACCTGTGAGCAAACTTCGGAAACGCTCCATTTTTGGATTATTGTTGAAGATCGAGGGGTGTAAATCCCGAATCGTGTCATGCCTGGACTAAATTCTAACTTAGTTGAAGGGATGAGCATACTTTTGAGGACTGGGAGTTTCTTTGAGAATGAGCTGCTTTGGGTGAAAGCTCTCGACAGGGCGGGGTTGGCTCCTGGGGATGTGATATCATCAGAAACCAGCAGACGGGAAGAAGCAGTTTCCAGGAAAGGAAAGGCATCATTATCACGGTGAAGAACGAACACTTCCCCCTTCAGGGAAAGCCCAGCTCTGCCGCGCGGTGACCCTGCACACAGACGCCAGCTTCCCCCTCAGACGTGGACGTTTCAATTATAGAAGATAGTGGCGTTCCCTAAACTTTTGTTAGGGTTAAAGGGAAAGAGTGTACAAGGGCTTCGGATACTGTGTCTGGCACATAGTAAGTGCTTTAATAAATGGCAGTCATGTTCAGTGAGAAGCATGCTGGTTGAGGGTGGGTTAGCTTTTGATGCTTTAAAAATAAAAAGGGATAAGTCCTGGCAGGGTAGCTCAGTTGGTTAGTCGTCCCAACATGCCGAGGTTGTGTGGGTTCGATCCCCGGGCAGGACACATGCAGGATGTCAACTCATGACGGCACGAATAAGTGGAACTGCAGACTGATGTTTCTCTCTCTGTCTCTGTCTCTCTCCCTCTCTTTCTAAAAATCTGTAAATTAAAAAAGAGAGAGAAAATTATTACTATCGTTCTGATTATTTCATTTGGTACCACTATTTAAAATATGAAATTTGGATGTGAGTTAAGTCTTCGTTCTTCCTTTCCTCGCTGGTTGTGCCAGATAAGGCCGGGTCAGAGTGGGGTGTCGCCGTGCAGCGGAAGAGGGGACAGGAGCCACAGGACAGCGGGCACTGAAACGCTAGATGAGGTGAGGCAGCGTGCCTCGCTTGGGCTCGGTTCCTGTCGGAGTCCAGATCGTTGTTTTTCAACCGCGGTGGGCGGACTGGTGCCGGCCCACCAGAAATTTCCAGCCGGTCTGCAAAAGAGTTAATTAAGCGCCCTGATGTTTATACAATGGTGTTAGTCGAATTCGCTTATGCTCAAGGTGATTGTGGCTTATCAGCCTGGATCATCTTTGAAAATACCGTTCAGGTTGTCTTCGGGATCTTTGGGACTTGTCGGCTTGTGGGAACACCCTTCAGCACTGTGTAGAGCGTTTACTGTCCCATGCAGTAGACAGAAAGCGTTTGAACGAACTTACGCAGTCATCACCGCATCGCACCTGTGGAGTTCGGAAATCAAGCACCAGTGTGTACCGTGTTGCACTGTGACGTGCAGAAAGATAAAGTTTTATTTGTTGCGTGTTTCCATTTCCAGCAAGCTAGGTCACGGTCCCCAAGGGTAGAAAGTTTGGACACCACTGGTCTAGATCCCATACGAAAGATCCAACTCTATACATTAGCCTGGAGCAAAAATTTGACAGGGCATGCATGCCAAAGAACTGCAATGCCTCGTAGATGTGGGAAAAAAAAGTCTACTGTTCTCTGATAAAATCGTAATTTAAAACAAGGTCCAGTATTTTACCTACAAAATTAGCAAATGTTAAAGAAAGAAGATGCTAACAGCAGAATTCAATTTTTGCAAGGATATAGGAAAGCTGGTTTTCTCATAAGTAAAAAACAAAACAAAACAACAACAACAAAACAAAAAAGGCCTCTAGGGTTGTTGCATACTTTTATCAACCAGGAATTTATTTTAAATAATAATCATGAATATATGCAAAGGTTTATATGCAAGGATTTTATGCTTAATAGCGCATCATTGAGAAAACCTTAATACTCCTCAAGAAGAAGGTTGGTTAAATAAATTTTAATACATCTAGAATAAAACTTAGCAATTGGGAAAAATTTAGAAGGTATTTAATATAGTTAAATGTTCAGAATATGTAAATTAGTGAAAGTCAGCTTACAGAACAGTGTGTATAATGTTATTCAAAATATCTAAAACATAGACACAAATATACACATGCACACACATAGAAAAATTGGATGTGTATTCACTGAAATGCATACAGTGGTTATTTCTGAATGTAATAATTATGGGAATTTTAAAATTATGTTTTCTCTGCATACTTATCTATAGTATACAAATCTTATATAACAATGACTCACTATGAAAATATTAGCAGAATGAACAAGAAGGCAGCAGACAGCACAGGCGCTGTTTGGAGAGCACGGACTATCAGGGGCACCTTTCATGGACCGTTTTTGCTGACACTACCCTTGAAGGCCCAGTGACTTCAACCCTGTAGGCGTGCCTATGCTTCACTGTTTCTGAAGAGAAAACATAGCCCGGTTTTACAGGAAGAGATGCTCACGCACACGGAGTTCAGAGACCTGGAATCCATTTTCCATTCTCTTGAGAGGCATCAGCGGAGCTTGGCCAAGCTAGTCGACATCTGGATCTTGCCTTAAATTAAGGGTTTTCCAAGAACCTGTTTACTGGTTGTGTGAACTTGGGCAAGTTATTTAACCTCCTATACTTCAGTTTTCTCACAGTAAAATGTCAACTCTCACAGCATCGAATTCAATATGAATGCACATTAAATGAACAAACATATATAAAGAGAACAGAGAGTGCTTGGTCAGTAGTTAGTTCTCAATAGATGTTAACTTTTTAAAATATTATCCTCAATAATTTTATTTATTTATTTATTTATATTTTTTTATTAAAAATTTTTTTTTAAAAATATTTATTGATTTTTAGAGAGAGGGGAGAGAGAGAGAGAGAAAGGGGAGGAGCAGGAAGCATCAACTCCCATATGTGCCTTGACCAGGCAAGCCCAGGGTTTCGAACCGGCAACCTCAGCGTTCCAAGTCGACGCTTTATCCCACTGCACCACCACAGGTCAGGCCTAACCCCAATAATTTTAAATATGATGTTGTTGTCCAAAAATTCAAATACACAGTCATTGTTCTAAGAAATCCCCAGGGGATCTGTCTTACTCAATATACTTTGTCCAAATCGATGTCATGCTTTTATAAGAATATAGGGAAAGAGGTGACTGTGACAAGACAGCATCACGAACATTCTTGACGGGGCACATGGACAGTCTCATTAGCTGCAGCCCAGTCACACAACGCTCCGTATCATAATGAAGCTCTATGTCACAGGTGACTTATTTCAATCATCTACAAAGCGCACTGTCAAAAACTAGTATGTAGAGCGAGGACACAACTGCTTTACCCTTCTTATTTTCTGTCTTTTAGTAAGGCAATCTCTTTAAAAGACAAAGTTATAAACTTCATAGATCATTAATCAGACAGGATTTCTACTATTTCTTATCGCCTTCATTTATAAAAGCAGAGAAGGAATATTCGCCAGGTTCCGTAACCCACCTGGAGCATAAGGATATTATCCAATGAGCTGGTGAATGTGGCAAGATTTATAAAGGCTAGGAAGAATTTAAGAGTTAAAGATATTATTCTAAGTTATATTTTGCTTTAACTATGAGCTAAATATTTAAACATTATTTAAATAGTCAAGAGGAAAGAGGAGAAAAAAATAGGAATAAAGCTATTCTTAACTTTAGAGAGGAAGTCAGATGTAGTAAATTGAAGACAGATCAACTTAATATTGAATTAATTTCACTTTCTAAGAAAAAGCAAGGTTACTATATTCACCAATAAAAATAATGATAGGTGGTAGGAAAGAATGAAAAATAGACTATAGAAATAATATTTCTAACAGGACAATTGTGATGTGTGAGTGTTTTAAATCTATAAATATCATTGTTGATAATCATTGAATTATTGTTAATACAACATGCACTGTACAGAGGAACTGACATACATAAGAATTGTATCAATTTCTTTTTTTAAAAACGTTTTATTGATTGATTTTTTATAGAGAGAAGAAGGGGAAGAGAGAAAGACAGAGAGAGAGAAAGAGAGAGAAACATTGATTTGTTATTATGCTCACTTATTTATGCATCCGATGGTTGATTCTTGTGTGTGCCTTGACCAGGGGTTGAACCTGCAACCTTGGCATACCTGGATGATGCTCTAAACAGCTAAGCTATGCAGGCAGGGCTCGATTTCTTAAGTATTTAAGTTTAAAAGAGGACATTTTATATAATAAATGCTAAAAAATGAAGGTGCTGGAAAACGCTGCATCTGAAAAATCAAGGTGGGTATTTGAAAGGATGGCAAACGACATTTTGACCCATCAATTTTGACCCAGATAAAGAACCCAACAGATTTTCGGATGAAACATTCTGGAAAAATGGGCGACATTTGCAAAGTTTTGTTTGCATTAAACTGGCTGAGGAAAGATGAGGCTAGGCTGCCCCAGTTTTGGTTAGATTCCCATTGTCTTCAGAATGCAATCCAAGTATTTCCCATCGTATTTCTTACTTTGGTTCAGTGGTGGGGGGTGGCTCTTTCCTCGCGGGCAGACAGCCCCTTCACGCACCCTGGCTGGCCACCCTTCACGTACTCCACAGGTCGTGATAACTCGGTGGCCACTGGGCTGACGCTTCTCGGGAGCCCGGCCACCTGCTGACCCGGGGCATATCCCACTCTGCTAACTGAGTCCACACAGAAAGATCCTCCCTCCTCTGAGAAAGACCTGTTTTTGACAGAGGGGAGATGTCATTGCTGATTTGAGCTCCATTAGATTAGAGACAGCTCCTAAAGAATAAAGCTTCCTCGGGGTCCATTTAGGATATTTAATCTGACCCTGCAAGACAAATCCTTCCTTAGGTGTCAAGACATCATCTCTAAGAAAGGAGCATTTGCTGTATTCACCTGCAGGCTCTGGGTCGCTAATAGCTCTTGTCCACACTGGTTTTCGGGCCGGAGGTGTTCGCAGTGCCAGCCTGCGTAAACAGTGCACATTGGCCTGGCTTGGCAGGCGCCTCTGAGCAAGGTTTGAGCAATTGTTTGTTGGGAGATGGAGAAAGAGCACTGTAGTAACACTGTTGGCACTCACAAGGCAGCACCGGTGTCCTGCGGTGCAGGCGTGGTCGGCCCGAAGGTCTCTTCCCAGCAGCAACTTTGTAAAAAGTAATGGCTGTCACCTGACCTGTGGTGGCTCAGTGGATAAAGTGTTGACCTGGAAACACTGAGGTTGCCAGTTTGAAACCCTGGGCTTGCCTGGTCGAGACACATATGGGAGTTGATGCTTCCTGCTCCTCCTTTCTGTCTGTCTGTCTGTCTCTCTCTCTAGGAAAAAAATGAATAAATTTAAAAAAAAGTAATTGCTGTCTTTACATCAACCCAAAGTTAATTTTCTATTTATCCTTATAGAATGATCTGAATTGAAAACACTTTTTTTTTCACATGGCTATCGGCATAATTTGAAATAGACACCTTGTGGTTCTTTTTGTTCTTTTTCTTTGTGGTAGAGACAGAAAGAGTCAGAGAGAGGGACAGAGAGACAGGAAGGGAGAGAGATGAGAAACATCAATTCTTCACTGCGGTTCCTTAGTTGTTCATTGATTGCTTTCTCATACGTGCCTTGATGGAGAGACTACAGCAGACTGAGTGACCCCTTGCTCGAGCCAGCGACCTTGGGTCCAAGCTGGTGAGCCTTGCTCAAACCAGATGAGCCCACGCTCAAGCTGGCTACCTCGGGGTCTCGAACCTGGGTCCTCCGCGTCCCAGTCCGATGCTCCATCCACTGCACCACCGCCTGGTCAGACAAATAAATACCTTGTGGTTCTTTGCGCTGACTCTGTACTCATCCTTCTGTCTGGTTTGTAGTCCGTGTTCTCTCCGGATGAACTCACTGCTGGTTGCTCATTAAGTTGCTCTTGCATAAGTACTTCCTGATCAATTCTATTATTACTTGTCCTCTTCTTTCCTCGTATTGATGTGAACTGCTTGCTAATTTCCTGGATCTCCCCTCCGGTGCGTCTGAAACAGGGGAGAAGTTCTTATTATAATTGTTTCCCTGGATCTTTCCACAGCTCATCCGTCATTCTCTATTTTCTGCGTTGTTTACAGCTTGAAGGTCTACAGGATATAAATATATTCTTCATGTAAAACAAACATACGACCATGAAAAATGACATTCTCAAGTGTTCTTTTTAGCGGAGAGATTTATATATCACAAAAATATACTTTGAACATACTACGATAAGAAGCAAATTTGGCAGATTAAAAATCAAGCGTTAACAGCTAACTATGCCTTTCTTGGCAAATTCCTTGGCTCTTCCTGAATTAAAAAAAGTGTAGAAGCCAATTATTGAAATTAATTACTTAAAATGCCAAGTGCTCTTTTACTTATATTATTTATCCATGAGCAACATATGTTGTCACTTTAAATATATTTTTTTAACTTTTTGGTTTTTTTTTTCCAGATATTGCTTATTATTATAGTGTGGTAATAAGCCAGTTTTTGGCCTTTTGTCCCAGAAGAGACACAATTAATTAATCAAAGCACCTATAATGACTACTGGGTTAGGCCTGGGGGTGTCAATAAGACACAGTCTCTGAACATAAGATGTTGACAGTCTAATACTGTAAGAACAGGAGGAATTATACTCTTGTGCTTAAATGCTAGAGATATGTCCAGAGAACATAAAGAAGGCCAGAATTAGCTCTGATAGCTACAGTGGAGACCTTGCCTTGAAGGGTCGGGCAGTCCACACAGAGGTCACTGGGTCACTGCACGTGCTGATGAGAGTATGCCAGTGCGCGTTTTCCAATATGAGTAGAAGGGAGGTGCAGCGGCTCTTGGTTTAGTTTTGACTTTTCCTGCCGGGGTGGAATCCCCTCTTCTGCTGGTCTTATTCACCAGTCATCTGGCGTAGTACCGGCACATAGCGCATGCTTGATACATGCGTGTTGAAGGAATGGCTGGATGGGGTGGGGACCAGAATGGGAAAGGCCAGGTTCAAGGGTTCGGGCTTATTTTACAGGCAATGAGAATCACAGGGGTCAATAGGCAGGGAGTCCTATGATCCCACTTGCTATGTAAGAGGATGGAAAGCAATTCTGGTGGAAATGTAGAGAGTAGATACATCTAGGACCAGACTGAGGCTTCGTTGAGTTAGAAATTTCAGGAGATGAGTTAAAAGTTCCAGAAGAGAGGTGGTGAAGAGAACTTAAATTGGTGGCTCTGTGGAAGGTGGGATGAGCTTCCGAAAAGCAACAGAATTAAGGTGATGCCTTAAGGGAAAGGCCATGCCTAGGGAGGTTTTTTGTTTTAGAATTTAGAAATTTTGACCTTTTTCTTTCTTTTTTTTTTTTTTTGAGATAAAGAACCAAAGAATAGAGATTAAAGATTTTTCAGAGAAGAAA
Organism: Saccopteryx leptura; assembly: GCF_036850995.1. Classification (NCBI taxonomy): domain Eukaryota; kingdom Metazoa; phylum Chordata; class Mammalia; order Chiroptera; family Emballonuridae; genus Saccopteryx; species Saccopteryx leptura. The sequence goes on along the minus strand of NC_089510.1, from coordinate 6,519,756 downwards.
TCACTGGCAAGACAAGATCTCGTGGGAGACAGGAGGGCATGGGATTCTGCGCACAGGCGGGCAGGTCACCCTTTGTCTTCTGCCCTTCGGTTGACGTCTAGACTGAGCTATCAGATCCTTTCTTGTGGTCCCTGTTCTGAATGGTGCTTCCAAAATGGCTTCTAAGATGGCTAAGAGGAATTCTATTTGGTCCTTAGCCCCATCCGGTCTGATAGGTAAGTCTAGCGTTACTGTCTACATTTTACAGTCAAAGAACCTCCCCCCCCTACCTGCCCCCACCGCCGAGGATCAGGAGTTAAACATATCCAGAGACATCTAGCTGGCAGGTGGAAGATTAGAACCCAGACACTCATTCTTGGTCCAACTCCATGTCCCTTGTATTCTGCTCCCTTTCCCACTCTAACTAGCAACATGCAGGAGAAGTTAGTGGTGCTGTAAGTACGATTTGAATGGCACATTCATCTGGTTACGTGTATCTAAAGATCTTTTTGATCTAAGGGCTAATGCTAAAAAGGAGTCAGATCCCCGTAGTTTTCTGTTCTGGAAGTCTGAAGGAAACATATATTCATTACTTTCATAATTAGTCTTATTTTTGGCTTCTAATGGTTAAGACCTTTGAGGAAACTTGAATGACAACTCTCAGCTACATCACCGTAGGTCATTCCTATATATGCATGGGGACCTCCTCCGATGATGTCGTTTGTAGGACAGTTGACTTGGCACGACCCTCTGTCAGTCTCTTCTAGCTACCAGACAATCGGGGAGTAGGCAAATAGATTATTCTTGAGGGCAGAAGAAGAAACCCTTGCCCCAAACTCAGGGATGTTTGGAAATAGTTGAAAAATAATGGAGACAGTTTATTTAATCCATGCTGAAATATCAACCACATCGAAAGTTCCATCTTTTCCCCCTTCACTTTCAAAATAACTGGAGACGACGCAGCCTGACTGACAAAGAGGTAACTTTCTTTTGGCTTCCCCCAACAGCCCACATTCTAGCTCCCCCTACATTCCCATCGCACCCCTGCCGACGCAGAAGTTGGTAAGAACTTCAACCCTATAGCCCCTAATGCACGCTAATCAGGAACGGCCAGGGCGCTTCAGGGAAAGTCATCTCAATGAAAAACATGAACAAGTGTGAAAACAGTGAGTGTATGTAGAAAGATTTTAGGTCATGAGAAAAGTATGTTGGGAAAGGGAGTTCAACAGAGGAAGAAAGCCTTAGTATAGCTTCAGAATACACGCATTTCAAAGTAGAAAAATGGTTTAAAAATGGACAACCACTCCTCCCCCCCCCGCTAAACTATTATTTAAATATTTTTCACTGTCCATAATAAGTGGCATCTCCAACATGCTTGGCGTATGAAAAAAAAAACCATGCCAAAGTGTAACGAAACTTTTCTAAATTCCAAGGAAAAGAAATAAAATATGTCATATTAAGACTAGACCATTCTTTGAATAAATAAATTTGCACATCCATCTTCAAACTCTAAATTACATTTACTCGCTATTTTTCTAACTGGATGTATTGGGGTGACATTGGCTAATAAAATTTTAGAGGTTCCAGCTATACAAAAGAAAAAGTTACATTTACTTCCAGAAAGACTGTTCTCTCCCACACTGGACTTGCTTTCTCTTCTTTCTCTGCTTGGATCCTGGTCTACCTAGCTCTCTCGTCGGTAGGCTTGACCCGCACCCTGGTAAATCCTGGAGTTCAAAGTCACTCAGAACCCAATCTTATGTATTTTTGGCACAATGACATCATTTTAATTATTATTTAATGATGTTTCCATATACAGTTCTCTACTGAGATCAACCCATACAGTCATATTCTCTGTGCCCATCCTCTTATTGAAGACAGATGCTTGGCCCTTGTGTTCCGGGACAAATTGTTCCCATCAAGGTGTCTTTTCCCAAGAGGTTGCAGAAACGAGATGTTCTGGATTTCTCCTTCTAACTCATTATATTCAGTCAGTGCTATAATTAAAGATTAGGAGCCAAAGGAAATGACTTGAAAACATAAAGTTTCCTGGAAAGGAATTATTTCTCTAATTAATTCATAAGAAAGCTGCTAATTATAAAATTCGAAATGTCTACGTAAAAGACACTCAGGTGATAACTTGAACAACATTAGCATTGTAAAATAGTACACACGCGTAGAAAAATACACAAAAGAAACACACACGGTGGCAAGTGCTCATACAGCGAACGTCCACGGAAACACCACTGTTGTAGACTGAACTGTGCCCTCCCGAATTTCACAGTCAAAGCCCCGATTCCAGCGTGACTCTGTGGAAGAAGGGCCAGTCAGGAGGTGATAAAGGTAATGTGAGGTCAGGGGGGAGGGGCTTCCTCTGATAAGACTGGTGTTCTTCTGGGAAGAGGAAGAGACAGGAGGGAGGTCTCCCCCACTCCCCAAGCACAGGGAGGAAAGGCCATATGAGGAGGGGGGAGGCGGCCTTTTCCCACCACCATTTCTCCCCCCTGTCCCCCCCTCCGCCCCCCTCCCAGCAGTTCCCACACTGCTGTCCGTGTTTGTGAGTCCTGTCCTTCCCGTCCTTTTCTGATCAATCCCTCCACCCCCTCACCCAGCACCCACCCACCCACCCACCGCCAACCCCTGTCAGCCTGCTCCTTATCTCGGAGTCTGTGTCCATTTTGCTTGTTAGTTCCTTTTGTTCATTAGAGTCCACAGGTGAGTGAGATCGTATGGGGCTTGTCTTTCTCTTGACTGGCTTATTTCACTCAGCTTAACAGGAACATAAGCTCTCTAAATTGTCCGTCTTGTCATAGCTTTGAAACAATCGCTCTCTTAGGGAAGAATATATATATTTAAGTGTTTTTTTTTTCTTTTCATGTCATGTGCTGTTGTCACTTGGTGAACTCCAGAAAGCATCCTGTTTACTGTTTCAGTTTCTCTTTGAAATCTCAAGGGCACTTAGCTGTCTCGGTATGCTAATCAACCTGCAGGGGCACCCCGCGCCTTTCTCAGTTCATGGTTTGCGCTCTTGCCTGCTCTGCTCCTCGGGAAGCTGACTGCTGGTGCCGGCCTCACCTGGCCTTCTGGCTGGCTGGCTTCTGGTTGGGTTTGGCCAATGGGAGGTTGGGTTTGGCCAGTGGGAGGTTGGGTTTGGCCAGTGGGAGGTTGGGTTTGCATTCTGGTTCTGGCCTTCTGTTGGGTTTGGCTAAGATGAGGCCAAGGCAGAATGTCTGCAGGGCGAGAGGTTGGAGTATTTTTCCCCGTCTTCCTCCCTGAGTCTCCACTCTAACAGTGGTTCCACTCCTCTGTGTGTCTAGCTCCTCCAGGGGGTGGGGGCGGGGCGCTCAGTCTTCCTGGCTCCTGTTTTCCCGGGGTTCACAGGACCACTGGTTCCTCCCCCTGGTCTCTTTAGTCCCAGGGGTGGTAACAGCTCCCCAGTGTCGCTGGTCTCCAAGCATCTTACTGTACCGTATTCCTTTCCCCATCACTATCCACACTTCTGCGAAGCTTGTGAAAGCCTCCCGGGGCCTTCTGGGGGTGAATGTTGTTTCCTCCAGGGCCTGATCCATAAATTTTAAATTCCTATTAAATAAAAGTTGCGAGTGTCTCTTTAAGTAAAACACCCCACTCAACTTTTCTGAATCGTGGTCACATTTTATATATTTTAGCTTTAAGTAGACAAGTGTGGCTAAAAGTGAAAAGACTGAACCCAAACGTACACAGAGGTATCAAAGACTGACCAGTGTTGCGGGCTATCAGGCGATATGCATGGAAGTGTGAGAAATATGCAACAGTGGAATTAATCTAGGGTCACAGATGGCAGCCCGCATGCCCTGTCTGCAGGTCGGTGACCCGTCAACTGGCCCATGGTTTTCTAACTCTCTAGCCCTCCAGGGTTTCCTGTTGATCCCACGTTTACAAGTGCTTTTAGGCGGCTCTTTCTAAAGATCCAGCCAGCTAGCTCTTCCCCGCAGCGTACCTGGTTTCCTCTGGTGTCGGGTCTGCGCGCAGGCAGTACCGAGTCCTCGTGAGCGCGCAACAAGGCGCAGTCCCTGAAAGAACGGGGAACAGCGGCGTGTCAGTCAGCGTGCGTTCTACCCCGACCGCCGATGTTTACGCTCGGAAGAAGAAAACAAGCACAACCTTTCCCGTATTCTTGCTCCACCGAGCTCAGTACAGTATCTAATCCCGGCTTAGCTTCCACGGGCTTTGTTGCTGTTGATGACTCGGAGCATAGTGTGAATTCCTGAACACTGAAATCCATTTTGTCTTGGGTATTTTGATTTTATCCAATTCCAGCCAAAATGACACGAGTTATTTTTTTTTGAAGTTGTAGTTTAATTTGAACATCATATAAAAAACTGTCTTTCCCTAGCACCATTTGTGTGTGTGTGAGACTTCTGAATGTACAAGCATGAAATAGTTAAGCACAAGCTCCCAAAGGCTTCACATCTATACGGTGATAAAACTCAAGAACAAAAATAAGGGTCAGCATAGTCAGCTGACTCCAGAGAGACTGTATTACTCTTGAGTAGATACAAGCAGCAAAGATTTCATTGGTTGATGTATTGTCATTGGCTCCCTTTGACTATATAAACCTGAATATGTATCTAAGATAATATAAGAAATCTTGGCTTTGGTGAGTGTCCAAGGGAAAAAGATGATAAAAGATAGCCCATGATATTCTCATTGCTCAGAAGAACATCTGGAACAGAGTAGATGCTCAATAAAGATCTTTTTTCCTTTCTTTGTTATTGGGAAAGACAATATTATTCATTCGTTGAGGAGACCCACCCTGATTCTTCATAACTGTCAGGTATTTATTATCACCTAAGACTCATTTGCTATTTCCACAGTTCTGTGGCTTATCCCTCTAGTGTTTTGCCTGCAGCATGAAACAGATTGTGAAGATGAACTCCCGTGGAATACGCTGAGTTTGCGGCGAATTCCCAGCCACCGGGATGCTGTTTGTATTGCTTAATAGCCTCTGAAATCAGTATGGGACTAATGTACAGTTAATAATTTTACAACTGTCCTCTCCTAACACGAAACATAAGGCTTTTAAATAAAGAGAACAAGTTTAAGTAGAATTTGTATCAACACATTAGAGTAACATTTGCACGTAGGGAACACAGGAAGAATGCAACGGGTCCTAATGCATATTGGGTACAAGTAGGGGCTCAGCATGACTCTGACACTGCAGCGTCTTTACAGTTTTTCAGATTCATTATCTTTTCCCTTTTTATTAAATTTTAATTGCTTAAAGTTCTTAAATGAGTGAATATTTTTGAGGATTTGGAATGAATTTATGATTTTATTTTATTTATTTATTTTTTTAATTTTTTTATTTATTTATTTTTTTGCATATTTCTGAAGCTGGAAACGGGGAGAGACAGTCAGACAGACTCCCGCATGCACCCGACCGGGATCCACCCGGCACGCCCACCAGGGGGCGATGCTCTGCCCATCCTGGGGGTCGCCATGTTGCGACCAGAGCCACTCTGGCGCCTGGGGCAGAGGCCAAGGAGCCATCCCCAGCGCCCGGGCCATCCCTGCTCCAATGGAGCCTCGGCTGCGGGAGGGGAAGAGAGAGACAGAGAGGAAGGTGCGGCGGAGGGGTGGAGAAGCAAATGGGCGCTTCTCCTATGTGCCCTGGCCGGGAATCGAACCCGGGTCCTCCGCACGCTAGGCCGATGCTCTACCGCTGAAATTTATGATTTTAAATGTGTGTATATATATTGCGTGTATGTGTGTATGTGTATAATATTTTCAAGTTACATAGTTACTGACTCTGGCTTCTGATCCTTGTCTGTATTTTGATCGAATGTGTTCAATACTTGGAAAAATACAGGAGGAAACCAGTTAATATCACGGAAAGAAAACAGTGCTAAGGGAGGATGTCCCAGTGAGTTTAGAGTATAAGAAAGGCTGGCAGCAGAAGGTGCAGGTTTTCAGTGCCCGTCCACACGGCCCGGTGAGCCGACTCAAGCCCTTGGGGTGCGTGTGAACCGTGCAACAAGATGGTATACCTATGACAACCTTCAGTACGGTGACTGGAGCACAGACACTGCTCAATGCATTCTTAGGGACATCCATCTCCCCTCTATGTGACATGCTGTAGTTCACCCATACGTTCTTCACAGCTTCCCTGTGGAATAAAACCTGTATAGATTTCTCTCTGTGCTCGTCATGGATACAGTAACGCACGGGCAAAGCGTCCGTTGAAGACACACGGATTTACTGTAAGTCCTAGAGCTGTAGAGACCCAGGAAGAACTCGGGGTACTCTCTCACTGTGCCGGCGAGGAAGTTGAAGCCCAGAGACAGCGAGCCGCTCATCTAGAGTCACTCGTGACAGATAAAACCAGTGTCTCTTAACTCCCTACCCAGTGCTCAATTAACAGTGCACATCGAGCAGTGAATTAAATTTATACAGAATTGTGATAGATCAGAAACACCGTTCCTATCATATAGCTTTTCATTCCCGAACTGATGCTCATGCATTATCACGGTACAAATCTCTCTCTCTCACATACGGAAAAACAAGCGCTCCCTGTATGAAACAGACCCTGGCTCTTTTAAAGGTAACAGGAGAGCAAGGCTCTGCTGTGGCCACTCATCTCACAGGTTGGCAGATGTTGCCTATCTTACAGGAAGCAGAGTAGAGAAGAAAGAGTGCAGACTGGACTCCTTGTCCCGGACTTGTCAGGCCTCAGCTGTCTGACTTTGGAAACATTAAGTTTTCTGAGTCTCAGTATCTTTGGCTTGCAAAGGGATATGTGTATCTCTTGGTTTTGGTGAGGAGATCATGTGACAACATTCTGTAAAACACCAGGCGCTCTCATTACATGGTAGAACAGGGGTCCCCAAACTTTTTACACGGGGGCCAGTTCACTGTCCCTCAGACCATTGGAGGGTCAGACTATAAAAAAAACTATGAACAAATCCCTATGCACACTGCACAGATCTTATTTTAAAGTAAAAAAAACCAAAATGGGAACAAATACGATATTTAAAATAAAGAACAAGTAAATTTAAATCAACCAACTGACCAGAATTTCAATGGGAACTATGCTCCTCTCACTGACCACCAATGAAAGAGGTGCCCCTTCCGGAAGTGCGGTGGGGGCTGGATAAATGGCCTCAGGGGGCCGCATGTGGCCCGTGGACCGTAGTTTGGGGACCCCTGTGGTAGAACATAGTCGTTCGGAATGACCTAGCTACCCTGTTTGCGCCTGTAACACTGTTTCTGCCACTTACTGGTAAGTTCCCTCGCTAGGCCTGTGTCTCCTCATGTGGAAAACGGATATCATCAGAGCATATACTGGTTGGTTTACATGAAACTGGCATACTACCGTTATATTTTTCAGCCCTATTGATAATGACATCAAAATGTTTTTATATTACACAATTCATATTGTTTACATTGCTTAATTAATAGTATGATATGATGATGGCAATTATTAAGAAGTAAAATATTATTTAGTGCATATTGGTTAGTTTATGTAAAACTGGCTTAGTACTGTTATATTTTTCAACCTTACTGATAATGATATCAGAATGTTTTTTATATTACACAGTTCATATTGTTTACACTGCTTAATTAATAGTAATTATTAAGAAGGGGAAAATATTATTATTCTACAATAGCCCAGCCATTGAAATGCGTGAAATTCTGTGAAAGCTAAGCAAAGAGGAAGTTGCTTCAACAAGTTCACAGGGAGTGATTTGAGGATAAACACGACTGTTTAAAAACCAGGCTAATAACTACTCTTACTTAGAATTCTTCTCATTTCTTGGCTCAACTGACCGTTATAACCCTATTTGTCTTAATGATCATTCCTCATTTTATTCCCAGCTGTGCCCTGTGCCCCAGAACCACACAGGAAACACAGATTCTGGCCCGAGTCCAGTGTCCAGAGAGCGCGATGGGACATGTGAAGATCAGTGAAGTATTTGTACTTTGCACGTGAGAGAAGAAGGACATGAGAGTCAATAAACAACAGGTACGCAGGACTTGAAATAGACCAGTCCGAGTTTCGGCGGCTGGGAAAAGTCCCTCACCAAAGCTTAACACTGTGACTTACTGAGTTCAACCTTTTCCATGCAAAACATACCTTTTCTGGGTTCATTTTTACATTTGGTACTACTTGTTTAAAAAATTGCTGGTTACAGTTTATATTCAATATTATTTTTATTAGCTTCCGGTGCACAGTGCAGTGACTAGACAGTCACACACTCCTGAAGGGCTTCTCCTGACGTTTCCAATGCCCACCTGGCACCGTGTCCATCGTCACAATGTGACTAAAGTTCCTTGCTGTACTTCCCACCCCCACGGCTGTTTTGTAACCGCCAATCTGTACTTCTCAGTGCCTTCACCTTTCTCACCCAGCCCCAACCCCGTTCCCATCAGACAGCCAGCAGTCTGCTCTCTGTATCTGTGAGTCTGTTTCATTGGTTTATTTTACCCTTTAGATTCCACACATACGTGACATCATGTGGCCTTTGTCCTTCTCTGACTGACTTATGTCACGTATCAGCATACTCTCCAGGTCCAGCCAGGCTGCTGCAAAAGGGAAGATTCTGTTCTTTGTAATGGCTGAGTGACATTCCATTGTATATAGGGACCGCTTCTTCTTTATCCGCCCATCTATTGACGGACACTTGGGCTGCTTCCCTAGCTTGGCTATTATTGTAAATTATGCTGCAATGAACATAGGCGTGCATATATTCTTTAGAATTAGTGTTTTGGGGTCTTTTGAATAGATGGGTCATAACACAATTCCCTTTTTAATGTTTTGAGGAAACTCTGTACTGCTTTCCACAGTGGCTGCACAGTCTGCCTTCCCAAAAACAGTGCTTGCAGGAGGGCTCCCTTTTCTCCACACCCTCACCAGCACTTGTTTGTTGATTTGTTAATGAGCACCATTCTGACTGGTGTGAGGTGGTATCTCATTGTGGTTTTTATTTGCATTCTTCTGATGATTAGTAACATTGAGTATCTTTTCATTAGTCTATTGGCCATTTGTATGTCTGCTTTGGAGAAGTGTCTGTTTATGTCCTTTGCCTATTTTTTTCCATTGGATTGTTTCCCTCTCTCTCTTGTTTTGGTGTTGAATTTTATAAGTTCTTTTAAAACGTACTTTGAATCAGGAGGAAAAAAATTCAGCCTTCAGAAGGAAAATATCAGGCCCTCAGATTGCGAAGTCTTTGAGGTATGGTATAGATTCTGCAAACTGGGGGAAATCACAGAATTGCTTGAGATCTTTTAGAGTGAACAATCATGAAGATGTTATCCTCCGGCCAGGTTTGGGGGTTTTGTTGAGCGAACAAGGGGCAGTGACCGCCTGAGCTCACCAGCCTGGGACGGAGCTCGTGTTACAGGAGACTGTGGGCAGCAGCGCATGCGCCGTGTGCTGCCCCAGCACTGGGAGGAAATCGTGATCTAGTCGTGTCACCTGCTATGCCGGACTCCGAGAGAAGGAAGCCTCTCGCTGGAGACCTTTACGCCCAATGATTAGGGGAGGACTAGCCCGCACCCTGCTAAGAGCAGGAGCCAAATGAGCAACCCTCAAAGATGGTGGAATGACTCTGCATGCTCTTGTCAGTCGTACATGGGATAGTGTGTCATATTGGCCGGAAGCTGGACTTCGTTGCTGTCTTTATTTGGAAGTTAAAAATAATTTAAAGGCGTATATAGGTATCATGTTGACCTTCCCAATATTCTCAAGTAATGCTGTAGTCACTTTTATCTCCAAAAACCCAGAGAGTTTCTTAGGCCGATTGCCTCTTTTGGTGACATCTTGGGTTATTCTAACAGTCGCAACCCACTTCTGCTATCAAGAGAAAGAGCAGTCTTGCTCTGCACATTTGCGAATCAACGATCTATACATATGGAAACATTACTAAATACTGTTAAGTAGATTGCCTCTTACCGTTCATCAGAAAAGAGTTTTGTTTTTGTTTTTTTAGTGTATTTGAGCTCACCCAACATTTTTATGGTCTGAGAGATGAGATTTTTGAAGTCTCCTTTCACAAGATGAATGCTGTTGGTAGCACTGTGTTCCACCTATAAAACTAGAATCCTCTGTAGACTCAACTCCTCTGACAAAATGTAAATTATTTTCTCCTTCAGTTTAGACAGTTTTAATTAGAAGAGCCACATATAATCACTTGCTAGGAATTGGAATAAATGCAAAATGCATTTAACTCCTAAAATTGAGTGGGTTGAAAATGAGAAAATAGAAAATGAACATCTTCTGTCAACAAGTAAATATTACACAGTCAGCATGGAAAACACTATGGAAATACAAACTACATTTTCTAGTCAATGGGGGTGTGCTTACCCAATATTTGTCATAGCTCTTGGTTCTAAGAGATGCTATTTCCAGGAAAATGTCTAGAGGAATCTATTGGAAGTAATTATCATTTGGTTCAAATGATGCACCAGGGTTTTCTTAAATCTAAATCTAAACTCAAATAGATTAAATTTGCTTTTATTTACTGTCTCTTCAAATAACTTTCTTTAACCTCATCCTTCACTTGTATATTATCTGCTCACCCCAACTTCTCTCTTAATTACAAAAGCCAAGTAAAGTGCTTCTGAGAAAAAAAAATTTTTTTCTTAGTTTTAATGATCACTTTCTTGAAGAGTAGAAATCTGAGTTGTTCAGTGTGCTTGTCTGTATGGTTTCCACAATCGGTTGGATGCTTCAGAGTTCTGTGTACACACACGGAGCATATGCAAATGGAATTTTATGGTCAGTGTTCGCTTTTGTAACAAGGGGGACTAGAAAGAGTACTTCATGTCTCCTTCCTCAAGATTATGTGTGCTTAAAAAAATTCATGGTTTGACTAAATAAACCTTCAGCTAAAGAACTAATTGTCAAAAAGATAGAAATCCTAAACACAATGCCATCCAGTATAGAAAGAGAGTGGCCCTGGCCGGTTGGCTCAGTGGTAGAGCGTCGGCCTGGCGTGCAGAAGTCCCGGGTTCGATTCCCGGCCAGGGCACACAGGAGAAGCGCCCATTTGCTTCTCCACCCCTTCCCCTCTCCTTCCTCTCTGTCTCTCTCTTCCCCTCCTACAGCCGAGGCTCCATTGGAGCAAAGATGGCCCGGGCGCTGGGGATGGCTCCTTGGCCTCTGCCCCAGGCGTTAGAGTGGCTCTGGTTGCAACAGAGCAACACCCCGGAGGGGCAGAGCATCGCCCCCTGGTGGGCAGAGCGTCATGCCGGGTGGATCCCGGTCGGGCGCATGCGGGAGTCTGTCTGACTGTCTCTCCTGGTTTCTAGCTTCAGAAAAACACCCCCCCCCCCCAAAAAAAAATTAAATGATGTAACTTTACAATTAAGTTATTAAAGAATAAAGTTAATAAATATTCAGAATAGGAAGAGAAAACATATTCTAGTAATACAGAACTGGCTGTAAATTCCCTCGCACATGTCTCTCTGTCATAGCCTGGGAAACTTTTCTTTGTTATTAATTAATTAATTAATTAATTATTCTGGAGAAGCAGGGAGGCAGAGAGATACATTCCCGCATGTGCCTGACTGGGATCCATCTGGCATGCCCACCAGGGGGCTATGCTCTGCCCATCTGGGCCGATGCTCTGTTGTGGCTGGAGCCATTCTAGCACCTGAGGCTGAGGCCATAGAGCCATCCTCAGTGCCTGGGCCAACTTTGCTCCAATGGAGCCTTGGCTGTGGGAGGGGAAGAGAGAGAGAGGAAGGAGAGGGGGAGGGGTGGAGAAGCAGATGGGCGCCTCTCCTGTGTGCTCTGGCCGGGAATCAAACCTGGGGACTTCCACATGCTAGGCTGATACTCTACCACTGAGCCAACTGGCCAGGGCCTTCTTTTTATTTTTTTAAGTGGGAGGAGGGGAGATAGAAAGGCAGACTCTTGCACATGCCCCTACTGAGATCCACCTGGCAACCCTTGTCTGGGGTTGATGCTCTAATCAACTGAGCTATCTGCAGCACCTGGGGCCAACAATTGGACCAATCGAGCCAGTGGCTATGGGAGGAGAAGAGGAAGAGAAGGGGGAGAGGAAGGGGGGAAAGAGAAGCCGAGGGTTGCTTCTCATGTGCACTCCGACCGGGGTTCGAACCTGGGAGGTCCATATGCTGGGCCGATACTATCCACTGAGCCAATTGGCCAGGGCCATAACCCAGGAAACTTAATTTGCGTTTTACCCTCTGACAGAATCCCTTGTCTCCACGTGCATTTGTGCCCACTACTTCCGATGGCTCTTCACATTCTTCTTACCAACTTCAGCAGCTATTGCATCCAAGAATGCCCCCTGATAGCCACGCCCGGCTGTCTCCCCTCTCTGTGTGTCCCTAGCAATGGTGACAAGTGGCTCTTTCCATTCGACCACGAGCTCTGAACCTCAGGAACTAGACGTCTAGTCAGGGGCCCCACACAGGATTCCCCAATGAGAGCAGAACCTTCGAATTCATTGCATATTGTTCAGTGAAATGTGTTGTTTTAAATCGCTGTGGAGGTTTATTTCCCCCCAAACAGAACAGCCGTTCCTCATTAGAAGGTTGAAGTCACTTTGCATGTAAATAGCATTGTACAGTACACCGGGCACCAACCAGAGGGCGTGGCAGCTGAAGAAGGTGCAGGTAGCTTCCCCAGGATGTGTTTCCCCCCGGGGACACTTCTCCCTGTGAACCTGAGCAAGCCCACAGCTGTTTGTTTTTCTTGAGGCCGTGTTTATGAACGGGCGGTGTTTCGCACGGATACTTCTCTGAGTTAGATCAATTCCGCACAAGTTCATCCAGTTAAGCACAAAGCGTTTGACCTCCGTTTCAGTTCGGTCTTCCCATCAGTTTGAACGTAGCACCCACCAGCCTCGCTCCCACGGACGTCACTGTCCCCTCCGCTCTTCCAACCGCCCCTCCCCCTCCCCCTCCTGGAACCCTCAGAGGAAGGGCCATTATTTGTGCAAATGAAACCAGGTACACCAACTCTATGGAAAGAGAAACCGGGTAGCCCGGCCGGAGGAAAGATACACAGGGTTTGCCCGTCTGGGTGAATAGCGACAATAACTCCTTCTCTGAGCGTCTCAGGGCCGGTCTGCGGTATGAACGGTTTAGCGAGAGAACCTGTGCTTTAAGAGAAACTGTTATCATTTCCAGTGGTGGTCAACCTGGTCCCTACCGCCCACTAGGGGGCGCTCCAGCTTTCATGGTGGGCGGTAGCGGAGCAACCACAGTATAAATAAAAAGATAGATTTAACTATAGTAAGTTGTTTTATAAAGATTTATTCCGCCAAACTTAGCGAAAATCTGACGTAAAGTACTTGATAAATTATTATTATTATATGCTTTAACTTGCTGTCACTCTGCTTTATAAATTTTATAAAGCAAAGTGACTTCCCTACTTTATAAATCACCATGACTGTGGAACCGGTGGGCGGTTAGAAAATATTACTACTAACAGAGATACAGAAGTGGGCGGTAGGTATAAAAAGGTTGACTGCCCCTGATTTAGACCAATGAAAGCCGAGGCACGGGAAAATGACGCAGGGTTTTTACCTTGTGAAAATCTCAAATGAGATGCGGAGCCCTGCCCCAGGCAAACGCGGATTCAATAGACTACAGCTGGCAGCCGCCAACAGAAGGCAATAGGCTTTCCAATGAGGTCTGTGTGTGTGTGTGTTTTAATAATGTACATTTTATGGGGACCAGCATAAAACCAGTCAGTAGAATGAAATATAACTTTAAAAGAAAGATTCAACAACAGATTCTTTTTCTAAATGTAAGAACTGACGGCCTCACATTGGCCCTCAGTGCCGGGGGCGCAGAGAAGTTTGTAAGTGGGCTCTGTCACCGTCACTGTCACCTCCTGCTGCCTCGTGACTGTCCCCAATGTCACAGGTTCTCCTTCCGCGTACCAGCTCCCAGCCCTGCCCCAAAAAGAGGGAAAAGAAAGAGAAACCCAGGTCAAAACTTAAGACACAAAAGCACATGCGTCTGACTTACACATAATTCTTGCTGTCGTCTGAGGCCTTATTCTGAAGCTGCACTTACCTGCTGGTGATTGAATCCTCAATATATTCCAGGCCCTGCTCTTGCTGTTTCTGTATTTGTAATCCCATTTCATGCTCACAGTAGTTCCAGTCCCCTCCTTAACCCCCCCCCCCATGGGTGATGCCTTTTAGAATAAAATCCATTTATGTAAAACACAAACAAGGCAGGCACGCCATAAAGTTTTGATGCTGACCCATCTGTCTTAACCTAGGTCATCGGGCTTTGTCTTCCATCAGGATCTGTGTTTCCTGTGAACTTCTGCCAAATTTAGAAATTTACAGAGACACACCTGTTTTTCTCCTGTTGTCTTATTTGCAAGCTCGTGTTGTGGTCACGCGCCCACTGCGTCGTTAGCCGTACACACCCCTACTCTTTCCCTCATCGCCGTCCCTGGCTTCCAGTGGTTCTGTTTCGGGTCCTCCGTGGATCAGATTAACTTAAAATAGACAGGAACCTGGCACGTACGGTCCTAACTCATCTCTCATGTAGCACCTCTCTGCTAGGAGCTTCCGAGTCTTAGAGACATGACAAATAGGTACGTTAGAAGGTTGACGTATTTATAAACCGAGGATTCGAAAATACTGTGACCTGTGCACAAACGGACTTACTTAGCAGGAACGGAACCCGCTGGCAGCGTCATGCTCCTCAGAAGCTGAGGAGCTGGGCTGGAAGGGTTAAGAGAGGAGTGGATCAAGGACACGGGGCCAGAGAGGAGGGTGAGCAGGTGGGGGAAGGCTGGAGCTGTAAACAGAGGGCTCGGCGTGTATAAACACGTCAGGCACGCCGGTGCGTGGTCAGTCCGGGAAATCACACGCAGGTTGTTACTGCTGGAGCATGAAGTGCACTGGGTGGGGGAGGGGTGCGTGCATTAGCATAATGTGTGCTGCTGTTATAAGTAAGTCTCCAAATTCCAGTGGCTGAACAGAATCCAGGTTCCTTTCTTACTTGTGTAAGGAGCCGGGGGGTGGGGGGGGGGTGTCTTCCTGATTGGAAGCGCCTTCTTACTTGCCCAGGTGGGGATTCAGGGATCCAGGCTCCTTCCGTCGTGGGGGTGTGCCAGCCCCTAACCCTTCCCTAACCCTTTGTCTCCTGTGCATCCAGCTGGCAAAGGGGAGAGAGGAAGTGAGGACAGGGTACGTTTTCTTCTTCCAATGTCTTGGCTCAGAAGTGACACACTTCTGTTGACAGCCCCTTGGCAAGAATGAGTCACATCGGCCCCACCCAGGTGCAGAGGGAACTGGGACCTGCAGCCTCTGGCTGGGCAGCTGCTTCTCAGGAGCAGCTTATATCACGGAAAAGAAGAACACCAGGCCCTGGCCGGTTAGCTCAGCGGTAGAGCGTCGGCCTAGCGTGCGGAGGACCCGGGTTCGATTCCCGGCCAGGGCACATAGGAGAAGCGCCCATTTGCTTCTCCACCCCTCCGCCGCGCTTTCCTCTCTGTCTCTCTCTTCCCCTCCCGCAGCCAAGGCTCCATTGGAGCAAAGATGGCCCGGGCGCTGGGGATGGCTCTGTGGCCTCTGCCTCAGGCGCTAGAGTGGCTCTGGTCGCGGTATGGCGACGCCCAGGATGGGCAGAGCATCGCCCCCTGGTGGGCAGAGCGTCGCCCCTGGTGGGCGTGCCGGGTGGATCCCGGTCGGGCGCATGCGGGAGTCTGTCTGACTGTCTCTCCCCGTTTCCAGCTTGAGAAAAATGAAGAAAAAAAAAAAAAAAAAAGAAGAACACCAAGTGTGGGGACCGCTCGCTGTCTCAGACGTGAGAAGCAACTTGTTCCTTCAGTCCTGTTGAGTTCTTTTTTTTTTTTTTTGAATTTTATTTATTCATTTTTAGAGATAGGAGAGAGAGAGAGAGAGAGAGAGAGAGAGGAGTAGGAAGCATCAACTCCCACATGTGCCTTGACCGGTCAAGCCCTGGGTTTTGAACCAGTGACCTCAGCATTCCAGGTCGATGCTTTATCCACTGCGCCACCACAGGTCAGTCTAGTCATGCTGATTTCTCACTGATCAGTTGAGTTAAAGGCTGAAGTTAGAGCTGACGAGGCGTGGCAGCTGGGAGGGAGGGGAGCACGCATGGTACGAGGGTGGCAGTCCTTCCCACCCTCCCCAGAGCCCGGATTCTCCAGAGCGATGGTGGGTCCCATTCAGGGTCCCATTCGAGCATCTTCTGAATCGATCTTCCCTGCAAGAGGTCCACACTGGCTCTGGAAAACCGAGGTGCTTCAGGAAGGGTGGAAAGAAGAACTATCTTCTTCTTCCAACAAGATTATAACCGTTGACTAAATTGAGTCCTCATTTAACTGAGAGGTCAAAAAATTGATGTTCAGGGATGGCTGGGTCATATGGTGATTCTTTTCTTACTTTTTTGCAGTACCACCATACTGTCTTCCATAATGGCTGTACCAGCTTACATTCCCACCGCCATATGACCCAGCCATCCCTCTACTCGGTATCTACCCCCAAAATCCAGGACGTCGGAACGCAAAGACAGATGCACACCGATGTACATCACAGCATTATTCACGGTGGCCAGGACACGGAAACAACCGAAGTGTCCCTCAATAAAGGATTGGATAAAGAAGATGTGATACATCTATACAATGGAATATACTCAGGCATAAGAAATGATGGCATAGTGACATTTATGATGGACCTTGGGAATAACATTATACTAAGTGAAATAAGTAAATCAGAAAAAGCTAAGAACTATATGATTTCACACATAGGTGGGATATAAAACTGAGACACGTGGACATAGATAAAAGGGAAGTGGTTACCAGAGAGAGGGAGCTGTGGGGGAGGGGAGTCAAGATGGACAAATTTATAGTGATGGAAAATGATCTGACTTTGGACAGGTGATGGGCGCACAACACATTCGACAGTTCAAACGCTATGGAGAGGTTCACCTGAAACTTATGCACTCTTATTGATCAATGCCACCCCATTAAATGTAATTTCTAAGTAAAAAAAAAAAAAATAAAAGAACTAATGTTCATTTTACCAGTTCACCGATGGGGATTTCAGAAGGTTTGGTATTGTGAAATCACCTGTCTCACCAGGATTTTGAGAATTTTGGACTGCAAATCCAACGTTTACCTTTTCAGTTTAGGGTAAAAGCTTGCATCCGCCGTGACACTGACGCATTCATTCGTTTAACAGCCGACAGGGCGCCTGTGGGGGGACAGAGCTGTGAGTCCAGCCCTCTGTGGGTGGGATTTAGCAGAACCTCTCCACTTCCTCTGTCCCAGCTCTGCTTAAGGGATGTCACCTCCTCACGGTCAACAGCGCTGGCTCCTGGTGGCGCTGAGTTTCTACGGGTAGGAAGTGCTGTTCTCTCCCGGGGCCACCTGCCGGGGTAAGTAACGCAAATCTCCAGTGACAGGTGTCTACAGGTGCAGTGTGACCAGGTGCTTAGGTGATTTCGACGTGGCACTCTTCTGGCAAGCTGTGCCCCCCCGTGGTGTATTCCACGGCTCATTACTGACTGGGGTGGGGGTGGGGCAGCTACCATTTTAATCAAGCTGAAGCCCTTCCGTTGGAGGAAGCCAGAGACCTCCCTGCTTGGAACACAGGGCCTGTAGAAAGGAGGAAAGGCTGGAACAGAGACAGCTACATCCTGATACAGAAGTGCTTTTCGAGTACTGTATCTAATTACTCCAGCTAAACCCCCCGGCTGTGCAATAGCTACCTAATTCCTAGAGGCTGCTTTTGACAGATGTTGTTACCTGTGTGGGTATTTTTCTACCTGAAACAAAAAGGAAAAAAATATATATAAATATACATATGTTTATATACTAATATGCTAATTTAAGATGAAAAATAGAAGGAGAAAGTTTCAACACTTCGTGTGCTTATGCAGTTGGATGATGTGAACGTGCGGCAGCCTCGGTTAACAAAAAAGGCCCAGTTACTGGAGATGTTGCCAATGTTCAACAAATAAGTCCCTGGGGGGGCCCCCGGCCCTTTGAAAAGCGTGCGTTACGCAACCACTAGGAACTGTTTGTACGAAATCGAGTGCCTGGTCTGCTTGTACTCTGCTGCACAAAAACGCCTTCACATTATTGAGACGAATGAATCTCACGCCGCGGTTTCTAGCTTCAGAGCAGGCAGAGGCTCTACCTTGAATGTTTATGGTCGGGAACAGTTTGCCTCGGCGGTTGTGGGTAGGTATCAATTGTCGGCTCGGGTTTCCTAGACCTGGAATAGGTTTTCTTTTAGTTTTTATTTTATTTTATTTTTTACCTTCTGTCACTTTGAGGTCAGTCTCTTATTGTGAATGAGAAGCTGCCTTTGCCTTTCAAGAAAATGAAACAACGCCTAGCCTAACCTTTGTGCGGCCCCTGCCTGCCTTCCCGGCTGAGTGTTTCAGCGTCTGAAGAGTTTATTTTTGGATGTCATTAAATATAGCTAGTGATCCTTTAAATGAAAGGGATTAAATGGCAAATGGTTTACCATCTCCTTCCCTCCGGTTTAATCACCTGAGGAAAATTTCACGATTCAAAATATGATGTACAAAGGAACCCAAGCTCATCTCTATTTTTCTTGGGGGGAAAAAATGTTTCATTGGAGAGAATGCTGCCGCGTGGGCTGATGGGAGTATCGGTCGCCAATCTCTTCTTAAAGCAGCAGAGAAACTAGTCTCCTCGCTTGTCCCACGGGAGGTTTGGAAGTTGCCACAGCTTCTAAGATTTTATTGGGGAAAGAGAACAGCAACCCCCTCGCTCCTCCCCAAGATATGTTTTTGTCAATGGAGAGTTTCCTGTCTTTAAGAATTGTCATAGATGGGTGATATTTTTGAGCTGTTTATTTCTTAATTCCAACAGTTTCTTAACCAAGAACCCTATAAACAAAAAAAGTATAGGAAGATACTATGAAAGGCTAAGACTATCATAGCTCTGCCTGTGACGTAAGTGATTTTATATATATTTGTGTGTGTTTATGAAGATATATTTGTGTAGTTACAGCCGGTGAAATTGAGCATATTAATTATTAACTCTAAAGTCCCTTGAAAACTAAAGAACATCACCTCTCACACACCCTTTTTTTTTTGTAATTTCAAAACAGAAGTCTTTTTGTTTGTTTGTTATGGCTTGATTGTGTCCAGTCAGTTCTGTAGTGGATTCAGAATTGATTAGTCACATGAGTAGGTTGGGAACCAAACATCACTGAGGGAAACAGGTGCAATACCAGAAAAGTCTTTCCTGTTAAGAGAAGTCATTTACTTAATTGTGAAGTTTCTTGGCTTTAATAAGTGTGGATTGAACATCATCTTTAAGACCAGAAGGTGAGTATTAAGGGGGGGGGGTGTACAGTGAGACACAAACAATCTCCGGGTTCCCAGTCCCTCGGGAAGCGACAAGGCAGGACTGGGCTCAATTACGGGTCTTCCCATGAGTTGTGTAAAAATAAACCAGAATCTAAAGGTTGCAGCCCTTTATCCTCCTTGTTTTCTCTATCATTGTCAGATCTATTATAATCACTTAGGATGTGTAGAAATCAACCTGGCCCACGTAATTAGTAACTCTTCCCTCAAAGGACAATAACATTCAAATTGGATTTCTCCCATAAATGTAATTCACCATATGGGTTAAGTCAGAGGCTTGAAAGACACAACATCCTTGGCTTATCCTTCTTCATTAAGTTTCCTCCATTAAGAACCTACATGAGAAGGTTCACAGAATGAAAGCGTAGCCCGGGAATCGGAGGCAATGGGTGGTCTAATATTGTTATTCATAGAAATGAACAGGCTGAAAATTCCATGTCTAACCATGTTTTAGAAACCATCATCTAATAGGGGAGAAATATGTGAATTTTATAATGTAATCAATCTGCCAGAGAAATCTTGTTTTATCCAAGTAGGGGGCGGGGAAGCCCACATTTGCCTAGTCTTGTTGACAATGACTAGTGTCATTTTGTCCATCCCTTCCAGGTCAATAAAGTATAAGTGGAAGACTGTGCTTCACACAGACAAAGGGGAGGGGGTTTAGCAGTGGAAACGGGGAATCATATGTTCTGATGGTGAGAGTGTACAGCTATAAAAACTAGTTGGAGAGTAATTTGGTGATATGCTTCAAGACTTAAAAATACCCTTTGGCTCAGAAATTCCACTACAAGGAACTTATCTTTAATGGAAAGGATATCTTAGGATGTACAAAGATGAACGTATAAAAATGAGTATTCATCATTAGGCTTTTGTTTTATTTTTTTTGACAAAGACAGAGAGTCAGAGAGAGGGATGGATAGGGACAGACAGACAGACAGGAAGGGAGAGATGAGAAGCATCAATTCTTTGTTGTGGCAGGTTAGTTGTTAATTGATTACTTTCTCATTATGTGCCTTGGCCAGGGGACTACAGCAGAGTGAGTGACCCCTTGCTCAAGCCAGTGACTCCATGCTCAAGCTGGTGAGCCGGTGCTCAAGCCGGAGACCTTGGGGTTTCAAACCTGGGTCCTCTGCTTTCCAGTCCGATGCTCTATCCACGGCACCACTGCCTGGTCAGGCATCATTAGGCTTTTCTAATAGTAAAAAAATTCTCTAAATAGGGAATTTAACCAGAGGTACAAGCCAAGTGAGGTACCAGGAACTAGTGAAGTAGGCGGGTGTAGGACAATAGGAACACATCGGGGCTGTGGCCGACCACGCAGGCAGGTCCAGTGGGTGGTGGCTAGTTGGGGTTTGGCTCAGGGTTGCCAGAGTTTTTGATGTATCAGAATAAACTGTAAATCCATATTTTTTTTTTCCTGTAAGATATTTTTAAGTTTTAAAATTATGTGCAGGAGAAACCAAGTGCAGTTGTGGACTCTGAGTGGTGGGCTGCCGGCACACACCAACTTAATAGCTACATTATAGGAACATCTGTCATAGAATACAAATGCCGTTACTAAAAATGATGATGTGGCTGTACCTTTCTGTATCTTTATTGACATACAGAGATGCTCCCGATGTTGCAAAGTAGCATGTGTCAAGTGATTCCAATATTTGCAAATGCATATAACATTTGTTGCTTTCGTATACAGAGGGAAAAGACGAATAATACCCACTAAAATCCTCATGGCTATCCCTGGATGAGGAATTGAGGGGCATTTTGATTTTGCGTTTCCTAATTTTTCTACTTTGAGTACTTTATGTGTGATAAAGTTTAATAAAAAAATAGCAAAATATGTTTGCCTCTGCCGTGGAGAATGTGATACAGAATGCAGCAGAATGAGAAGAACCTGAAGGTGGTGGTGAATGTAACAGAAACTCAGAATGCACTGAAACTCTCGGGCCAGGTGTAGTGCACGCAAAAGTCATTCTGACAAGTATGTTTTATGTTACTAGCAGGGTTATTTTCCAAAAGGTCCCAGAGTTACAAAGATAAATAAGACAGTGTCTCTTCTCTCCAGGAGTTCCCAGTCTAATGAGACTCTCCCAGTGTTCGCCTTTAATTGTGTAACTTAGACATGTAATTACAGAATAAAATAAGGACATAAGAACAAAGAAATTTAGAAGTGGGAAAAAATGTCATATTTTTTGTGGCTTGGTTTAAAATGTCAGGATGATAAAAGTCTCAGAAATCAATATCATTGTGGAATTATACTTGATTTGAATATCATAAGGCAATTTAGCACTATATATTAAAGTGCAGAGGAAAACTGGATACTAATGCATGTACCAGGAGATAATGTGCAGAAAAGTCCCAAGTAATTTGTTTTCTTGGAATGCCAAACATGATTAGATAATTACCATGCTCCAAATACAAAGGTTATTCTTTTTTTTGCAGGTGTCCCAATCTATATAAAGCAGGTGTGTTTCAGACAGAAATCTAAAGAGTCTTAGTGGCCAAAATCACTCCACATCAGTAAAAGGTGTTTAAAGAGTCACAGATGCCAAAGATAAAGCATTCAGGAGATTCTGATGGTTGTTTCTTTTCTTTTTTGCTACAATAAGAAATACTGAAGAGATTAAAAAATGAAAATTTCAGTTTAACATTTTAATTTGTGCTTTATAGAACCATCTTGTGGAATCTCACAAGAACTATTCAAGGTAATTAAATATACGACTCACAAAAATTAAGGGATATTTCAAAATGACTATGAAGCGATAAAAAAAGAAGCATTTCATTTTTTTTTTATTAAACAAGACCATCAGCAACGTGAATGACAAGTCAAAGAAAGTTGTTCGATTATGCAAATGAGATGCAAACCAACTTTGATTTCCTTGGTGGAAATGCCCCGTACAAAAGGCTGAAAGGTCTGGAGTATCGGCATGTTCCCTGGTTCCCCGATTCCTGTGAGCCGTGCTTATAAATCACGTGCAAATCGAAATGTGAGCTGATGTGCTGAAATGAGCAAGGGACATAAAGTGATGGGTGGAGATCCCGGTGTAAAGGAGCAAATAAAACCAACGGAGCTGGCTGGCTAGAAGGAGCACAGGTAAGTACGTGGTGTCTGGCATTCAATCTATAACAATGTAAGGTCATCATCCTAAACACGGAATTCAAAGGGAACGTGCTGTCAGCAGATACACGCTGCAGAAACATTTGAGAGGGTAACATCTCTGGGTGTTGTTAGAAAAGAACACAGACGTTTTCATCTGCATAGGTTTTCGTAGCAATAAGCTCCCGGAACAAGTCAAGAGGCACTGATAAAAGAGGCAAGGCTCAGTGGAGGAAATCATGAAAGATATTTTTAAAATGTAACTGGGCTCAGGTATCGAAAGCCACACTCGTTTTCTTGTACTTTAAAAGTGGAAAGGTGACAAAGCTTAGAGAAAGGGTGCAAACCAAAATGATAAAAATCTGAGATTCATTGAAAATAGAAAGAAAACAAAAGATACACGAAAGAGTCCCAGTCCCAAACAAAGCTAAAGGAAGAAAGTTTAGGTCGTAGTTCTGTATTTTTTAAGGAATATTTTTTATAAGTTACATTTTCAAATTTCTGTTATTTTTTTATAAATTTCTCATCTATAGTGTTTTTATTATACCGATGTGAATATTGCTCTCTCAACAAACAAAACTAAATTGGTCCTGAATAAAGGGCCTCTGAAACCTTCAGTGATGCTGATCTTATATGTGTATAATCCTGGTGCGTGATTAACTGGTGCGGCCCACTAACTTCCTCATCAGGCCCGGGTTTCTAGACACATCAGACTTGTAGGAACAAGATCCTGGTCGTAGGTCCAGCTCACTGGACACAGGCCTGGGTGAGAACATTTGTCAAACAACATCAGGCTGCAAGGCCCAATGTTTTCTTCTCTCTGACCCTATCACTTCTTCTTCCTCCTTCTCCAAAGACCAACTCCTTCCTACCCATATGTATGTTGTCTGCAAGAGACCCGCCTCAGATTCAAAGACACACACATATTGAAGAAAAGGGGGAAAAATGTTTCATGCAAAGGGAAACAAACACACACACAAAGTTGAAGTAGTAATGTTTATATCAGACAAGATGGACTTTAAAACAATGCCCATAAGAGACAAAGAAAGATATTACATAAGATAAAGGGAGCAGACCAACAAGAGGCACAGCCCTTGTAAACAGTTATGCATCAAACATGAGAGCACCTGAATACATAAAGCACATCTTGTTGAGCATAAAGGGAGACACTGACAATAATATAATCATTGTAATGGACTTGAACACCCCATTGACATCAAGGGATAGAAATATCAATAAGAAATAGCAGCCATAAATGACACATTAGACAAGATGGATTGAAATGATAGTTTTAGAACATTTCACCTAAAAGCAGCAAAATATACATTCTTTTCAAGTGCACATGGAACATTTTCTAGAATAGATCACATGTTAGAACATAAAACAAGTTCTAATAAATTTGATATTGAAGTCATATCAAGCATCTTCTCTGACTAGAATGGTATAAAACTAGAAATCAATTATAAGAAAAAAAACTGAAAAACACACAAAGACAAGAAGCCCTCTCCTACAAAAGAAACATATTACATACTAAACAATAAGTGGGGTAACAAGGATATCAAAGAATAACTCAAAAGATACCTTGAGACAAAGGAAAATAAAAATACAATGACCTAAAAATCTATAAGACACATAAAAAGCAGTCCTAACAGACTCATAGCTATACAGGCCTACCTCAAAAAAAAAAAAAAAAAAAAGTCAAATAATCTAACCTTACACCTGAAGGAACTAGAAAAAGAACAACAAACAGCTCAAAGTGAGTACAATTAAGGAAATAATAAAGATCAGATCAGAAATAAATGTAATAGCCTAAAAAATACAACCCCCCCCTCAATGAAACCAAGGGCTGGTTCTTTGAAAAGATAAACAAGGGTGAAAAAACTTCAACCAGACTCATCAAGGAAAGAAAAAGAGAGGAATCAAATAAAACCAGAAATGAAAAGGGAAAAGTGATAGCTGACACCACAGAAATACAAAGTGTTGTAAGAAATTATTATAAACAAACATATGCGAACACATCAAATAATTTGGATAAATGAGTAAATTACTGAAAACATACAATCTTTCAAGGCTGAATCAAGAGGAAACAGAAACTCTAAATAGATCAGTTACTATCAACAAAATTGAGTCACTAATCAAAACATTCCAACAAACAAAAGTCCTGGATTGAACACTTCACAGGTAAAATTTACCGAACATTTAAAAAAGGACTAACACCTAGCTTTCTCAAACTATTCCAAAAAATCCAAGCAGCGGGAAGACTCCCAAACTCATCTTGAGACCAGCATTATCCTGATTCCAAAACCAGACAAAGTCATTTAAAAAATTATATACTAATATCACTGATGAACACAGATGTAAAATTCTCAACAAAATATTAGCAAACCAAATTCAGCAAATTACATGAAAAAGATCATAACCATGATCAAATGGGATTTGTTTCTGAGATGAAAAGTTGGTTCAATATTAGCAAATCAATTTGTATGATACAGCACATAAACAAAACAAAGGATAAAAATCATATGAGCATAGCAATAGATGCAAAAACATTTTTAAAAACCTAGCATCCATTTATGATAAAAACTCTCAGAGAAGTGGAAGAAATGGAGCATACCTCCACACAAAGCCATAGCTAACATTATATTTAAGGGCAAAAAGCTGAAGGCTTTTACCTTAAGACCAGGAACAAGACAAGGATGCCTCCTTTCACCACTTTTTCTCAGCCTAGTATTGGAAATCCTAGCCCCAGCATATCAGAGAAGAAAAAGAAATAAAAGACATCTAAGTTGGAGAAGAAAAAGTAAAATTGTCATTATTTGCAGATGATATGATACTATATAGAGAGACCCCTAAAGATTCTACCAAAAGCTACTAGCTTTTTATAAATGAATTAAGTAAAGTATCAGGATACACAATTTATACTCAGAAATTGGTTGCATTTCTATTCAACAGTAATGAGTTATCAGAAAGAGAAACTAAAAAGACAACCCTATTTACAATTTCATGACAAAACATACCTGGGAATAAATTTAACCAAGGAGTTAAAAGACCTGTTCTAGGAAAATTATAAGACATTGAAGAATATACAAATAAATGCAAGCATACACTGTATTCATGGGCAAGAAGACTTAAATTAACATCATTAAAATGTCCATACTGCCCAAAGCAATCTGCAGATTCAATGCAATCCCCATCAAAATGTCAATGGCATTTTCTTTTATAGAACTAGAACAAGTAAGCCTAAAATTTATATGGAACCACCAAAGAAGAGCCAAATAGCTACAGCAATCATGAGAAAGAAGAACAAAGTTGGAGATATGCTCCCTGATATGAAACTATACGACAAGGCTATCGAAGTCAAAGCTGAATGACACTTGCATAAAAACAGACACATAGATCAGTGCAACAGAAGAGAGCGCCCAGAAATAAACCCATGCCTTTATGGTCAATTACTATATGACAAAGGAGACAAGAACATACGATGGGGGAAAGACAATTTATTCAGTAAAGGGTGTGGAGAAAATTGGACACATACATGTAAAAAATGACACTGGATCACCTTCTTACACCATACACGGAATAAACTCAAAATGGACTAATGACTTAAGTGTAAGATTAGAAACCATAAAATTTCCAGAAGAAAACACAGTCTGCTAACTCTCTGACATGATTTTACTGATGTATTACTTTTTGAACTCTCTCCTTGGGCAAGGGAAACAAAAGAAAAAAAGGTAAACAAATGGGACTACCTCAAACTAAAATGTTTTTTGCACAGCAAAGACAACCATTAAAATAAAAACAGAACCTAATGAAGAGAAGATATTTGCCAATAATGCCTCCAATAAGGGGATAATATTCAAAATTTATAAAGAATTTATACAACGCAGCACAAACCGCCCCCCCCCAACCAACCCAATTAAAAAATGGGCTGAGCATTGAATAGACATTTCTTCAAAGAGGACATACAGATGGCCAATACACATAGGAAACGACACTTAATGTCGTGATCATCAGACATATACAAATTAAAACCATCTTACATCTGTCAGAAGGACTATTATTAATAAGTCAACAAACAACAGTGTTGGTGAGAATGTGGGGAAAAGGGAACCCTCATGCCCTGTTGGTCAGATTGGAAATTGGTACAGTTTTGTGGAAAACAGACAGTATAGAGTTTCCTCAAAAAATTAAAAATAGAACTCTCTATGACCCAGCAATTACACTTCTGTGTATATGTCTGAAGAACCCTAAGACACCAATGTGAAGAGATAGATGTATAGCAGTGTTATTTACAATAGCCACGATATGGAAGCAACCCAAGGGCCCATCAGTAGACAAGTCAATAAAAAAGTAGAGGGAAATAGCCCTGGCCGGTTGGCTCAGTGGTAGAGCGTGGGCCCAGCATGTGGATGTCCCAGATTCGATTCCTAGTCAAGGCACAGAGGAGAAGAGACCATCTGTTTCACCACCCCTTTGGGAAAATTAATATTAATGCCAGTTTTGAGTTCTGAGGGGACCTCCAGGAAGACATGCCTCCATCGCACAAAAACCACCCTGTAACTCTGAGATTGCCAGCAGCAGTGACTCTAACGGCAGCCTTTCTCTCCAACTGTGCTCTGACTTCTTTGCAGGCCTGGGGCCTCCGCTGCTTGAGGGTTTTGAACTCCGGTAACCCAAGCAACACCCACACACCCACACACCCACACACCCACACACCCACACACACACACACACACACACACACACACACACACACACACACTGCGGAGAACCCACGGGACCTGAGAGTCCGCCCGCAGCGTTGCTTGTTTTGTGGCTGCGTGGTGCCACGCGGCCAACTTGGTTTAATTTCTGTAGCCGTAGAAGATAAATCAATACTCTTGATTGTGTACTTTTAAAAGACTTTTATTAGGATGACTTACTTGCCTTGAATTTGTATATCCCCTTGCATAAATCTTGAGCTGCTTGGGGAGACCGGCTTCCCAGTTTCTTACATTGTGCGTGATGGGTACTTTATCCACACAGGTCAACAATATGGAAAGAATGAAATAAGCCTGCTGGTGCTACCTCGCTGCCTGAACAATGTCCGTGACATTTCACCCATGGTGATATAGACGTTGAGCTTCCAGTCACGGAGTGAACAAGTGCGCTGTTGAAATTTATTCTGTTGATTTAAAATAAGGCTGGTGTATAAACAATGGTAAATTGAGAATCATTGTTGCAAGTGGACTGTTTGTGTTCACAATCATATCGCAGAAAGCAAACTATGTCACATCTCTGTGGCAGTCAAGCCTCTTCTCGTCAAACTATGACAATAGGGTTTCAAACTCCCGCTCTTCAAGAGAGGAATCCATTCTTTTTCAGCTGTAATCATCTTGGCTCAAAAGACCTTAGGCTGTTTTTTTGTTTTTTTTTTCTTCAAAGGCTCCATGATTCATCATAAGAAGCAGAAACCGGTCAAAATAAATTGTGCAAACGTTCCGCAGGGAAAAGAGCTACATAACTAATTGTGGATTCAATTTTCCAATTGATGTTCTTTCTATAAGTGAATTGTGTCCTTTGGAAGTCACCCAAACAAAACAAGGCAAGACACAGCAAACAAGCAAATCAACACATCTTTCACTCAGGACATTTTGTCCGTGATACTTTTGCACCTTTAGTAAAAATGCACACACATTCGCGGCAGTCCTGGGCTAATACCGCTCAGAGCGTCTATGAAACGGCCGCCTCTGGACAGACACACATCATTGCATCGGAGACATAAATACATCCGATGACGATTGTACCGCTCAGTGATGCACTAGACCCATCAGAGATTTCATAGACCAGGCTCCAAGACTTGTGAAGAGCAAAGTTGTGATTTGAATATAAAGGGTTTCTCCAGTTTTAACAAAAGAAGACTAAGGATGGAGAGCCCTTTGCAAGGCGAGGGGATGCTTGTGGCTTCTGAATGCGATCTCCCGAATGGTCATGTTTCCCACCATTTTCATAGAAAATCAAGACAGAGCTTAAAAAATTTACAAAAGGAGCTGCTGCTACGTGGCAAGAGTATCTGCTACCGTGAGAGATGTTAATAGTGCTATTAGCCAGTGTGATTTCTGTCATTATCAGCCATTATTCTAAAGAGTGGCAAGAGGCAGATAAGGAGCCGGGCTGAAATTTTCATCTTTTATTTTCCTAGTCAGCATGCAAAACGCATATACACTGTCTCTAAATTGTCACCCTTTTGTCACAAATTGCTCATTATATTTGCTTAGACTTGTGAAAGGGAAAATATTTAAAGGAAGTAAAGGTAGAAAACATGGAATAAGAAAGACCTATGACTATTTTTAGAATCTGTGCTTTAAAATCTTTAGCAGTGACCACAGACTATGTGTGAGTCCATAGAAGCTAGGAGTGCTCCTGGCAATTAAAAAAAAAAAAAGTAAGAAAAAAAAGAAAGCTAAACTGTGACGAATACAACCTGGAAAAAAATCTCTAAATTTTTTTTAATTAAAACTAATTTTGAAAGCCTCCTTTGAAAGGGGTCTCAATAAAGCAGTTCAAAAAGCTTCTGAAATCAGATGTAAGTTGCTTATTTCAATCAGAAGTTAGACTGGTTAGCCTTTGGTGATTATAGATACAAATATAAATAAATATAACATCAAAAGAGGTGTTAATACTCAGGTGTCTCACTCAGAGATTAAAGGTAGCTATAATTTTCTGGAATTTTGATCTGAATACCAGAAGAAAGAAAAGGTAAGTGAGGAGAAGAGTTTGTATTGTCCTTTTTGGGAGAGAATGTGGCAATATTAAGTCAGTTTGAGGATAATACATTGTTTTGACTTATTAGTCTTGGACTTACTTGTTTTTATTCTTTTTTTGTGGGGCTGTTTCTTAGAGGCTTAATGTTGTGGGTCAACAGCTTGACGTCCAAAAGCCAAGAGATAGCCTGTTGCAGAATTTGAGTTCATGCGGAACTCTGTGTACTGTGAATTCTCGCGGGACTCTGTGTACTGTGTAATGCGTCCAGCAGATAGAATTTAAATGCTTGGTTTGTGCACTGAGAATGGCTGTACATAGTGATAACCCACAGAATATCAGACCTTCAAATGATTTTTTGAACCATCATCACAAACAAACCAGTTTTGTTCCTGAGTGGCTTTAGTACAAACCATATTTTCACTGGATTTGAATTTGGTTAAGAATTTCAAATATGTATATAACATGTGTGAAATATCTCAGTATATATAAGTATATCAATATATATGAGTCTGCCATCTCCCACCATTCTGAATGTATTAGAACTGATTGCGTCGTATTATGATATCTAAAAATGCTATTTCAAAGCAAAATACTTCATGAATGGATAAGCTTTTATGACATAGAGGGCATTATTATAAATATTATTTTTTAAAAAAATATTTATTAAAAAATAAAACATTTTATTTTTATTTACTAGATGTACATTAAAAGAACAGCTGTAGTGTGACATCCACCATCTTAAGCTAGTGCACAAAAACATTACACCCATCGTGTGCAGCTTCTAATATATGCTTTTTAATCATTCTTCTTGCTTCTTCAAGCAAAAACAGCAACTTACACTCATTGGCATTCAATGACAGAAATCACAGTCGGTAATTCTGGTTGAAGCCTTTTGTTAATACCTCATATTTATCAAAAATTTCCCGTTCTAGGTTTTAATGTATACTGCAATTGAAAAACGCAAATGGTACCAGAGAGCATACGGTTTTTTAATTTCCTTAAAAATAAAAAGCTAGGGAATTAAATGCCTGCTAATGAAGTGTTACATTTCTTAGTTGTTTTTGTTTTTTTTTTGCAACTCATTTTAATTGAAAAAAAAAAATCCTTTCAAGTGTCTCCCATTTTCTGATTCTCAGAAGAGAGATAAGAATGATCTATCTATATATATATATATAAAAAGCATGCAGTTCAAGGACTGAAAAGCTGAACCAAAAGGCAGCATTCTTTTTAGAAAAAATCTTACATTCCTCTAGATAAATGAGAAGAGACGTAGAGAGTTCAGCTGTTCAAAAATTCCTTTTTAACAGATTTTTTTTCCCCAACAGATAGGTATTTCAGTAGAATAATCTCAGTCGTTTATGGGCATGACAAATGAACACTGTAGGCTCACCTGACCCCCTCGGCAACGCGGCCCTGAATGACTTGCTCTCCAAACAGAGACCTCCAGACATCTCTCTCTTCCTCGAAATGCCGATCAAAACAGCGAGAGGCTGATGAAAAACGGGTTGTGTTGACACAGGGATAAAATAGTCACGGAGATGTGTGAAATGATAGCAAGGCTCTGGGACCATAGACTGTAAGAATGTGAGAAGACTTCCCGAGACGTGGGGCCATCCCCTGGGAAGACCGTCGTCCCCTGTCCCCTCGGAGCACGGGACATCTTGAGAAGGACACAGCGGGGGAGGCTGGGGCACACTGCCCTCTTGTAAGGCACCCTGGATGGACTGCAATGTCTAATTTCTCCTCTGGGTTCTGCCTGTGACTCCAGGCAGTGACAGTGTTATTTATTCACGAGGGACGGCATTCCGAGGGCGCCCCGGCTTTGAGAAGGTTTGGGATTCGCCACGGAATGAGTCTAAGAAGCGCAGAGAAGCGGGGACATTGTCTCTACAGCCCTCTGGGAACCGAAAGAGGGAAGGGGTGGCGGGGGATATGGAAGAAAGGGAGGGAGAGGACACCTGAAGGGAAAGCAGGGGAGGAGGAAGAAGAGGAGAAGGAGGAAGAGAGAGAGAGAGAGGAGGGAGAGGAAGGGAAGAGGAAAGAGCGTGGGAGAGGCTGAGGTGTATGTTTCTTCAGGTCAAGCGCGCTTGCAGAGTACTAAACGCGGAAGTGCCTTTTAAATGGTGAAATACGATATGTGTGTGCACCTCCGCGTACTTGAGGGCACACTTGAGCCTCCGCACAAGCATGTGTGCAGTGTCTGATCACTTATTCTAGCCTTTAGTCTCCTCTCTCAGAAAGCCCCACGTGACAGGGGCCTCTGTATTCTCTGAGGAGACTGTGGACAGGTGTGTCAGGTCTATAGGGCTTTGCTACATATTCAGGCTGAGAAAATGTCTTCTCATACTCCCTCAAATCGCCCTGCTATTTGGCTGTCCAGTCTCCAAACTTCTGAAGCTGCCTATTGCTTTGTTTTAAAGGAATTTCAGTAGCCCTGGCCATTTGGCTCAGTGGTAGAGCGTCCACCCAGCATGTGGAATTCCTGGGTTCGATTCCTGGTCAGGGCATACAGGAGAAGTGACCATCTCCCTCTCCATCCCCAGTTCTCTCTCTCTCCCTCTCCAGCAGCCATGGTTTGATTAGTTCCAGCACATTGGCCAGGACTCTGGGGATGGCTCCTTGGAGCCTCTGCCTCAGGCACTAAAAATAGCTCGGTTGTGAGTATGGCCCCAGATGGTCAGAGCGCTGACCCCAGACGGGTGCTGGGTCCTGGCTGGGGCGCATGTGGGAGTCTGTTTCTTTATCTCCCCTCCTCTCACCTAAAAAATGTTTTTTCAGTGCCTGAGGTGTCCTGATAGCTAACCGTTTTCACAGCTGTTTTATTACTGAACTCCTCTTCCCGGAAGGATGCTGGATCATGTAGTCGGGGCAGGGAAACCTGAGAGACTCTGCTTCAGAAACGTGGAAATGAAACACGAGCTGCTCTTTCTCATAGGAATGTACTCTTTTAGGAAATGTGAAACGTTTATAGCATGCAGCACTGACACATGTCCCCAGAGGACAGAGAGTTCTTTGACTCTTTTAGGTTCCTCCTTTGGCCACTTGGAATTCAAAGCAGCAGTAGACACCAGACGTGTGACCAATTTTTAGAAAACTGGTCTTGAGAATAGTTGAGCAAGAAATGAATAAAATAAGGGTGACTAGATCTATAATAAATTAATTATTCCCTATATAAAGAAGTTCAGTAAATTTTTTCAAAAGTCAAGCGGATTGATTGCATGCCATGAGCATCAATTTATTTGATATAGATGAGGGAAAGGGTGACATTTCAAGTTAAAATTCAGGGATCACAGGTAGATAAAGAGTGATGACAACCAGGATAAGCGGATTAAAATGTCACCGATGGCCAGAATTTCAGTTCACGCACCTCCTCCCCTTCCTACCTCCAGACCTCAGTTCTGGGACTTCTGAGGAATGATATTGCAAACCGATGGGACAAGCTCGCCTGTGGCCTTGAGCATGGGGGACAGGGCTCCTCCTGGGAAAACACTCACCCTGCAGGAAAAAGGGACCTCCCCAGGACGTTGGATGAAAGAGAAAGTCATTTTGAGTGTATTAGTATCTGTCCCTCCGTCTTGTCTTCCGGCACAAGCATCCTTACCCCTGACTAATGGCGGCAGTGGCGGTGGTGGTGGTGGGGTTACAGGGAGATTGGAGCAGCTATCAGATAGACCTGCGACCCGAAAGCTTTGTGAGTCATTGCACAGAAACAGCACTCCTTTAGAGACACCTCTAGAGCAGTGAGGCGGGGAGGGGGAGGGGCACCTGCGAGCCCTCAAGGGCCTCTGGGCTGTTGCTTACTTGAGCTGTGGGGATATCAGTTGGCAAGTTCAGCGCCTGGGAGAGAAGGAAGAACAGCATCACAGCTTGTTAGAGACCGCGGCGCCCTATGGGAGCATCCTTGTTTGTGAGGCGCCTCTTGGGGACCCCCCGCAAACACTTGATGGGGATTCTGTAAACCTCCGAGAATGCTTGGGATTTTCCCTCAAAGGCCAGAGCCAAAGAAATGCAAGCTGTAGCTTTTGTTCTGGTCCCATTCTTCCCCGAAGCTCAGGGATACTGATCTTAAACAGGCATCTGTGTTTTGGGTGAGAGGAACAGGTTGACCTGGCTTACAATATTACTGACTTGCAGGCATTTTAGATGACCCTCCTGGGGGAGAGGGGTGGGAGAGACTCCTGGTTTCAACCTTAGAAACTGTCAGATTCACTGAGCACTTGAGGGGGTCTGGACTGAGGGTCATGTTTTGGCCAATAGAAATTGTGATTTAAGACAACTCTAGGCTCTCAGTTGAACAAGCTTCAACCATGGCCAATATTCTAGGAGCTTCCCTGGAATGTGTTTGGAAGGCGTTTCCACAGGGCTGGTGGCCACGCCAGCCACAGTCACCTGGCCGCCTGCTCATCCAGCATCCTGGGTGAAACCTTTGTTAGTAGATTTCTACAAAGTTCATACAGAATGATGTCCTCTTTGACCGGAGGTCAGACTTCCAGTGCCCTCTGTTTCCTGAATTGCAAACTCATAAAAAAGTAAAAAAGGTCCTTGAGTACCCAAAATAGCTTCCATGTCCCCGGACCAAAGCCATGAACTTGCCTTCTTGAAGATTTATGTACTTTCGCTTAGAGATTGTTTATTCTTACTTAACCGAGGTCATCATAATTGTGGGCTTTCTGGTTTCCCAGCTCAATGTAGGCTTTCAGGAACAAATTAGAAAGGGGTAAGGGCATATGAGAGGCAAGCAAACTGGCAGGAATAAAGTAACAGTTGTTTGAGAAGGAAGAAAGGAGCAGAAAATTAAGAAGACAGATGCAGAACTGTGTGTGTTTTACAGAATAATGCAATGACAGCGACTCATCACGATGGCACCGTTAGGAGTAAGGCCAAATTAGGTACAGCAGTTGTTATTTTAAAAAGGCAGGAAGGGTTTAATATAGTTCTAAAAATTTACATAAAATGATATAAAATTCAGGTTTGAGCCTCTGAAGGGGTAAGTTGGAGCTATCTAGACGGAATGAACAGCCTGCTTCCTCCCCAAGATGATTGCTACATTTGAATTCTCAGAGCACTTTATTTGTACCTGTCTAATGGCGCTGGCTGTTTTCATCATTGTATTACAGTCATTTGAGCTCATGCTAAATGCCATTTAACTCACTCGGAGGCATGGGGGAAGCTGGCTTTCGTCTCTGTCATGCCATGATGTATGTGACTCTGATGAGACTGTGCTTCAGCTATTCTATTTATAAGACATAGGATTTGGAACAAATGAACTTGAGGTCCGCCTGGTTGGTACATTTTATTCCTTTGTGTCGTAAATGATAAGATTTTTACAGTGAGGTGAAGAAATATGGAGGGATCTCAATTTTATACTAACTACATGGGCCTGTTGCCTGATCAATACTTACTCCTTGCAACATGAATAAAGGAATTCCTTTTTTTTTTTTCAAAGTCATCTCTGGCATCTATTGTTTTTACTTGCTTGGCAACCATTTTCTGTTTTGATACTACTCTGGAAGAAAATGCCTTTGTTGTTTTCTCAGTCTATGTGGTTCTAATGAAGTGAGCTCATCAATTGGCTCTAAAATAGTCACATGACCCAGGCCTGAGCAGTCAGCATAAGCTACCCCTTAGGGCAGAGTGATTGGCTCAGTGATGGACATGTGACCAGAGTTGATTCCATAAAAGACAATTTCAGTTCTTTTTCTGGAGACATTCTCACATTCAGGAAACATGTAGACTGGTACCTAGTTAATGTTTTATATTTTTCTAGACAAGTAGATTCCTATAAAAATGGAAGTGGATTGAGATATAGCTCTCATTAATTAATATCTAAATCAACATATGTCACTATTTTAAACATATTTATTTTATTCTTTAAGTATATTACGTTATTTGGTAACAGATTGATCATAAACCATCTAAATGAGTTCAGGAATTTTACTGACATTAGATATTATTGATGTGATTGTTTTGTTGCATGCATTTGTTGTTAAATAATGCCCAACCCAGGCCATGATTTCAAGTAGGAAATGCCATTAAACCCTTCCAATGACTCCCCATCTTAACAGTTTAATTTTAGGACATTTTCACCACCCCTCAAAGAAACTCCATATCCGCTAGCAATCACGCTGCATTCCTCCTCCATCAGTACCGACTCCCATGGCGCTCCACCCTCCTCGCTGGCTCCAAGCAACCACGAATTTACTTTCTGTCTCTATCAGTTTTCCTATTTGGGACATTTTATTTAAACAGAATCATACAACATGTGGGTTTTTTTTTATTGACTTCTTTTACTTAACATAATGCTTTCAAAATTCATCAGTGTGGTAGCATGCATAAGTAATTCATTTTTTTGTTGTTGTTGAGTAATATCTCACTGTATGGGTATTCTCCATTTTGTTCATCCATTCATTACTGAAGAAAATTTGACTGTGTCCATTTTGGGGATGTTATGAATAATGCTCCTGCCAATGTTTGTGTACAAATTTTGTGTGAACATGTTTTCATTTTTCTTGGATATGGACATAGAAGTGGAATTGCTGGGTCATACAGACTCATGGGATCTTAATCACAGATCTACCTAACTGTGAGCTCTGTTCTCTCCTAGTTACTCGATGGTTTTTGTATCTTCCATATGACTTACGTAGAAGGATGATCTACTAAGACAGTAACCTCAACTTTGTTCTTGTTTCTATAGGGAATTGAATCAATAGTAAGTAATTTTCTCCCATTTATATCTCTCATTATCCAACACACCACCTGTAGAAGATTGTCTTGACAGTTTGTTCTTAGAGATCTTGTCCCAAGTGAAATTGAAACGACTTTATGTTTTGAAAGCAATAAACAAGCCCCATGTCAGTCCATTGGGGAAAATATGGGTGAAGGTAGAGGAAGGGGGGGTTTGGTTTGGTTTAATATCTGTGAGATATTAAATACGTGTTCTCTAAAGGAAGGAAATGGTTATGAATTGGGGAGATTCTGGGAATGAGTGGGTGAGAGTCCCCTGTGGCTGTGACTAGCTGTCAAGTGTATCTCTATGACCTGTCTGAAGATACAGTGAAGGACCAGAAGGAAATAATAGTAAGTGGTATTATAGTAAAAGTGGTGACCACTAAAGATCATGCCCATTTCCTGGTTTCCTGGAATTGCTTAAACTCCTAGGGACCGTGAATAACCTTGAAGGTGACATCCTCAATAATGACTAGAACTGAAGCAATCCTGCCAGACCTAATGGATGCCACCATATTGATTTAGGAAAAAATATGTGACTTAGGTGCTAAAAAGAGAATAATTATATCTGTTTTAAGTTCATAAAGGTTGCCAAACTCATATACTAGTCTTGCAAGATAAACAAACCATCACACTTTTAAACAGTGTAAGTATCATCATTATTGACTCTATAATTTCCCTTATTTCAAATAAATGATAACTAAGAGGGAAATTTCACTGAGCCATGGAGAAAATGATTACTAATATAAGGATCATTTGCCATTCCATGATGTGCAGATGTAAAAATTGGTGGTTGTGGTCACGACTTTTTCTCTTATGCTACTGGGAAGTCAGTTCTAAAACAGGAAATGGTCATGAACCCTTTTCGACAGTAGACACTGAACAAGTTATATTGAAAGAAACACAACTTACAGTGATTTTCTCTTTTTGAAAGTTTATTTACCCCTCAATGTTTTTTACATATCCGATTATAGGAACATAAGTATGTACATAAACAATCACTTTGAGAAAATGATAATAGTTAACCATTTATTGATGGTTTCTAGTTCTTGATACTTGCTGGGAGGCTTGCAAATACGGTCTCTTCTGACTTTTACAATGAAAGTGTTTGGTGGATGGTATTTTCACCCTTCTCTTGATGAAGAACAGGGGCTCAGAATATTAAGAAAGCTTCCCAGGGTCATACATGTAGTAACTGGTCAGTCTAGTTTCTGATCTTGGTCTTTCCACCCTCTTTTGTTTTGAGAATCACTAAGTCAAATTTTAATACT
Source organism: Saccopteryx leptura (assembly GCF_036850995.1). Lineage (NCBI taxonomy): Eukaryota > Metazoa > Chordata > Mammalia > Chiroptera > Emballonuridae > Saccopteryx > Saccopteryx leptura. Next base: position 6,482,589 of record NC_089510.1, on the reverse strand, counting down.
GAGCACCGACTATGCCAGACACTGGCAGTAGATATTAGGGATAGAGCATTTCTGAGCTGAGTCCTCCCAAGTTGTCATTTAAATTTTAACTATCTAATATTTTCCTCTCATCTCCTGCTTGGCTACTTGTATCTTTTATCTCATCTCCCCCTTGAGAGCCCATCAGCACCAGCACGTTTTTAATGGTGTCCTGACAGTACACTTCCTGTTCAAAATGTTCCAGTCGAGCAAGTCACATGTGACATAAAGCAAGAGAAGAAAAACTGCAAAGAGGCCGTGAAAACCTAGCAGTGCATTCCCCAAGCTTCCTGGGAACGGCTGAGTGGGAACACTGACTACCAGTTTAAAGTTTATAGAGAACATCATTCACACGGGTCAGCGCCATAGAGGTATACGTACATTGTATGCCACCATCAACCAAAACCGATCAACAGACCTTTCAAGTTAACTCCTAATGTAATCAGATACGGTTTCGGAAATGCAGAAGAGCTTCAAGATAAATATAGCAATTTGAAAATGTAAGAATCGTTTAAGGATTGAATCCAAAACTTAGTCTACTGAATCACATGGATTCATCCTCTTTTTCTTTTTTTTTTTTTTTTTCATATATGGGAACCGAGAAGAGACTTATTACTCAATTAGATTCTGGCCAAATATATAAACACCCAGGAAAAATCAGCCCCAAATGCGGTGCGAATGGGACACCAAGTCTTAGCAGGCTGAACTTTCCTTCTGAGCCTTAGATATACAAAAAATTAAAACCTAAATGTAAACGAAAAACCTCAAACACCAAAAATAAACCAGAGTGAAACACCATGTAAAGTATTTCTTCCTTCCACCCTAACTGCTTCTGTGGAGTAAGTCAGCCCGAAGGAATTCAGGTTCTGTTTTGGTTCTTTCTCTGCGCACTCCCCCAGGGATCTATACATCGCCGACTCCGCGCCCAAACCTTGAACACAGAGCGAGAGCATTGGTGGGTACTGCCCCGTGTGAGGACTGGGGGAAGTATGAAACTCCAGACCGAGATCGAATGTCCCCAATGGGTCTCCAGATAAAGGAGGATTGTGTCTGAACTTGTGTATTTTCGCCACGCGGGTAATTAAATTCTATCCCATGTGTTCTTGTATACCAGCTGTGAATTAGTACTGTTCCCAAACACATGCTTACCGTCCTCGTGTTTAAATGAACCTGTTTTCAAGGATTCCCATAGTCTGACTTATATTTTTCTTACGTTCCTTTTTCATTAGCAGACACAATATTTTAGAAAGTACCAGAATTGCAGAGACGCCTCGTTTTTAATTTTTATTAGTTTAATCCCTTATCTAATTGTGCAACTGTTCTCCGGGGTTTTCTCACTTACACACCTGTTCCTGCGTGGCCGCTTCCTCGAGTGTGAGAGTAATGTATTGAAATGACCCAGGTCAATCTAAGGAGTTTGAATACGTGAATTTCTCTGCCTGTGCAGAAAGTATTACACTATTTTATTTTAATTTATCTTTAATCAGGTAAATACAGAAAAGCGTTTTGGGGATAATCAACCAGGGCCAATGTCTATTATGTAAGTGTGTTATTTGACTTACCAAGACCTTTCTGTACTTGAGATTTTAATTTTTTCCACTGCTTACTTGTTCTAACCATTCCAAGTTAACATTTAATATGCAACTAGTATATAATTGATAAAACTATGATGACCTTAAGATAATAGAGTCTGTGATTGTTTTTTTATTCTCTTTAATTAAATTTATTGAGATAACATTATTTAATGAAATTATATAGGTGCACAATTCTACAATATATCCTCTGTAGATTGTATTGTGTTCACCATCCCAAGTCACATCTCCTTCTATCACTTGTTTCCCCAATACCCTCACCCCTTTTCCCTCTGATAATCACCATACTGTCGTCTGTGTCTACGAGCTTTTTCTCTGAATCTCTTCACCATTTTCACCCAGTCCTACAAGCCCCGCCCACTCCGACAGGTGTCAGCCTATTCTCTATCTATCAGTCTGTTGGTATGTTGTTTGTTAGTTCATCTTGTTCATTAGATTCCACATATGAGTGAAATCATATGACACTTGTCTTTCTCTGACTAGCTTATTTCACTTTGCATAATACTCTTTAGGTCCATCCATGCTGTTGCAAAGGGTAAAATTTCCTTTCTTTTCTATGGCCAAGTAGTATCCCATTGTTAAATATATCACATCTTTTTTTATTTATTTATCTACTGATGGGCACTTGGGCTGCGTCCAGATCTCAGCTATTATAAATAACACTGCAATGAACATAACGGTTCATATATTCTTTCAATTCAGTGTTGTAGGTTTTTGGGGAAATATTCACAGAAGTGGAATTGCTGGGTCATAGGCAGTTCCATTTTTAATCCTTTGAGGAACCTCCATACTGCTTTCCACAGTGGCTGCACCAGTCTGCATTCCCACCAACAGTGCATGAGGGTTCCCTTTTCTCCACACCCTCGCCAACATTTGATGTTTGTTGATTTATTGGTCATAGTCATTTTGACTGGTGTGAGTGATATCTCACTGTGGCTATAATTGCATTTCTCTGATGATTAGGTATTTTGAGCATCTTTTTATTTGTCTATTGGTCATCTGTATGTCCTCTTTGGAGAAGTGTCTATGCAGGTCTTTTGCTCAGTTTTTAATTGGATTGTTTGTTTTTTTGGGCTTGAGTTTTATAAATTCTTTTCTTTATAAAAAGTTTATTTTATTGATTTTAGAGAGGGAAAGGGAGAGGGCAGGAGAGAGACAGGAACATCTGTTCTTGTATGTGCCCTGACCAGAACTGGCAACCTTTGTGCTTCACGGTGATGCACTAACCAAGCTATCTGGCCAGGGCAGCTTTATAAGTTCTTAGTAATTTTGGATATTAACCCCTTATCAGATGTATCATTGACAAATATGTTCTCCAAGTCAGTGGGTTGTCTTTTTATTCTGTTGATGGTTTCCTTTGTGTGCAAAAGCTTTTTAGTTTTATGTAGTTCCACTTGTTAATTTTTTTCTTTTGTTTCCCTTGCTTGAGCAGATATATAAGAAAAAATATTGCTATAAGAAATGTTTGAGATTTCACTGCTAATGTTTTCTTTTAGGATTTTTATAGTTTCTAGTCTAAAATTTAAGTCTTTAATCCATTTTGTGTTTATTATTCTGTATGGTGTAAAAAGGTGGTTTAGTTTCTTTTTCTTTTTTCTTTTGCCACATATCTGTTCAATTTTCCCAGCACCATTTACTGAACAAACTATGTTTATCTAATTGTATGTTTTTCCCTCCTTTTTCAAGTATTGACTGTAAAGGAATGGGTTTATTTCTGGGCTCTCTAATCTGCTCTATTGAGTTATACATCTGTTTTTATGCCAGGACCATACTGTTTTAATTACTATGATCTTGTAATATAGTTTGATATCAGGTAACACGATTCCTCCAACTTTGTTCTTCTTTCTCAAGATTACTATTGCTATTCAGGATCTTTTTTATTTCCATACAAATTCTTGGGGTATTTATTTTAGTTCTGTGAAATATACCATTTGTATCTTGATAGTAATTGCATCGAATTTATAGATTGCTATTGAACATTCAAAAATTGTGGATTGATTTTAGAGAGAGAGAGAGGAAGAGAGAGAGAGGAAGAGAGAGAGAGTAAGAGGAAAACATTTTTTCTTCAAATTATTTATGCATTTATTGGTTGATTCTTATATGTATCCTGACTGGGGATTGAACCTGCAACCTTGGCATATCATCACAAAGCCCTAATCGACTGCCCTGCCAAACCAGGGCAGTATGAACATGTTAGTGGTGTTCATTCTTCTTCTCCAGAAATATGGTGTCTGCTTTCTCTTATTTGTATCTTCTTCAATTTCTTTAGTATCTTATCATTTTCCTAGTACAGGCCTTTGACATCCTTTTAAAATTTATTTCTAGATATTTTATTCTTTTTGAAGCCATTATGAATGATATTGTTCTCTCTCTTAGTTTTCCTTTCTGAAAGTTCATTATTGCTGTATAAAAATGCAGCTGATTTCTGGATATTTACTTTGTGTCCAACTACTTTATTGAATTGATCAGTTCTAGTCTTTTTTGGGGGGGTTGGGTGACAAATCTTTAGGGTTTTCCATATACAGTATCATGATAGGCTTACTTCTTCTTTTCCAACTTGGGTGACTTTTATTTCTTCTTTTTGTCTGATTGTTGTGGCTAGGACTTCCACTACTATGTTGAATAAGAGCGGTGAAAATAGACATTCTTGTATTGTTCCTGATTTAATGGAAGTGCTGGTAGTTTTTGCCCATTAAGTATGATATTGGTTGCGGGTTTGTTATATACAGCTTTATTAGGTTGAGGTGTGTTCCCTCAGTCCCACTTTGCTCCAAATATCCTACAATGGCATATTGATGATTTTGACTTAAAGGTACTGGAATAGCAGCTGGCATGAGAAAAGCACACTGACCCTCCTCTGTGTTTTTGAAATACAGGCAGTCAACCTCCCCATGTCAGAGGTGCTTCTCTTGCCCCATGGGGGCTGAGAGAGTCACCCTTACTGCCATAGGGATACATAGGACAACAAGCCTGTATCCACAAACCTTGTGAGGTCTTTACTAATCCAGTACTCCAGTCCCTCTTTCTGTTTACATTCTTTACTGAGGAACAACCAAACCTAACAATCTCTATAATGTCAAATCCTCACATATTTATTGTTTCTTTGTCATATGTATATATATATGTATATATATATATTTATTTATTTATATACACACTATATATAAAGGTGCCTGCTTTGATAGTTTCTCTGAGTATCATTTACGACCTCCCATGTATTTTAATATGTATTAAGTTGTTTTTTTCTTCCGTTAATCTGGCTTTGTGTCAGTTTTGTTATTAACCCAGTCATATGAACTCAAGTGGAATAAAGGAAGGAAGGTGGGTGGGCATTCCCTTTCTCCCCGACACATTTTAAGTTTATAGTTGACATTTATTCTTTTTGCCTTCAAATAAAAATAGTAGAGATTATCTTGTATCATTGAATGTTTGACCTTTAAATTTTCATTATTGGTATTTTTCAGAAGATTAACGTGCACTTTTAAGTATTTTTGCATCTTATCGTCACAAGAATATCATGCAGAAAATGAATAACGGAAAATTAATGCTAAAGTCTTCTGGCTTAGGATGTAAGTTTTTATTTGACAGTTAAAGTCAAAGTAATGGGATCTGGAGCCCTCCTGCCTGGTAACAATTTTTTATGCCTGGTTTCATGTCACATAAAAAATTTCCTGTAAATATTTCTCCACTCCAGGTTGGGCATTAAAAAATTCACTGGCTGGGAATCATAATGACAAATGTAATTGTGTTTATGTTTTAATGTCTTACAAAAAATAATGTTCCTAGTCTTTTCTCCTTTGGAAATGACCAATATTCACCATTCACCTCACATACTTATTTCCGTAATATTTCTTTTTTTTTTTTTTTTAAAGCTGGAAACAGGGAGAGACAGTCAGACAGACTCCCGCATGCGCCCGACCGGGATCCACCCGGCACGCCCACCATGGGGCGACGCTCTGCCCACCAGGGGGCGATGCTCTGCCCATCCTGGGCGTCGCCATGTTGCGACCAGAGCCACTCTAGCGCCTGGGGCAGAGGCCAAGGAGCCATCCCCAGCGCCCGGGCCATCTTTGCTCCAATGGAGCCTTGGCTGCAGGAGGGGAAGAGAGAGACAGAGAGGAAGGCACGGCGGAGGGGTGGAGAAGCAAATGGGCGCTTCTCCTGTGTGCCCTGACCGGGAATCGAACCCGGGTCCTCCGCACGCTAGGCCGACGCTCTACCGCTGAGCCAACCGGCCAGGGCACCGTAATATTTCAATGATCATTTTTTAGGATCCTGTTATTGCTTCATGAAAGATTGAAACACATTAGCATTTAGTAACATTGCTGACAGAGATGTCACAGTTCAGAAAGCAACATATGGTTTCTTTATGGCAGAGACAGAAAAACAATTTAAGGTGAGGAGGAGTTTCTTTTTCTAGACAATAAACTTTTAATTTTATACATGGAAATGATTTCTTTCCCTCCGCTATTTTGTGACTGAGAAAGATATAAAGTGTATGTTCAACCGGCGGTTGGTAGTCTGAGTATCCTCTCTGGAGGGCTGTCCTAAACTGTACTTAGATTTTCAACTGTGCTTAAAGGGGATTGGGCAGTGCCCCTAAGACCCTCACTATTCAAGGGTCAACTCTACTTTTTAAAGATCAGAGCCTCTTGGATATAATTTCACGACTCATATTTAGTTTATATTAGTTTTAATGGCTCCTACAATACAGAAAATTTTAGAATGGTCTTGAAAATAGAAAAAGAATATAAATAATTTCAAATGAAATGTTTGGGTTATTGTAAAACAAAAAGCTTAATACTTTCCTGATTTTATATATATTCCGCTTGTGCTAGTCATAAATTCTGCCCATCCCTCTCATTCCTGATTTGGGTGGGATCCAATGATAGAGCATTTCTTAGAGAATATGGCTAGTTCTTTGCAGTAAAGAGGTAGTACTAAGGATTCTTCTTAAAAGTTAAATTTCATGCCTGAACTGTGGTGGTGCAGTGGATAAAGCGTCGACCTGAAATGCTGAGGTCGCCAGTTCGAAACCCTGGGCTTGCCTCGTCAAGACACATATGGGAGTTGATGCTTCCTGCTCCTCTCCTCCTTCTCTCTGTCTCTCTCTTTTTCTCTCTCACTCTCTCTCCTCTTGAAAATAAATAAATAAAATCTTTAAAAATAAAGAAAAATTTTAAATGAAAAAATTAAATTTCATGGCATACTGATAGTAATCAAATAACAACAGAATTTACCCATTAAGAATTACTTAGTTTAAAAATTATTACTATTCTAATTATTTATCTTATTTACAGTATTATCCATTAACTGCTATAGATATTTTCATCATTAGTCTATTGATAATAAGACAATCAGCAACTGAGCGCTCCTATTACTTAGAATGTCACCATTCTTAGCTTTGAAAAGGGATGTCACACACAGGGCATACAACTGGCCGTTACATAATTGAAGTATTGTTCCTGGTTCTATTTTAACTGCCTGCCTAACCTAGGGCAAGTGAACTTTTCCAGACCTGGAGACCTTCGCTTCTTTATCTGTAAAATAGAGGATGAAGTTAGAGCATTTCTCTGGTCCTTCCCATTCTAAAGTTTTATGAGTGTATCATACTATAGTATTATTCTAGTACGGCAATCCAGTCTCAGAATTCTCACCTGAGGTAACAAGGAAAGGACTGGGATGGGTGTTGTTGAATGTGTCCCTGGCATCCATTCCTCCTTTCTTTTCTTTCCCCTCCTTTTTCTCCAGCTTAAATTATTCTGATTTTGTTCTGGAATTCTCTCCTCCCCTTACACACACACGCACACGCACACGCGCACGCGCACACGCACACGCACACGCGCACACGCACACGCACACACGCACGCGCGCGCGCACAATGGCAGGTTCAGAGTGAGCTCTGATCAGTTAATGGAAATCAGAACAGTCACACCCCTTGGCGGGTGATTGATTCAGGACTCAATGTGTAATGTGATGTGGGCAATGAGATGCCTCAACGAGGGAGTTCTGGGGAACGTTTTTATTCACCCTCCGAGAGAGCTCTCAAGGAAGACACTCGTCAGCTGGCCAGGTAAAAGGAAGGACGCTACCCCAGTTCTGTTTTTGGCCGCTGTCACTGAGGAGAGCTGCAGCTATGATGAAGTCGACCCCCGAAAGCAGAGCGGGGAACTGGGACCCTGATGGTGTCATTAAGGGGCCTGGTTAGTCAACAACGGAAAAATCTCAATATCTGTAGAAACGCTGTGTTTTAGTATGGTGTCGCCAGTTTATGCGTTAGGTTGCTTGTTAACGACAGTTGAAAGGAAACATCCATATGCAACGCTTTGTATCCCATCAGACACTATACACGTGAAAGCACTCCCAGGAGGTCAGAAGTGTCGTAAAAATTCAAGGGCTAACTTGTCTGATGGAACTCCTTCTCTGTAATTCATGTGCTTATATAAGTGCATCTGTCCCGTAAATATTTATGGAGAACTTGAGATGTGTTGGGCGCCATATTAGGAGATTAATTTTCAGGACGCGTCCCAGTGCACTGACCTCTTCAAGCCCACACAGGGGGATTGAAGCAGAGACAGACAAAAGACCAGCAATCTAGATTTTTAAAAGGACTTCATTAGAGGTCTTTTAGTAACCTGATACGTTCTTTCCCTTCTGGGAACGAGACATTTAAAGTTAGGATATGCTACCCATAAGACAAATGGTCTAGGATATTCCCAGCTAAAGTGAGTTAGTTTACAATCTCCTGACACCATGTTAGAAGGGAAATGGGGTGATGGTGGATTAAACCACTGGTAGTCAACCTGGTCCCAGCCGCCCACTAGTGGGCGTTCCAGCTTTCATGGTGGGCGGTAGCAGAGCAACCAAAGTATAAATAAAAAGATTTAACTATAGTAAGTTGTTTTATAAAGATTTATTCTGCCAAATTTAGCAAAAATCTGACATAAAGTACTCGGTAAGTAATTATTATTATGTGCTTTAACATGCTATCACTCTGCTTTATAAATTTTATAAAGTAAAGTTGCTTCCCTACTTTATAAATCACCATGACTGTGGAACTGGTGGGCGGTTAGAAAATTTTACTACTAACAGAGATACAAAAGTGAGCGGTAGGTATAAAAAGGTTGACTACCCCTGGATTAAATAAACTATTTCCAATCCACCATTGTTACAGAAACATTCAGATATCTGGGCAAAGAGTGTGTGTTGTCTTTTAGAATATCATGTCTGCAACCGACACGTGACTGAGGAATATCTCATTGTTCTCAGTACCACTTTCTTTAGTGGTAATAATGCTTTTAACTTCATAATTTGGTTAATGTCAAGCTTTCTCCATTCACTCAACAAATATTAAGGTCCTATCACATATCGAGCATGATGATGCTATGATGGAGGAAAACATTTTATTTGGAAACATTTTAATGCGATCATCAGGAAGGTATTTAGAGACTTAGTAGTCAATTTTTAAGATCTCACTCTCTCAAAATGCCTTACCTCTATTGGAAATAGCCACGATAGTCAAGTCAACCATAGTGATCTTGTTTATATTAATTTGGCTAGATCAATATAATAGAGGACTATGCAGTACTAAAAGCTTTTGCCTTAAAAACATGTTTAATGACATGAAAAAATATTAGTGAATTTTCATTCAGGGAAGGAAGTGTGATTTTGTTTTTCTAAGTATAACATAGAAAGGATACTCATTAAAGTGAGAATAGCAATTCTTCCCAGGTAATTTTATTATGGAATTTGTTTTTCTTTTGCGCTCGTAGAGAGAGAGAGAGAGAGAGAGAGAGAGAGAGAGAGAAAGGAAGGGAGAGAGATGAGAAACATCAGTTCTTTCTTGTGGCACCTTAGTTATTCATCGATTGTTTTTGCATATGTGCCTGACCAGGGGCCTCCAGCAGAGTCAGTGACCCCTTATTCAAGACAGCAACCTTTGGGCTCAAGCCAGTGACCTTGGGCTTCAAGCCAGTGGCCTTTAGGCTCAAGCCAGTGACCTCAAGGTTTCTTTTTAACTTATGTCCTCAGGGTCCCAGGCCGATGTTGTATCCACTGTGTCTCAAGCTACTATGGGCAATTTTAATTTTTTTCTTTCTGCTTTCTATATTTGATGCAATGAATATGTATTTCATATATAATAAAATACTTTTTCATAGGTACTCTTCACTTTCTTGAAGTGTATGAGAGGAATTGTTTGAGTTGATAGAAATTAAGTGCAGTTATACTCAGGGGCATGAAAGAACCAGGATCCCCGACAGTCTTCTCACTGGGTCTCTGGTCCTCGACAACTGGGGTGTAAAGCAGGCTTGGACAGGCCGATCAGCCTTACAGATACGGCTGAGCTAGAGAACCAGCCTCCCCCCTGTCCCCTCTGCATTTGTATCACCAAAGAGCGGTCTGGAGACTGCAGGCTGGCTAGACGCAGCGCAGAGAGCAGTGTGGCCATGCTCAGGCTGGACGTCCGGAGTGGCAAAGGTCACCTCTCTGTTTGCTTTCGGTTCATGTGTCCAACTGCATCCACCTGTGTAAATGAGCTAATTCTATGTGAGTGTCAAAGAAAGAATTCTTGGAAAGCAAGATTTCTTGTCTGAGTTTCTAACGGCTCATATAGCTGAGGTGGTTGCAATGTATGTAGCTTTTAATCAAGATGTCATGGCCTTTTCAGTCCTTTCTATAACCCATTCCATGTTAAGTCATTCATAAAGCCGAGAATAGTGATCGAGCCACTTGAGCGTGCCAGAGACTGCACTAGATGCTGTAAAAAGCTAATGCAACCAGGTTACCAGTCTTCACCTAGAAACATTTCTCTCATTATTAGAGTTATATAATTTTTCCGATATTGAAGTTTTATCTCTATGTATATCAACACCGATACACATATCTGCAGGGGTGGGCAGAAGTAGTTTTGCTGTTGTTTGTATGGAAAATAAGACAATAATTTTTTTAAAAAATATTTTTTCTTTATTCATTTCAGAGAGGAGAGAGAGAAAGAAGGAGGTGAGGAGCAGGAAGCATCAACTCCCATATGTGCCTTGACCGGGCAAGCCCAGGGTTTCGAACTGGTGACCTTAGCATTCCAGGTTGATGCTTTATCCACTGTGCCACCACAAGTCAGGGAAATAAGACAATAATTAATAATTAATAATACAAAAGTAAACTGTTTTGCATATCACAACTGTCAACCTACATTTGCCCTCCTGTCTGTAATTTTCCTTCAAAGATTTGCATTCACGGCTCCATTTTGTTTAGACACTGAGTAGAGTTGATTAGAAGTCTGATGCCAGTCCGATTCTCATTTCTTTGCTTGTATCATGTTTTAACATTCTGGAAACTTCCAGAATTCTTTCTCTGTCCATTGAATTCAGTTAATGTCTAAGTGTGTGTCTTTTGCTTATTGTTTCCTGCCGAGATCTAGATCGGCCTTTTCAACTCTAAAGACTGGTATCTTTCTTGAGCTTAGGAAGTTTTCTTCTACTGGTGTTACTCTATCATTTTCTTACCTCCCCAAACCCTAGTTTATCTTTCTGGAGTTACCTTTTCTATTTCCAATGTCTTTGTTTTTGTTTTTGTCCTCAGTGATTTATTCAACCTTACCTTCCATGTCACAAATTTGATCTCTAGCAGTGTTCATTTTGTGATCCAGCTTGTTTGAAAATGTGGCTAATAACTTCATGATCTACATCCCAAAACCATTGTTTTTCTTTGATTGCTCCTTTGCAGAGCAGCGTTTTCTAGTTGCATAGATACAGGTGTTGTTTCATTTCTCTGACATTGGTTTAGGACGATTTCAAGTTTCTCTTTTGCGCGCTACAGTTTCCTCTGAGTTTGGAGGTCCTTGTTTATTTATCATATCACAGTCCTTCTCTTTCCAACTGTTCTTTTACTCAGATGCTAAATTTTAAGCTAAAAAATAAGAGGACTTATTTGAAACTGTATCCAGGAATGCGGTATGTGTGACCTGAGGCTCTGAAGTCCTCTTCTGCCAGTTAATCTCTCTGGGGGCAGGTTGCTTTCTCAGCTTCAGTAGGGGGAGATGTATCTCAGATCTCCATGGAGACATGAATTACTGCCCCTCCTCCCCACTTCTTGTTTTCAGCTGTGTCTTGTTTTGCTGATTGGAGCTGGAGAGATGACTGTATCTCTGTGACCTGGAAGTACTTTTGTATTTTGCTTTGTGGAAGGATCAGCCCCTCCCCCAGTTATGGCCGCCTCCAGCACTGAATGAGTCAGCTTTTCATGTCATCACTTATATTCCTCTCCTTCTCACCATCCGTCTCTCTCTCTCTCCTTTCTTTTTGGAAGACAAGCGGGCCCTTTCAACACACCTCGTTCCCTGGTCGCCAGGCAAGTGGCTGTGAGCAGTATTTACTGCTCTTTTCCTTGGAGTGAGCGCCCAGCCTCACCTCTCCCCTCTGTTCCTGTAAGCAGGGGAGATTCAGGCGCTCCCTACCAGGTTTGTTGTGGCTTCTTCTTTGCTCCCTTGGTTTTTGAAAGCTGTTCTTGTAGTCCAGATTTGGTTTTTCACACTGATTGTTCATAAATCAGTTTATAATCCAGTTCGGTGGTGTGAGCTGGGAGTCTGTGCGTCTGCCTACTCCGCTGTCATCTTCAGGTCTCTGAGAATGTTTTATATTTTTAACTTTATTATTTTTATTTATTTATTTTTTTATTAAAGATTTGTCTGCGAGCCAGATGCAGCCATCAAAAGAGCCACATCTGGCTCACGAGCTACAGGTTCCCAACCCCTGCTCTTAGAGTGTGTGGGGAATAAACCGGCAGGTGAGCCTAATTCCCCCACAATAACGGAGTAAGGTGCCCAGGTGTAGGCCAGAATCTGCTGTTTTTGTCTCTGTCACTAACTCCCTTGCTGGGACAACTTGCCAGAATGGCCTCCCACTTTCTTTAGAAATAGACATGGGGATATGGCACCGGTGTGTGGACATTCTTTTCCTTCCCATACCTCCTCCTCTCTCTTTTCTTTGCTGGCATGGTGAAGTAAGGCCCCTTCTTCATGAGCTCTGTCAAATACTGGTTCAGTGATCTGACACTGGTCCCTTACATTTTTTTGTGCCTCTACTTGTTCATCTGTGAAATGGGATTTGCTAAGGATTAAATGGTATCCATGCAGCAGAAGAGTGCTTAGCACATTATAGGGGCTCAATAGAAATGAGCTATTATTGTAGCTGCCATGATTATTTTAAAGCTTAACCAGAGTGTGGGCTGGAAGGTTGATAAATGCGTGGCTTCAGTCCACAATTTGAACCAGAAGAATGTAGCCTGATTCTGAACGATTAGAATGCTGTTCAGCACACGATGCAACAGCGCGTTCGCAGGGAAATGCGATGAGGGGAGCGGATAAAGTGGCTTTTGATACAGACAAGAGGACAGGCGGTGGTCACGTCTTCGTGTGCGCCTAATAGCCCACGCTCGCAAGCGGGAGCCACACCGAATGTCTTCATAGAGCAGCTGGTTCCTGAGATTTGCCTATCCACTTTTAACCTCTTCTTTTCCAGCTAGATGTGTATTGAAGATTTTCTCTTCTAGGTTTTCTTGCCTGGTTTTAATGCCTGAACTAATAATGCATGTCAGCACTGTCCCCTTTTTATAATGGCTTTTATAATCAGCCGGAATAAATAATCTTTTCAACAGGAGATAAATAACATATACAAGCCCTTAAAAACTTAGGTCTCTCATATGTGTAAAAATGGCTCTGTAACACTCAACAGTAATACAGGTTGAGCCAATTCCCATCTTTGGGGGTTTTCTTTCATGTTAACCAGTAATTTCACTTGGAATTTGGTTTTCATTTAGTTACAAGATTTAAGAGCAAAGTTTTGTTTTATTTTTGTTTTTGTTTTTGTTTTTTGGTAGCTATGTGATGTCAGATTATAAATTATATCACATTTCTTTCTAGAAAATGTGTCTTTCCTAAATTAAGTCTTCAAACTTGTGGATGATACACCATCTCAAGTTCTTAATGTCTCTCCATCTTTGTCTTGGGGGCAAGCATCTTCGGGGGAGAGAGTGACAGACTTTGACAGCACGTGGACATGTTTAATATCAGTGTGATTCTGACTTTAGTATGAAATTTCTCTAATAAAAAACCCCCAAACCAAAACCCTTTCTTACTCAGTAGCTCATCAACTACTGCAGAAACTTCATTTCTTTGCTCCTTAACATATAGTTGCAAAATTATATATTTGAAAACCAAAAGCCAGCTATAACTGATATCGAAGGAAAGATGGTATATTGAAATAAATGCAAAACTCACCTTGGATGTTTTAAAGTAAAAAGGACTTAAAAAGCTTGTTGTTTAATACAGACAATGTTAAAAAGCTGTATTTTATTTATGTATTTATTTATTTTTGACTTAAAATCTTACTTCATTTTATTTTTCGATTGCAGTTGACATTCAGTGTCATTTTATCTTAGTGTCAGGTGTGTGGCATAGTGACCAGACAGGCCTATATTGATACTTTACAACATGTTCCCCTGAGTATCTCCAGTGCCCACCTGCTACCCTCCACAGATAGTACTACAGGATTAACTACATTCCTTAAGTAAAAAGCTGTATTTTAAATATAAATATATATATATATATTTAAAAAATTATACTCTACACACGAAGCATTCTCTAAATGATGTCAATTGTCCTTTAAGTGAAAAATGCATACATCTGGAGACAACATGGGAAAAAATCTGCATGGAGTATTTCCTTTGTTATTGCTGTTGCTGAGTGTTTGTTTAAAAATATCTATATGAAGAGAAACAAATGATTCCTGGTCCCAGGGTATTCCAGCTGCAGGGCTCTAATCATAGACTCAATATAAAAACACAGTTATAATGGTTTAAAAAGTACTTTACAAAATACACTGTGTGCTAAAAAAAAAAAAAAAAGAAATATTCTATCATGGGAATAAACTTGACTAAGCTTTTCTTTTCTATTTTTTTTTGTCTTTAAAAAATTTAATAGTTGCCAAAGTGTCCAGCTGTTTATTCTACAGTGATTACTAATCTGTTCCTCGGAGTTCAGTCTCCCTTCAGGGTTATGCATATACCACCAAACTGTCTGGGTTTTTGTTTCTTTTTCATGAGAATCAGTGAAAACATAGCCTCAGTCATGCAAAAACAACTCTAGAAGTTGTCTATTTCTTTGTGTCCAATGTCACAGAAATTTTAACTGCAATTTAAGTGTCCAAGGAAGGAAAAGAACACCCTATGCCTGAGGAAGTATTTAGGATACTTGAAGGTTTAGTGACCTGAGGGGGACATTTCTAGGGAAGTCGGTGCTGATAATTGCTGGGAGAGCCAGTGGAATGTCAGCAAGTGAAAGATGAAAAGGTGTTGATCTTTTATCCACCATACTCTTCCGCTACAGCTTTTAATGCTATAAAAAAATGTCTAAAACTAGTTAATGAAAAATAGATTATTTTAAATAGGTATAAGCCCTTTCTCTTGATCTGTCTACATAGTTAGTTGTTCTAGGTGAAAATGACAAATAGTATAATTTGCATATGACTGCATAACAGAGAAATATAAATAATTGTAGCAAAATATAATTTTTAACCATTAATCTCAGCTGAATGAGACTAATGAAGTTTAACAAAGGCTATTCTATTCCTACACAGAGAATGACAATTACCTCGACTCTGAAGAACAAAATCTGCAGACACGTTGACTTCAGCGAAATGAGTTGATTAAGCCTAGGGTAGAAACAAAAGACAATCCCCAAAGTGAATAAGTAGAAATACTCGGGGACATAATGTTCAGGGAACAATGAGTGACTCATATATTTAAGAAAAGGAAACAACTGACATTTCAGAAGGAAATTTCAGGATTAAATGTGGTTCTAAAGAGTAAAAATATAATGTATACAGACACACACACATAGAGAGTTGATGCTGCTGTATACTTTATGCAGCCCAGACACAAACAACTATCAATATTGAGTGAATCCTAGCTTCAAGACTAAGTTGTTTTTTTGTTTTGTTTTGTTTTGCTTTTTGAGAGAGAGAGAAATAGAGGGGCAGACAGGGACAGACAGAGAGGAAGGGAGAGAGATGAGAAGTATCAACTCGTAGTTGCAGCATCTTAGTTGTTCATTGATTGTTTTCTCAAGCCAATGACCTTCAGGCTCAAGCCAGCAACCATAGGGTCATGTCTATGATCTCATAGTCAAGCCAGCGACCCTGTACTCAAGCTGGTGAACCCGCACTCCAGACGGATGAGCCCGTGCTCAAGCTGGTGACCTCGGGGTTTTGAACCTGGGTCTTCAGAGTCCCAGGCCAATGCTCTATCCACTCTATCACTGCCTGTGCGGGCAAGACTAAGTCTTGTCATAAATAATTATTTTTTCTCTTACAGTGTTTTCAAAATTTACTACTTTTGTATTCTCATTTGGAGATTTCCATTGTATTCGTGTATCACTTGTACTAATATTTGCTTAATGTTTTACTTAAAATAATAACATTTTTTAAAAACATAAGTTTATCTAAAGAGAAATACAACTATTATTAGCATACAATCTGCTTCATTTGTCATAAATAAACAACAGAACCAGAATAATGGAACAGGTTCCACCAAATATTCTGAGCAGAAAGACTGATCTCCCCATTAAAACCTTGGGTGTTGGCCCTGGCCGTTTGGCTCAGTGGTAGAGCGTTGGCCTGGCGTGCAGAAGTCCCGGGTTCGATTCCCGGCCAGGGCACACAGGAGAGGCGCCCATCTGCTTCTCCACCCCTCCCCCTCTCCTTCCTCTCTGTCTCTCTCTTCCCCTCTCATAGCCGAGGCTCCATTGGAGCAAGGATGGCCCGGGCGCTGGGGATGGCTCCTTGGCCTCTGCCTCAGGCGCTAGAGTGGCTCTGGTCGCAACATGGCAACGCCCAGGATGGGCAGAGCATCGCCCCCTGGTGGGCAGAGCATCGCCCCCTGGTGGGCGTGCCGGGTGGATCCCGGTCGGGCGCATGCGGGAGTCTGTCTGACTGTCTCTCCCCGTTTCCAGCTTCAGAAAAGCACAAAACAAACAAACAAACAAACAAAAACCTTGGGTGTTAAAGTGTAGTCTCAAGGTAGGGCGTCTTTCTTTTTTTTCTGATGGAGTTAAAGGATTGAAGGAAAGTACAAACGGAAATAACTTTCTTATTACAATTTTTCCTATCATTATTTCCCTGGGCAAAGGACCACCTGGTAGCAACAGCTTTGCATTCCAACCAGAGTCCTCTCAGATGCCAAGCGCACTGTGTCCTGCGTTTTGGGAGGCAATGCTGGTCTTCAGTAGCTATTGCTCTTTCAGTCCCTGCTTCTCCAGTTTCAGACAGGACGAGGCGAAAGAGCGAGGTGTCTCGGTAATAGGTACTTTTCTACTTTCTTCAGTGGGCAGGAAAAGCAAACACCGGGAAGAGCGAGCCGGGTGGCTCATTTGGCGGAGACGAGAAGAGTTCATTAAACAGCCCGCACCGGCGGTGGAAGATTGACAACTCCCTGTACGACATGTCACCAGTCAGAGAGCGTCTCTGTTCTTTATTGCCCAATAATGACCCAGAACTGAAAGACAAACATGAACTTGGGATTGGAGGCTAATAAATGGGACACATTTTCTGGGAGGCGGAGGGTAAGAGGGTTAATGAGTTACAGATGAAGTTGTTTACAGTGAGTGAGCACTGTTTGCTCTCCTTGCCATCGGTTTTTATCCTTTCCAGCCAGAGTAAGTTCACTGACAAGAGAAAGGGGGGACGGAAACAATCATAGCTCTAACACAATGTTTAATTTAAAAAAATTATGTACTCTTAAAATAATGTTTCATTGCCTCTTTCCAATGCTACCGTTGACTCTTAATGCTTATAAGCTTCACTGCCTGCTAGGAAATGTTTCTTTCTTTCTTTTTCTATTAGATCTTATTTGTTCATTTTTTAAATTATTTTTATTTATTTATTCATTTTAGGGGGGGGAGAGAGAGAGAGAGAGAGAGAGAAGGAGGGGAGGAGCAGGAAGCTTCAACTCCCATATGTGCCTTGACTGGGCAAGCCCAGGGTTTTGAACCGGCGACCTCAGTATTCCAGGTCGATGCTTTTATCCACTGCACCACCACAGGTCAGGCTTATTTGTTCATTTTTAGAGAGAGAGAGAGAGAAGTGGGGGGAGCAAGAAGCATCAACTCCCATATGTGCCTTGACCAGGCAAGCCCAGGGTCTCGAACCAGCAACCTCAGTGTTCCAGGTGGACCCTTTATCCACTGAGCCCCCATGGGTCAGGCAGGAAATGTTTCTGAAACAAGAGGTTCTATATAGTTCAGGGACAAAGCTGGTCTGGGCTCATGCGTGAGGCACGTGGTGTGCTGTGTTTTTCACTTGTTATAAATCTGAGAGAACTTTTAGAAGTTCTCGTGGGACGTGGATAAATGCTGGGCAGCTATACATCAGGAGGACAGGGCTCCGCCTCCTTCCGCCTCTTCCTGTTAGAATTGGTGTGAGCCAGTCGGGGCGGCCGGAGTGGATGGCCGGTCCTCTCGGAGCTGGCCCTGGAAAACAAGGGCGGAAGGAGACCTCCGGAATGGTTGAACTCATCTCGTATTCTAGAAGGAAAGGAGGCCTGAGCACGGACTCACGGACTCTGGTTAACGGACTGACGGACGGGTCATGAGTTTGAAATGAGCTCCTCTGGAAGGCTGGTGACCAGAGGGGTCTAGGGGGCAGGTACGTAGATGCATCTCTCCTAACGGGCACTGAGTGAAGATGTATTTGTGATCCACGTTGGTGTCTATTAGAGGGCTCCACCTGTGAAGAAGAGGCTGTACATTCAAATGGCATGCTGAGCCATCAAGTGTCGGACAAGTGGGCGGAGGTGGTTGGATAAGTGGAAGCATGAGAGTCACGTGAGCTGTTGGGAATCTCCGTCCAGGTGCAGCCCCTTGTCCCTCAGCCTCAGCTGGCTGTCCCGAGGTGGGGGACGCAGAGCCTGGTGCTTCCGGTCAGTCGTGTGGGTATGGAGTACAGCTGAACATCTGGAGTGTTGTGTGAATTGTCTTACTTTAAATGGCAGTTCATTTTACTGTATTTTCCCCATGTATAAGATGCACCTTTTTCTGAAAAATTTGGGGTCTATAAAAACTGGGTGCGTCTTATACAGTGGTTATAGATTTTTTTAAACTTGCATTTCCCGCTTTTTCGCACTTGTTTTCACACTCATTGTTGAAGGCAGTGATTTGTCCTCAGACACAGATGAGGACAAGCTCATGTTTGGGAGTTTTGACTGTGATGAGGAGGAGTTGTATGAATGTTATGATGAATAAAACTTGAGTTCAATAACTTGATGTAATACATTTTTTTTTTCTTTCAAATTTTGGGCCTCCAAATTAAGGTGCGTCTTGTGTATGGGAGCATCTTATACATGGGGACATACGGTAACTTGAAATACTGAAAGAGCTAGCAAAACCAACACGATCTGTGGGCTGCATGAGCAGGTATAAGCTGCCGTTGAAGAATCTTACGGAGCAAGCAGGGATCTGGAAGGAGGGAGTGGGAGACAGCACCCTCAGAGCCCAGGGAACAGGGTTGGGCAGTGGCTTGGGCAGGTACTGACAGGGAGGGCACCTGGGTTTACCGAGATGCGATACACCAGGGAGACTAAAAGCCTGAGGAGTGTCAGAACTTGGGAAGCAGGGTGGGATCGTAGAGACTGCAAGAAGGAAACATTAGGTGCAGGTGGTCGGCAACCAGGAGATAGCTAAAACAGTTCTCAGGGTTGTGGTTGGGTAAAGATGCCATTCGCCCAAGTCGGATGAGCGTGAGGGCTCGAGAGCTGGCAGGGGCGGCTGGAAATACGAACTTGGATGTGTGTCGGAAGTTAGGTCATCTGGGAGCAGTAATTGGGATTTGAAATCCTGAGGGTCGTCAAGGTAAGAAGCAGAGAAAGCTAAGTGTGATACCCAGAGGGCGATAGCCTTCGAGGTGAAATTGATCAAGATTTTCAGTTCACAGAAAATGTTTATAATGATCGTACATCAGCAGAAGGTGCACGGAAGTCCGTCAGTTATAATACGTGCTCAGGAGAATGTGGAAAGCAATATATGATTTTTTTTTTCTGGTAAGTGAATGGCTGTAATATATGAAAAAAAACTGTTCATACGCACGTGTTCACTTTGTAACAAAAATGATCATAATAGAAACTTAGAGAAATTATTTTACGACAAGCAAATGTGTCAACATTTTTATAAACATAATATTTGGGACTCTTTGTTTACATTATTATAACAACCCCCTACGTGTGTTTTATTTTGTTTTGTTGCTTGTTTGGGTCACGTAGTCAGTTTTGACCAGGGACCATGTTGCTGAGGTGGACACTCATATTGAGTGCCTCTTTAACACGGATTCCACGGCCCTGGCCGGGTATAGCTCAGTTGGTTAAAGCATCGTCCGGATGCTCCAAGGTTGTGGGTTTGACCCCCAGGTGGGGCACATACAAGAATCAACCAGTGAATGCATAAATCAGTGGAACAACAAATTAACGTTTCTCTATCATTCCTCTCTCTCTCTCTTTCTCTCTCTCTCTCCTTTCCTCCCTCTGTCTCTAAAAATTAATTTTAAGAAATTAAAGGAAAAAGGCTAGTTGCACATTAGGCATTTAATGGCAGGGCAATGTGATCACGCCGTGTTGTGCTGTGTTCTGTGTGGGAAAGGTAAGAGCGTGTGCGTTTTTGAAAATCCAGCTCCTACGTAATTAGGCTGACTCAGAGTTTGCTCATTGTTTTTTTGGGGAAGCTCACTTTCCCAGTTATGTGTCCGGATAAAACAAGAGTTGTGATCATTTATTTTTATTTTATAGTTGTTCAGACACATTTTGAAAATAAGAGTTTTATTTAAATATTTTTTTAGCCACAAATCAAGGAGGCCTGCGTCTTTGCAATATAAACATGAATACATAGAAAATATTGTATGGTAACTATGAGTTTTGCCTAGTTATAGATATTTAATATAGGATAGAGGTGAATAGCATTTATGTATTCAGCCCATATTGAGTGCACGTCTAATTTGTACAAATTCCCTTCTAGGTATTTGCTATCTAGCCAGGAATAAACTAGGTAACAATCTCTACGCTTACAAGTTTTACACCGTGGTGGGGAGAGATGAAAGCGGATATGGGTGTGTGTGGACACGCGACATCTCTGAGAGTCTGAATTTCTGTTGTCTTTCCTGAGTGCTTGTGGATAAGCTTCGGTTTCCCCGAGTTGAGCTGTAAGTTCTGTTAGGAACAGGATAGAGGAGCCATGGCTCTAGGGTCACGGTGGTGCCACTGTAAGGCGTGGCCCCTCCGGGGGGTCTCCGTTAAATGCACTGGGTGTTAGAGCTCTCCCTGCTCTGACTGGTGACGCCTGGACGTCCCCTGTCCCTCTGCAGACCCTGGGGAGTGTTCACCTGGAAGTCCCCAGCCGCCCTTTGCCTGTCCTTGTGGAGACTCACGCTGTGCCTGCCGAGCTCACAGTTCAGACAAAGACTCAGGAAGCCTCATAGAGACGTCAGAGTGTTCTCTGCACAGCTGCCTGCTTGGGCAGATCCTGACTTCTCCCGGGGAGACCTCTGTGCTTTGTGGGGTCCCTTCTCTGAAGCACTGTTCCGGAAGTGCCTCTAGGCAGAAACCCGGACTGGCTGGAGGAGTTGTCTCATTGGTTTTCCTTCTCTGAGGAAACCCAGTCAGGACTGCCACTGTCAAATGTCATGTATTTTGTCTAGTTTTCCAGTTGTTTTTTTTTTACTTGGAAGGGAAAGTCTGGAGCCAATTACTGTGAGGGAAATGTTCAATTTGACCCTTGGAATATCCCTTTCTCCACTGTAGTATAATTGATTTGATTTAAAAAAAAAAAAGGAAGAAAAGAAAAAAAAACCCCTAAAATAAAAACACAAAAATAAAATCCCGAAACAACCTCAACAAATTTTCTCCGCCTCAGAAAGTACAGGGCAACACAAAATCCCATGAAGGCCACGTGGGCTCAGTTCAGAAGGGACGACGATGAGAACGGAGAGGTCCAGGCGGGGGCGCGCAGCAGGGATGTGCAGAACTCAGGGAGAGAAGCTTCAGCAAAAATGTTTAAAAGTAACAAAGACAGCATTGTGTGTGTGTGTGTGACCTTAGGTGTTTGTGTGTAAGAGTGAGTGTGTGTGTGCAGTGATCTTGCAGGAAAAACAGGTAGTGAAAAGTTCAAACACTAAGTAGCTGGGTCTGTAGACAGAGTGGAGGGGACACTCTGGTCATTAGCACAAGCCATCGGTCCGGTAGGCTTGGGGACCCAGCAAGCCCTTCTCATGGTCTGCTGGGGCCGGTGGACTCTGGGACGCAGGGAGAGTGTCCTGCCCTCTCTGACCACTCCCTTCGGCCGCGCCATCCGCATGCCCGAGTCTGCTTTGCGCTGGTGATGTCAAGCAGTACGGAACAGGTCTTAACATAACGTCATGCCTTTTCATACAGAGGTTCTTAACGGCGTACCCTTTGTTCCGAACTTAAGTCAATCCTGTCGCAGCCCTCGCTCCCTAACACACGTGCTGAAGGGCAGCGTGTCCGGGAAGGAGAGACCCGGTAACTGTTTGCAAACTCAAAGTGAGCAATGTGTGGGACCGGTACAACTTGGGACCCTTCTTAGTTGGGGGACTCCTCTTTTCCCACCAGTGCCCTTGTCTGCTCCTGTCTGCCTCTCTCTACGTCTCTCTCTGTCTCTCACTCTAGGTCTCTCTCTGTCTCGTACACACACGTGTATGTGCCTAACCCTTTCGTAAGCTGCAATGGTAGGGGATAACATAAACTTCTTTCGCCACCTCTCAACACACTCTCTTCAAATCTACCTCTGTTCAAGTACAGACTAGAATATAAGAGAAGCCACAATAAATTAGTTCAAAAACTCATCCTGTTCAGTATTTCTTCTCTGACAGAATCATTCCAGGTTGCTTCCTGGCACGTTATTATTAAAATGCATGAGGGAAATTTCCAAACATTTCAGAGTACTTGAATGACTGGCCATGGACTGTCAACGCTAAATTACCAAGCCTTTCTTACATTTATTTTGTAATTAAGTAACATATTAGTTATTGAATAGATGATCTATGATAAAAATCCTGAAGGGATCAGGTGATGTGCCTCAGTGCCATAGGCATTTACCTCTTCTCTCTGGAGGAAATCACTGTTAATTATTCTGTGTGTACTACGCCAGAGATTGTAAATACGAAGCTACACCCATATAAAAGCATTAACGAAAATGAAAATATATGTGTATGTACATACTTTTTTACACAATACTTTTTCTCAATACATATTACTATAACTTTTAACACATATATGCATAGCATCTGCAGAGTATTCTTCAGTATGGTTATATATCAATTAATTTAGCTATTTCATTATTTATAAACTTTATTTTATTTATTTATTTTTTTTTGTGAGAAAGAGGGTGGGAACAGACAGATAGGAAGGGAGAGAGATGACATCAATTCATAGTTGGGGCACCTTAGTTGTTCATTGATTGCTTTCTCATATGTGCCTTAACTGGGGGGCTACAGCCAAGCCAATGACCCCTTGTTCAAGACAGCAAACTTGAGCTCAAGCCAGTGACCTCTGGGCTCAAATTAGAGACCATGGAGTCATGTCTATGATCCCACGCTCAAGCCAGGGACTCCACACTCAAGCTGGTGAGCTCATACTCAAACTGGTGACCTCGGGGTATTGAACCTGGGTCCTCAGCCTCCCAGGCCAAGGCTCTATCCACTATGCTTGCTCAGGCAGTGCTTTGTAGATACCTTTTATGAAGTTGAGTTTCTATTCTTAATTTATTGACAGTTCTTATCAGGAATGGACATTGAATTTTGTTAAATTTTTTCTCTATATCTAACAAAATTCTCAAATATTTTTCCTTTTTTTGTCTTTTAAATTGTGAATTACACTGATTGACTTTTGAGTGTTAAGCTAATAGTACATTCTGAAGATAAAACCCAATTTATCATAATATATTGTCTTTTGTATATATTTCTGGATTCTAGTTGTTTCAACTTTTAAAAGAATTTCTGTGTTTATGTTTATGAGATATTTGTCCATAGTTTTATTTTCTTGTAGTGTCTGTCTGCATTTGGTAGCAAGGTAATGAATAAGATAATGTTTACTCCTCTTTTATTTTCTGGAAGATTTAGTGTAGATTTGGCATTACTTTTCTTTCTTTCTTTCTTTCTTTCTTTCTTTCTTTCTTTCTTTCTTTCTTTCTTTCTCTCTCTCTCTCTCTCTCTCTCTTTCTTTCTTTCTTTCTTTCTTTCTTTCTTTCTTTCTTTCTTTCTTCCTTCCTTTCTCTCTTTCTGTTCTTCCTTATTTCTTTTTTTATTCAGTGAGAGGAGGGAGGCAGAGACAGACTCCTGCATGCACCCCAACCGGGATCCATCTGACAAGCCCACTAGAGGCAATGCCCATCTGGAATGTTGCTCCATTGCTCTGCAACCAAGCTCTTCTTAGCACCTGAGGCAAAGGCCATGGAGCCATCCTTAGCACCCAGGGCCAACTTGTTCCAATCAGGCCATGGCTGCAAGAGGGGAAAAGAGAGAGAGAGAGAGAGAGAGAGAGAGAGAAGTGAGAGGGGGAGAGTAGAGAATCAGATTGGTGCTTCTCCTGTGTGCCCTGACTGGGAATCGAACCCGGGACATCTACACACTGGACTGATGCTCTACCATTGAGGCAAATGGCCAGGCTGGCATTACTTTTCTTTAATGTTTGGAAGAATTCATTAGTTAAACTATCTAGGTTTAGATTTGTCTTTGTGGAAAGTTTTAAAATTTAAAATTTAATTCTTAAAAATAGGTTATTTGGGTTATGTTGAATGAGATTTGACAGTTATTGTCTTTCAAGCCATTTCAAGTGGCCAGATTTATTAGCACTGGGGTTTTCTTAATGTTTGTTATTTTCATTTTGATGTTTGTGAAACCTCTGTTGTAATGTCTGTTTAATTTATGATGTTAAAAATTTTTTCTCCTCTCTTATCTTATTAGTTAGCCTAGAAGTTTATCATTTTTATTGATCTATTTAAGAATCCAGCTTGTGGTTTTATTGTTATTTCTTTTCTTTTTAAAAGCTTTATTTAGTTGTTTTCTTATTATTTCCTTCTTTCTACTTTCACTGGAAAAACTATTTCCAAGTTTTCATAATGTAGAAATGTAGGTCATTTACTTCAATCCTCTCCTCTTTTAAACATGTTCGATGACATAAATTTTCCTCAAGCTACTGCTTTAGCTTAACTCTATAAAATTTGACATATTATAGTTTAACTTTTATTCAGTGTCAAATCTTTTTTTTAAATTTCCTTGTGAATTCTTTTTGACTCTTGGCTTATTTAGAAGTATCTTGTTTAATTTCCTAGTGTTTAGGGTATTTTTCTAAATATTTTTCTGTTCATCATTTTAGTTTACTTTCATTGTGGTCAAATAATATATTTTGCATGCTTTTTATACCCTTAATTAACTAAGGCATTTAGTAAATATGTATTAATTGTTATTCTCACCAAGAATATTATTTTCATTTTTATTTATGAGTGTTTTGTAAGCACTGGGAAGTGACATGTATTCCATAGTTGTTGGGTTGAGTGTTCTTTGTGTTCATTCAGTCAAGGTGGTTGATGATAGTGTTTATGTCTTCTATTTCCCTGCAGTCTGATGACCTTACCCTATTAACTGAAGTGCTCATAACATTTACATTTAAAATCATTATCATTGTTATTCTATTTAAAATCTACCTTTGTGTTATGTCTAATTTATCTGACCTAATATACTTTATTTGATATTAATATGGTCACTCTCTCCTTCTTTTGATTAGTATTTCTATGTTATATTTGCTTCATCCTTTAAATTTTACCATGAACCTTTACAATTACAGTGATTTATTGTGGGCAGTATATATTGGTCTTAAAAAAAATATAACAACAATGTGAAAACCTGTGTCTTTTAATTAAAGACATTTTTAAGCCATCTACATTTTATGCATATTTTCTATTATTGGTTTTGAATCCATTTTGCTAATATTTTTATTTGCTCCATTGAATTTTCACTTAATTTTCCTTCCATTTCTCCCTCATTTGCTATTATTCTATGCATAAACAATTAAGTTTTATTTCTTTTTCAACATAATTTTATCACTATTACTTATACTTAAAATTTTTTTAGTGGTTGCACTGAGATTTAGAACATTTATCTTAGCACTGTTTACTTTAACTTATCACTGTTTGCTTTCAAATAATCTTATACCACTTCATATATAGTGTAGGAGCCTAAAACGATATGTCTCCATACCTCTCCTGGCCTTTGTGTTTCTGCTGTGGTGCATTTTTCCTCTCATATTCTATTAATCACAATGTGTTGATGTTTATTTTGATTGAAATAGTTATCTTTTAAAGAGATTTAAAAATGAGTAAAAAGCTTTCATATGTTACCACATGTCTGCCACATATTTGTGATTTCCAGTACCCTTCATGACACTTGGAGGATAAAACTTCCATCCAGTACTAGTCAACCGCCATGAATTTTGGTTTTACTTCTTTAAATATCTTTTATGTTCCCTTTCCTATTTTTGTTTTTCTCCTTCTAATCACACTGTTTAATATTTCTCCACAGGTTACTGGTTGTTTTCATTCTTTCTCTCTCTTTGCTTCAGTTTAAATAGTTTTATCCATGGGACTTCAAGTTTTTTTTATTTTTCTCCTGTCTTGTCTAATGTGCCACTTATTCTAATTTAGTCTATTTCATTTCAGATACTGCATTTTCATCTCTAGATATTGCACTTGGGTCTTTTTTTTTTTTTTAAGATTTGTATTTCTCACATAATATTTTTTTTATTGTGTTCTTAAAAATTTGGAGCATATCCCCTGGACAGATAGCTTGCTTGTTGAGAGCACCTAAAGTGCAGAGGTTGCTGGTTGGACCCTCCATTAGGGCGCAGAGGTTGCTGGTAGGACCCTCCGTCAGGGCGCAAAGGTTGCTGGTAGGACCCTCCGTCAGGGCGCACACAGGAACAGCTTGATGTTTCCGTCTCTCTCTCTCTTTTCCTCTCTAGCTAAAGAAAAAAATCAATTAAAAATTATGCACGCTGTGTTAACATTGGTATCTGCTAATATTCTTCTATCAGTCCTTGTTTAGCTTTTATTGATTAATTTTTTTAATCAATCAATTTATAAATGCGGCTTATTTTATATTTTTCAGCTTCTTTTCATGCTTGGTAATTTGGGATTGGGTGCTGAGTACTGTAAATGTTCTGTTTCTGAGTGTGGAATTTTCTCTTATTTCTTTAAACTGTATTAGACTTTGCTCAGCGGGACAGGTTATTTGTCACTAGTTGGATCTCTCCAAGGTTTACTTTTCAAGCTTTGACAGAGTGGTTACAAAGCAGCCTTAGTCTAGGACTAATGTACCCTACTTCTAGGTCTGTATTTTGCTTACTACTCCACCTAGGCCTCCTGTGTTAAGACGTCTTCTCGTTCTCGCTGGTGGAACATAACTTATTCCCAGCACCGTGTCATTCCAGCAATTTTTCTGCCTACTCTTTTCCGTTAGTTCTATCTTCAGTCCTAAAATGCTTTGTTTCCTGCATAAGCAGAGCAATACTGCGTCATCGACTTGGGAAAATCTTCTGTCATTCTTCTATGTTTTTTTTTTTTTTTCTGCAAGCTTCACTTCTTTAGTATTTTGCTTTTCCCTGGTCTTCTTGAGATATACTTAACATATCACTGTATATGCTTAAGGTCTATAGCATAATGCTTTGACTTAATATATTGTGAATTCTCACAAAATTATCTTCTTTGGGCAAGAATTTTTGATGAAATAGAGTTTTCCCAGTACCTTGTCAGATCAAAGGCAATGTGTTACCTATTTTTTTCTATTTTTGTACCTTTTATTTTTTTCTTTTATCTAATTGATAAACTCACATTCCTAGAATAATATTAAACAGTAGTAATAATAATGCATAATCCATGTCATTTCATGTGTTTGTATATCTAATTAGTGTCAAATATTTGGGGAATAAAATATTAATATATACAAAATACTAACTAAAATGGTACTTTCTTAAATTTTCTTAGAATTATCTTTAAGTTTCACGCTAACTTACTAAATATTTGATAATGATGCTCTGTACCTCATCCTTAGATCCCCATCCTCCAAAAAGGGCTCTATTTTTTCCATTTTATATATATTTTAAGGCTAGTCTTTGCAAAACCCTCCCCTTTCCCTGTTATTGTACCTTTCTCTTCGGGATAATTTTTTAAAATCTTATATTAATTAAAATTTGTTTCAGGACTCTTTAAATAATGCCTAGCTTATTGTTATTTTAAAAGCTATCTTCAGAGAACAGTTTATCATAACACCCAGATCCCTTTGGGGGATAAAATGGATAGTTTGGAGCCTGTGAAAGGATTTGAGAGAAACTTTATCATTTACTTCTTTTTGTTTGTTTCTTTTAAATCTGCTCATATAGAAATTCACCAGCCACTTCTTTGCCCACCTTCCTTTTATCTAACCACGTAACAGGATATAATAATATCTTTACATTTATGTAGTGCTTTTAACTCCCCACAGACCTTTTGTCTCTGTGGTTTTGTAACTCCTCGATCAGCTGGGTCAGAGCAACGCAACTTCCTGGCACGTACTGTGCCTTGAACCTCTTCTCCAGGGATTCCTGATGTCCTGGATAAACTTCAAATCTCTTGGAGCTAGAATAATTTAATTACTATTTCAATGCTGTAAATATTTACCCTGGTTTTAAATTCAATTTTAAATTCATACCCCATTTTATTTACTATAGAAACAATTTATTTCATATTGGAAAAAAATACAAAATCTGTTACAAAGGGTGAAAAACAAAATCTTAATACATGAAAAAATTAGCTTTGTGAAAAAAAATGCCAAATGTCATTTTACTATTAAGGAGATACAATCTTAATTGTGACAAACAATGGATTGCAACCTGCAGTCTTCAATCGCGCTGAGGAGGAGATAAAAACGATTCAACTGCTCATTTGTAAGTCAGTTCTACAAAAGTGATTCAAGTGTTTTGCCTTCTGAAGGAGGTTATAGTAATTCAGAAATTTTGTTTTTATGTTTCCTTTGTTATCAAAATGATATTTTTATAGAACAAAATTAAACTTCAAAATAATTATACTGTTGCCTGTGATCTGTTAGCTCAGTGGTCGAGTGTTGGCCCCGCATGTGGAAGTCCCGGGTTCAACTCCAGATCAAAGCACACAGGAGAATCAACCATCTGCTTCTCTACCAACTTTCTCTCTCTCTCTCTCTCTCTCTCTCTCTCTCCTCTTTCACCTTATTCCCCTTCTGCAGCCATGGCTCAAACGGTTTTAGCAAGTTGGTCCCTGGATGCTGAGGTTGGTGGCCTTACCTCAGGCACTAAAATTGGTCAGTTGCTGAGCAGTGGAGCAGTGGCCCCAGATGGGCAGAGACTCTTGCCCCCTGGTGGGTTAGCTGGGAGCATCCCAGTTGGGGTTTATGCAGGAGTCTGTCTCTGCCTCCCCACCTCTCACTTAACAATAATAATAAGACATAATAATAATTCTAATGTTATAACCTGTTATATATCTGACCTTACAAGTGGTTATAAAAAGAAAGAACAGGGCTTAAGGGCATGAGCCTACAACTATACAATCTTTCGTGCTGTGGTGACACAGTTATCTCCAGCATTTTGGTTGGTATATCAGTGAAGATGATAAAAGATATTTTAACCCTAACAAGTTCTCAAAATAGTGTTATCCTTCAGTAAATACCCGTTGTAGTTGAACATGGTATTGGCTCCAATTCTTTATTCTCTCTGAGTCCCTGGCCTTTGTCATGCAGCTTTTGGTTGTCCTCCCCTTGGTGGCTGGACTCAGCAACAGGGTTTTCTTTGGCCCGTGGATGTTAGAAGGTTTGACAAAGCAGAAGATTGAATGGAATGATCCCATTCCCACTCTTTGGCATTGCTGTAAGAAAATGTTGGGCTAGCCTAACGGAGGATCAGGATGTGTGGAACAAGCCCACCACAGGCAGGTAAGTAAGCTAGCCAAACTAGAGAGATATGAGTGAGTCTCGCTATAGCTAACCTACAATAGCTGGCGAATTTAGGCAGCAAATTCCAGATGAATTATGTGAGCTATTTTGATCACTAGAGCCACCTCAGATGAGCAGTAAGTACTTGCCTTATGTCACTGAGATTGTCTGAGATTGTCTTGTTGCTTGCTCTGTAGCAGTATTGCGGCAGTAGGTAACTAGGATGCTCATTAAATGAATAAATTATTTAATTTTTTTTCATTATTTCACACATACATCTATTGAGTTTCTAAATCGATAAAAGGGCCTTGAAGTCAAAAAGTTTGTTTTTTGCTATCATATATTTCATCCAGCCTTACTCATCCTACTCATGCTCTGGTGAACTCTTAATAAAATTATTACTTCCATCTATAAAACTTAAACTTACTTATCTCATATTTGTAGTATTAAGTAGTATTTTTTGAAATATTATTTCTGGAAGCTCTTGATTCTTAAGTTTCACTGTGTACCTTGAACAAGCTTTAACTAATTGAAAAACAAAATTATATTTTATTCAACATCTCAGTCTATTTCATCAGCAGAAATTGGTAGATTACTTTAAAATTACTCAGGTAAGCTTTTTATAACTGAAGTTAAATTGATATTGAAATAATATGCAAACACAAAACATATATATTTATATAACTAGACAATTAAAATGTTAAATTGCCTTTATACTTTTTATTTTTATAATTTTATTTATATATTTTAGAGAGAAGAGGGAGAGAGAGAAAGAGGGAGGAGCAGGAAGCATCAACTCCTATATGTGCCTTGACCAGGCAAGCCCAGGGTTTCAAACCAGTGATCTCAGTGTTTCAGGTTGATACTTTATTCACTGCACCATCACAGGTCAGCCTATACATTTTTTGCTTTAAAAAACTTGCCAGATTTTCCACTTTAATTATTTTATATGACTCCTTCAACTAATAAAGAAAATCGACCTTTGCTAAGAAAAATCTAACCTTGCATTTTCTGTTTTATCCCTTTTCATACCAAATATGCAATCTCAACATTACACTAATATAGATTTTTGCGTTTAATATGCAATAAAGTGAGTTGGTAAACATTAAATTGTAACGGTGATAAGCTTTTAATGTAGTTAAATATGGCAAAACAAATCAGTACTCAGTTCTTAATTGATTTTGATTGTACTGTGTAGACAATCTCATTGGATTATATGTTCATCACAGAAAGAAATCAAAATCGAAACAAACCATCCAGCCCTCCAGCATTGTCAGCTCCCTATCGGACCACGTGCACCCTCAAGTGTGAATATTAAAGGGAATTAATTTTGAGCCACAGACACTAATACAGGTCATTTCCTTAAGAATCTGGTCAGTTACGCTGAAATGTAGAAATAATTTGAAAACATTCTAATCCAGATGAACTAAGTAAACAGGAGATGCTGTCAGGCTATTAAGATTGTGATTCAAAGACGTGTAGATCAGTACACCGAGACAGGCAAAACGCATTCAGATAAGTGGTCAAATATCGAATAGTTTCATCTGTAGCCATCTGTGTACCTCCCCTTCTGTGTGTATTTGTGGTACCTAAAAATGTGTAAATGTTAAGCAAGAATGGAAATTCTAAGTTATCAGTTCAAAATAAGGTAGTAACTTTGTTGGCTCCAAAAGGATTTCAAAAAGCCATATTTTCATTATAAGTAAATTTTATTTTTCTGATGAACTGGGGATGGGAATGACATCATACTGTCTAATTTGTTATCAATAACTCTGAAATGTACACAAAGTAGAATTTCATTGGAGCAAAAGTAAAAGTGTGAAAATAATTTAGGAATTATCTGAGTCGTTTTACAAATCATAGTTTTTTTTATGCTAAAATATTAAGTTGGTTGATTGTTGTGAGGTTAGTTTCCCTAGATAAGAACCTAAGTTGGAGATGACTGTGCAAATGATTTTATCCTTTTTTCTTTTTCTCTTTCTTTTCTTTCTCTTTCTCTTTCTTTCTTTCCCTCCCTCCCTCCCTCCCTCCCTCCCTCCCTCCCTCCCTCCCTCCCTCCTTTCCTTCCTTCCTTCCTTCCTTTCTTCCTCTGTCTTTCTGTCCTTTTTATTTTATTTTTTGAGAGCATGCTCTCAGAACTCTTATGAATGAATGGAAGGTGATTGAGTTCATAAAGAAGCATAGAAGGAGAGACTATGCTTTCAAGAGAAGTCTAGGCTCAGCCTGATCCCAGGTGCAGCTCTGGAGAATGTGACTGTCCCTCCAGAGCTGTCACATGGAGATGAATTGGGTTTCATGCTCCTGTAGCAATGGCTGGCTGTGAGCTAAGCTCCTCCCCAAGGTGAATGGGAGCTTCCACACCACAAAAATAACCCTGGGAGAGGTGTCTCCCCTTGCTCCAGGACAATTATTATCTGAAGATCGAACCAGCTGTGAACCATTGTAGTTAAAATTTATAGCAGCTGAGACCTCACAGTGTCAGGTAAGGAGGTTTGAAGAGGACTCGGTGGCATCTTCTACAGTCAGACTGTGGTCTGAACACTTGGTCAAGTAAGTTATTTGTTCTTCCATTTCCAATGCCCTTTCAGCCCTTTCTCTTTCTCGTATTTCTTACTGCTTAAGGTATTTTTCCCTATTTGGTTATTATTGCTCCAACCTAGTTCTAATCTCTTTTAAAAGATGTCTGTATTTTGAGATGACCCTATCATGTTTTTGAATATTCAACTCAGCACAATATCTAGTTGTCAAATCACTAATCACCTACTATTGCTTAATGCAAAGTAAACTTAATCTTTGCCAATGGCATTTAGTAATTCAGCAGAGATGCATGTGCGAGAGTCCCGGGTTATTTCTAAGGAAACATTTCTCTTACTCCAGCTTTACCTGGGAGGGCAGAAGTTCCCTTACAAAAGGAATTTGGAACGAGTGCAGAGCTGACCTTCTCCCACAGAGGCCGCACAAGGGGCCCTCTCCGCCCGTTACAGGACACTTACCTTTTTAATCCCTTATATAGCAAGCCGACCTTTTAAAGACTGAACTGATGGTCACTTTGAATTTTTATGGAAACAACCATTCAGTATAGTGTTAAAACCTTTTTTTCTCTTTTTTTTTCTGTTGCAATTTATGTTGATTCTAGAAGATTTAGGGAAAGAATGTCTGTTATTTAATGTTCAGGGAGTATCAGCAAAAATGACCTTAATTTTGGCATCTTTCTTGCTTAATTTCCTTTCTCTGGAGATGTTTGGGAGCCCTGGAAAGAGCATAGTGCAATGAAACCCTTCACACTTCATTAAAGGGTTATGTGAAGTCGTACATTGACCTCAGGACTTCCTGAGTCACATCCTCAACGCTGAGAGTGAAGCCCACCGGACATCTTCCTGGTGAAAGTTCAGAATGCAATTATAAATGTTCCATCACCTTTAAGCATTCAAGATTTCTCTTTTTCTATTTATGTCTTTGTAAGAAACAGAAACTTTAGCCAAAAAAGGGGAAAAGATGGCACCTTAAGAGCATGTTATACCATTTCTTGATGAACTCATAAAGTAAGGATCATACATCTTATGAAGAAACAAGTGGTTACATCACCAAAGCCAGAATTTCCAGGCTGTTGTCTATTGGGGTAACTAACACAAATCCTTCACGGTCAGTTGTACGGTCAAGTATGGCCGTTATGGGCTGCTGAATGATCCAGCACTGCCCCCAGACCCCCTCTGAGACGTCAGCATCAGGTGCAGGACGGGCACAGTGCTTCCCGCCCTGCCTGGTTGATTGATGGAATGGGAGGAGGGGCCTCGCTGAGGCCGCTGGGAGCGGTTCTGGGCCCTTCACTGTGCTCTGTCCCATGGATAGGACTCTCCTTCCTCTTGATGGTAATACAGTGTCATTATTATTGCATACACATATTTGACTGCCAAGCAACCATTAGGAATCCAAAGCCCGTGTTCTGCTACATTTATTTCTCTCACTGGGCATTTACTCTCACCTCCGAGTCCTGTGAGGAGGCCTTATCTAATCATATTGCATTTACGGTGAACAATGTTTTGCATTCAAGTGACAAAGAAAGTAACTGGCACTGGCACAGAGAAATTTACCATGGGAAGCTTTTGTCACTGGGCAGTTACAGATGAACTTTGTTGGCATGTGACAACAAAATGTATGAAGTCTCTGAGATATAGTTCTTTTCCCCCTTTCTTTTGCCAAGTGAGAAGAGTGGTGATAGAGAGACAGACTGCTGCATCCACCCTGACGGGGATCCACCTGACAACCCCGTCTGGGGCGGATGCTCCGCCCATCTGGCACCATGCTTCCAACCAAGCAATTTTTAGTGGCTGAGGCAGAGGCTCCATGGAGCCATCCTCAGTGCCCGGGAGCAATGCGCTTGAACCAGTTGAGCTACGGCTGCAGGAGAGGAAGAAAGAAAAAGAGAGAGAGAGAAGGAAGAGGAGGCGGGGCCAAGAAGCAAATGGACGCCTCTCCTGTGTGCCCTGACCAGGAATCAAACCAGGGACAATCACACGCAGGATGAACACTATACCACAGAGCCAGCTGGCCAGGGCCAAATCTTGATTCAATTTTATAAACACTCATGAATGTTACTTTTAATTTTGGTAAAATAAAACCAAGTAATATTTTTTTTCCTGGTATTTATTGGCTATCTGGTCTCCTTTAAGGATAGCCATGACAATCAACCCGGAGTAAAAGTCAATTTAAGCCCTTTGGCAAAGCAGCAAACTATTTGTATCCCACTACTTAAGAGTTCCTTATTTCACACTGAAACTTCAAAAAGGTGTCAACTGTTCAAGATAAGGGTCTGGGCTTTGATTTCTTTGCCCCCGCTCCTGTATCTCATGTGTTGTTAGCTATGTTCACACTAGCTTTTGGTTGAACTGAATGGATTTTGAGGAAAATGTGCTTTATTGCTCTATCATAATGTTATATAGCATGTATTGTATTCAGAGTCGGAATGTAGAAGGTTCAAAGCTCCCAATGCTCTTGCTAAAGCTGATGGAAGAAATAGTGATGATTCCAAAGACACGTTCCACCCCTGTGGCCTCTGGTGGTGGACTGAGACCATGGCATCACCTAACAAGTGGCTTTTTATTAGTATATTAATCAATAGTCTTTTTTCAGGCTCAACAATTATATTTATGTCTGGAAGCTGGCATATTTTCTCTACCAGTGTGCTTGTGTATGAATGCAGAAATGCTTCCTGACATGGAAACATCCCCGCACTAACTCTGTACAGCGTTGCATCAAAACACTGCAAAGAAACTTTTTGTAAACCGATGTGGAGACGGGAGAAAGTTCTTTCTAAAGGAAAGCTTCATTAAAATTGCAGAAGAGACTGGCAGTTTTCACACCACTCCAAGACGAGGAAGACACAATGAATGAATTTAATCTCGTCCTCTTGAGGTTAACACCATCATTTTGTCGAACAGTTCCTGACATTCTGGCATGTCTACAATCCTTTGGTAGAGAGAAAAGGAAATAACTAATAGCTTAATTCCTGAATGTCAACTCTTTTAGACAAAACAGATCTTGAATGCATTTTATTTTCAAATGCACGTCCTAGCCCGTTACTCCCGGGGAGGGAGAGTGTATGCTACCTCTCTGAAAAGAAGGCTGAAATCGGTGGCTCACCAGCCAGAGAATCTAGGCTTTATATGAATGAAAACTGACCGGCCAGGCAATAGTTTCTAACAACAATATTTGTTTCTTTTAAATGTATCTAATGTGAGTTTTCAACATTTGATCCATTTTTATATAGTTAATTTTCAATTACTTTAGTTATCATTGCGGTGATCAATGAACTTGAAAGGAAACCAGACCTTTTTTTATTTAAAAGCATTTGTTGTTCTCATTATATTAAGGGGTGACATCAGAATTGGACCTGGATACCAAGAACGCATAATTGTGTGATCAGTGTAAAACTGGCCGAGGCTTCGTTGAAGATAGAGAAAATCGCCTCCAGCAGGCTGGGGTGAGAGTTGACAAAGGAACCGAACCAGGGAACCTGTCACATGCTCAAGGTCAAGTAGGAGTTTTCTCAAGTCCCACCGTGCACATGCTACATGTGTGGACTGTGTTCTCCTGGCCTTGCTCTGGGCTCTCTACCCAAGAGCTTGTGTGACAGTAGCGTGATCTATTTACTCAACTGCTCACGGACTTTGGGGTTTCATCCTTCAGATGTGTGTTTATCTGGTCTCTACTTTGAGGGCGTAGGTTGGGCTTAGTTATTTTTTCTTTTCTTTCTTTCTTTCTTTATTTTTTTCCTGAAGCTGGAAACGGGAGAGACAGTCAGACAGACTCCCGCATGCGCCCTACCGGGATCCACCCGGCACGCCCACCAGGGGCGACGCTCTGCCCACCAGGGGCGATGCTCTGCCCACCAGGGGGCGATGCTCTGCCCCTCCTGGGCATCGCTCTGCCGCGACCAGAGCCACTCTAGCGCCTGGGGCAGAGGCCAGGGAGCCATCCCCAGCACCCGGGCCATCTTTGCTCCAATGGAGCCTTGGCTGCGGGAGGGGAAGAGAGAGACAGAGAGGAAGGAGGGGGGGTGGAGAAGCAAATGGGCGCTTCTCCTATGTGCCCTGGCCAGGAATCGAACCCAGGTCCCCCGCACGCCAGGCCAACGCTCTACCGCTGAGCCAACCGGCCAGGGCTCTTTTTTTTAATTTTTAAAGATTTTATTCATTCATTTTTAGAGAGGAGAGAGAGAGAGAGAGAGAGAGAGAGAGAGAGAAAGAAGAGGGAGGAGCAGGACACCTTAACTCCCATATGTACCTTAACTGGAACTTTGAACCGGCGACCCCAGCATTCCAGGTTGAAGCTTTATCCACTGCTCCGTCACAGGTCAGGCTATTTTTTTTTCAACTTTCTATTTTGAAATAATTATAGATTCACATGACGTGGCAAAAATGTACAGAGAGGTTTCATGTATTTTTCACCTAATTTCCTCCAATGACAGCAGCTCGGAACACTGTAGGATCATATCAGAACCAGGGAATTCCCATCGGCGCAATCCACAGGGCTTATTCAGCTTTCATCAGTTTGGCACACACACGTTTGTTTTATCACTTGTGCAGATTTATGTAACCGCCCTGGCAACCCAGAGACAAAACCATTTCATCACCACGAGGCTGGCTGGTGCATGCTGCCATTTATGGGCACACCCCTACCCCTCCTCCCCACGCCTAACCTTTGGCAACCGCTAATCCATTCTCCATGTTGTTTCAAGAGGGATATAAATGGAATCATACAGAATGCAACGTTGTGTGGCTGGCTTTTTCATTCGGTGTAATTCCCTTGAGCTCAATCCAAGTTGCGAGTGTTTCAATGATTTTTTTTTTTTTTTCCTGCAAAAAGTTATTGAGTAGCAGTCCCTGGAATGAAGCTTGGGAGATAGCACAGTCTGTTTGGCCATTTACCCACCGAAGGGTGTCTGCGTTGTCCGCTACTTCTGGCTGTTCCGTAGAAGCTGCTTGCAGCATTCACGTACGGATTTTTATAGAAAGGTAATTTCCCATTGCTTTGGAATGAAGGAGCAGAATTGCTAGGTCGCAGGGTTAGTACATATTTGGTTTGAGAAAAAGCTTGGCTCTGGAAGAGTGGCCGGACCATCGTACATTCCCACCGGCAGCGTAGAAGTCACCCTCCCCAGCCTGTGGCGTGTCCCTGCATAGTCTTGATTCTAGCAGTTCTCACAGTCGTGCAGAGCTATTTCATCCTGGCTGCAGTCCGCGTTTCCCCAATGACTAACGGGGTTGTCTATCTTGTCATGGGCTTTTCTGCCACCAGTATATCCTCTTTGGTGAAATGTGTCTCCACATGCCTTGTCCATGAAAATTTTTCCAGTGGACCTTTTATTTTTTAAATTTACTATTGACTGTTGATAGTTTCTCACATATTCTTAATACAAGTGCGTTGTCAGATAAGTTTTCTCCCTGTTTATAGTTTCTCTATGTGCTTTCTGAATAACGTTTTGCAGAGTGCACTTTTTTTTTTTTTTTAAGTGAGAGGAGGAGGGAAAGAAAGACAGACTCCCAAATGCACCCTGACTGGGATCCACCCGGCAAACCCCATCTGGTGCTGGTGCTCAAATCAACTGAGCTATTTCTTAACCTGAGACTGACGGACTCTTACCAACTGAGCTGTTCTCGGTGTTCAGGGCCAACACTCAGACCAACCGAGACACTGGCTGTGGGAGGGGAAGAGGGACAGAAGGGAGTGAGGGAGGGGGAGAGAAACATGGTCCCTTCACTGAGCACACTTTTTAATTCTCAATTCTCTCTTTTAAGAGTGTGCTTTTGGTGTTGAATCAAAAAGATCTTGGCTGCCTCTAATTTCCAAAAATTTTTTTCCTTTGTTATTTTATAAAAGTTTTATATTTTACATCTAAGTCCATAATCCGTTTTTGTTGTTCTTATTATTTTTTAATCAAATGCGAGGTTCAGGCCAAGGTTCACTGTTTTCTTCCTGCCTGTGGTGTCTGATGGCTGCAGCACCATTTGCTGAAAAGGCTGTAATTCTCTCCTTGGTTTGTCTTCTTTGACAAAGTCACTTGGAAATATTTGTGTGGAACTATTTCTATTAATTGTGCCCCATGGATTCACCCTTCTACCAGTACAACATAGGTCTGAGCACGGGCGCTCTGCCCTCAGCCTTACCATTGGGCAGAGTGATTCCTCTTATTTTATTCTTCCTTTTAAAACTTGTTTTAGCAAGTTTTGTCTTTTCATGTATTTTAGCCTTTTCATATTTTTATGGAGGACAAGATTATTTCTGCGCACAAACATCTTGGCTAAGATTTTGAAAGGACTTGAACCTCTAGCTCAGCTTCAAGAGATTAACACCTTAGCTACTTTTGCGTCTTCAAATCCATGAGCACGAATTCCTGTCTCTACTTGCGTGGGTCTCTGGTTTCTTTCATTAGCCTTTTGTACTAAACACACAGATCCTGTACACGTTTTGTTAATTTTACACCAAAATATTGCATTTTCTGGGGAATGAATATAAATATTGTGTTTTAAATTTTGGTTTCTATGTTGGTTGTTATTATATAGAAATGTGAGTAGTTATTGTGTTGGTCTTGTTTCTTGCAACCTTGTTGAATTAACTTCAGAGGTCTAGTGATTTTTGTAGATTCCTTGGAATTTTCTATGTAGAGAATTGTCACCTGCAAGTAGGGTAGTCTTATTTTTGGAGCTTATATTCTGGTGCTTTTATATTCATGGAAAAAATTTGTTCTTTTTGAATTTTTTGTTCATTATATATTGTTCTCTATAACTTCAAGTGGATCAATGATTTTCTAAACTAACGCTTAGGTTAATAGTTCTTAAAGTGCGGTTGGCCACTCCCGGGAAGCTGTTGAAACACTTTCAGTGGGTTCACGGGATCAGAACTTTGTTCAAAATTATGCTACGATGTTATTTTCCATTTGCATTATTTTTTCATGAGCACACAATGGAATTTCCCAGTGGCTATGTGACTTGATATTGCAGTGGATTTAGACATCCAAGTCTCCTATTATATTACACATTGAAGAGATTTGCAAAGTGCAAAATAATGACACTCATTATGTTGTTCTGAAACTTTTATTTTCCATACAAATGGTTTATATATGTTTAACATGCAATGCATTTATTCTTTTCAAAATGAATTATTACATATTTTAAATTTCCTCAGAAATGAATATAACGTCTTATGTAAAAAAATATCGATAGACACAACCTTCATAAGGAAAAGCTCTTTGGTCTGACTAGGCAGTGGCCCAGTGGATAGAGCATAAGACTGGGATGCAGAGGACCCAAATTCAAACCCCTGAGGCAGGCGTCCCCAAACTATGGCCCGCAGGCCACATGCAGCCCCCTGAGGCCATTTATCCAGCCCCTGCTGCACTTCTGGAAGGGGCACCTCTTTCATTGGTGGTTAGTGAGAGGAGCACTGTATGTGGCAGCCCTCCAATGGTCTGAAGGACAATGAACTGGCCCCCTGTGTAAAAAGTTTGGGGACCCCTGCTGAGGTCACTGGCTTGAGCGCAGGCTCATCTGGTTTGAGCAAGGCTTACTGGCTTGAGCCCAAGGTCACTGGCTTGAGCAAGGGGTCACTTGGTCTGCTGTAGCCCCCGGGTCAAGGCACATATGAGAAAGCAATCAATGAATAACTAAGGAGACTAAGGAGCCGCAACAGAGAATTGATGCTTCTCATCTCTCTCCCTTCCTGTCTGTCTGTCCATCTCTCTGTTTCTCTCTTCTCTGACTCTGTCACAAAATAACAACAACAAACAAACAAGAAAACATAGATAAAAGTGAAGTGGTTACCAGGGGGAGGGAAATGATGGGGAGGGAAAAGGGGGAGAGGAGGAGAAGGAGGGAGAGGGGGAGGAGAGATGAGGGAAGGGGATGGAGGAGGGATGGGGGAAAGGTGTAAAGAGAAACAAATATATAAGGGGACAGAAAATGATTTGACTGTGGGTGATGGGTATACAAAATAATCAACAACTCAAATGCTATAGAAATGTTTACCTGAAACCTCTGTACTTTTAGTGATCAATGTCACCCTGTTAAAGTTAATTTTCTAAATAAAATTTAAAAATTAAAAAAAAAGGAAAAGCTCTTTGAGGTCTTTAAGAATTTTTAAATGTTTCAAGTGGTTCTGAAGTGAAAAAAGTTTTGAGAATCTTTATTTTAGGTCAATTTTATTTAAATTAATTCTTTGGCTTACCAGTTTATTGTCTAACATGTTG
Source organism: Saccopteryx leptura (assembly GCF_036850995.1). Lineage (NCBI taxonomy): Eukaryota > Metazoa > Chordata > Mammalia > Chiroptera > Emballonuridae > Saccopteryx > Saccopteryx leptura. The sequence continues at coordinate 6,442,195 of NC_089510.1, read as the reverse complement.
CCTGGTAGTAAATAAATATAGGTTGATATTAGGAAAGTATCTTTTTATCTTTGCTAGTTTGTTTATGGCAGAGGAGAATGTTTCTGTCAGCGTTACAACTCTCTCTTTAAATAAGATCTTACATGAAAGTCCAATATTTAAAAAGCAGGAACAACACTGACAGGATTCCTTATGCTGTACTTTGTATCTCCGTGATGACCAGGTGGGGACTGGAAATATTGGGGGGAACATGTAAAGTGTATGATTGTCTAGTCACTATGTTATATACCTGAAGCCAATGCAAAATAATACTGGAGAAAGAAATGAGAACAACAGTGGTATCTTGGAGGTTTTTTGTGTTGTGTGGGTTTTTTTGTTTTTGTTTTTGTTTGTTTGTTGTTTTTTTGGTGACAGACAAAGAGAGACAGAGAGAGGGACAGATAGGGACAGACAGACAGGAAGGGAGAGAGAAGCATCAATTTTTTCTTGAGGCTCCTTAGTTTCCTTAGTTGTTCACTGATTGCTTTCTCATATGTGCCTTGATTGTGGGGCTACAGCAGACCGAGTGACCCCTTGCTTGAGCCAGCGACCTTGGGTTCAAGCTGGTAAGCTTTTGCTCAAACCAAAACCCTACGCTCAAACTGGCAACCTTGGGATTTTGAACCTGGGTCCTTCATGTCCCAGTCCAATGCTCTATCCACTGTGCCACTGCCTGATCAGGCGAGTTTTTCTTTTCTTTTCTTTTTTTTTTTTTAGAAAGAGAAAGCAACAGACACAGAGAGAGATGAGAAGCATCAACTCATAGTTGCACCATTTTAGATGTTCACTGATTGCTTCTCATATTTTCCTTGATGGGGGTGGGGGGAGGGCTTCAGATGAGCCAGTGACCTCTTGCTCAAACTGGCGACCATAGGATCATGTTGATGATCTCATACTCAAGCCCATGACGCTGTACTCAAGATACTGAGTCTATGCTCACTCCATGAGGTTTCAAACTTGGGTCCTCAGCATCCCAGGTTGACCTGCTATCCACTGTGCCACCGCCGGTCAGGCAGGGATAGCTTGGAGTTTATGCTCTTTGAGTGCTGGTTCGCATACCACAGGGGCCACTGTTGAATGAATCCTGGGGATCTTTCGAGTGTCATATGACAGTGATGACTATAAATAATTAATTGCATAACTGTGTAAAGAAGTACAGAATCTTGCTTAGTGGCTGACACAGAACAGGATTCAATAAGTGTGTCACAGGAATGACTGACAGCCTGGACGTGGATGCAACTTCAGATCATTTTTAAAATAGTAGTTATTAAAGTTAAATTTAATCAACAGGATGGAAAACCAAGCTTTATTACCATGGGGCCATGTCCTTCTGGGGAAGCAGAGACTATAGGAAAGGTATGAGAAACGCTGCTTTGGTTTTAGAAGGTAACGACAATGACCAGTTAAGAACAATTTTTAACAACGTCCTTCTTATGGCATGAATGATGCCAAATTATTTTCACTTTAAATTTTCTTACTTATAAAAGCATATCCAAATGCTGGGTGATGTTTGCAGATGATGTTTGCATAAGACTCATCTACCAAGCTAGAACATTGGTAGAAGACATAGTGTGTTTTTCCTGAGGCTCCAGAAATGAAAAAGAAAGGATGATTATATTAATGGATGCATACACACACACACACACACACACACACACACACACACACACACTTGATGGGATATTTTCAGGCAGTTGCATATTAAACCAGGAAGCCTTCCACATTCTGGATTGCCATATTGCTTATTGTCCCGGGGTTCCGAGGGCTGTGACATTGGCCCTGGGTGGCCGCAGTGGGAGTGTTCTCCTGCATCTTCCCATATCTTGAGACAGGGCTCAGTGCAAACACAGGGAACCCAGCATGCCACCTAACACACTGTTTCTCACAGGCAGCAGGAAACACATTCTTCCTAAGATTGCTATTTTTATTTATAAGAAAAAATGCAGGACTGTTTGTTGTATCATCATTAAAACAGTCATCGGATAAGGAAAAGTTGATGGATAGCTTCCTGATATAAATGACTGTCTTTTTTTTTTTTTTTTTAACTCCCTGAAGAGTAGAGTTCAGTCACAGGCTCTAGCGCAGTAATGCAGATTTCATTGCTCATGAGGAGAAACCTCAGAAATAATGTCCCGAGCTTGGTAAGAGCTCCTTCTCTGCAAGGGAAAGCAAAGGAAAGAGGGTGGAAGAAAAGCATCGTCGTAAAGTCCTTTCATCAGTGATGACCTGAGTGGTCTCATTCATATCAAGGCAAGTGTCCTTCACCATTGGCTATACGTCTAGAAGACGCTTTCCTGTGCTAAGACTTTTTAGTCCTGGAGCAAGAGAAGCCCCACCTGGCTCCAGATTTCCATGCCCCCTTGCCCTACAGTGCCCATGGCGTATTATTATCTGCTTACCTCCCTTTCATGCAACCAGGAAGCGAGGTCCAGGAAAGCAAAGATTTCTGTCTGTCTTGCTTGCCACTCTCCATCCAGTGCACAAAACAAACATTTACTATCAGTTGAATGTATATATTTATATAACTATGTAAAGTTTCCAAAAGGAAACCTTTGTTTTGGGTTGTATTGCCTTTTATTAACTGAGAGACAATATTCATAGTCAACAACACAAACATTTAGAAAATGTTAACAAAAAGCACGTAAGAAAAAGTTCTTGTGACTGTGATTTCTACACATATTTACAGAAAGCATGTTTCTAATAACATTCCTATTGTGCAGGACAAACACCAGATTAAATTGAACACCAACTCTAGTAAAAAGTAAATATTTCTGTCAGCCTACAGCAACTGTTCTTTAATTTGTTAGTGTTAGAACCACTTTACACTTTTAAAATCGACAAATCCAAAGAGTTTTGTGTTTTTGTGGGTTCTATCTATAGATAATTTATATTATCAGAAATTAAAACTCCTAACATTTAAAACATGTATTTATTTACTCATTGAAAAATAGCATAGCTTGTTTTTTTTATCTATAATTACTAAAATTTTCAATGCAAAAAGTGAAAAAGTAGCTTTTATTTTAATTTTCCAAACCTTTGTATCATCTCTTTAATGTCTAGCTTCATAGAAGGCAGCGAAATTCTCCTACCTGCTCTCATATTCAATCTGCTGTAATCTCTCATATTATGAGATGGAAAAATGTCTTCTGTTTAGATAGGAAGATCCACAAAATGCCTACAGCTAACATTATACTTAATGACTAAGGATGGAATGCCTGCCCCCTAAGGTCGGGAACAAGGCAAATCTGTCCAATTACAGCTCTCCTAGAGAGATAAAAGGCATTCAGATTGGAAAACAAAAAATATTTTATTTGCACATGACATAATTTTATGTACATAGAAAACGCAAAAAAATCTATAAAACCAAACCAAAAGCAAACCAACCAACCAACAAAAAAACACTAAAAATTGCTAAAATTGAAAAGTGAGTGAGTCTACTACGATCATCTTTAATTTCTATATGTTAGCAATAAAAATGTGGACATAAAAATTCAAAAACATACTATAATTTACAATCAGTCAAAAAATGAGATACTTGGGTATAAATCAAACAAAACATACAATACTGGACTTGTAGGCTTAAAACTATAATATAATAAAAGAAATAAAAATGACTGAAATAAATATTTATGGGCTGGAAGATTCAACATAATAAAGATATCAATTCTTCCCAAATAAAGATATATACAGGTATAACACAATTGCCATCAAAATACTAGCAAGATTTTTTTCTAAATACAAGCAAAATTATATAATATTTATATGGAATTTATAAAGTCTTGGCTAAAATTTTTGAAACAAAGAAAAAAACTGGGAAGAATCTTACTGCCTAGGTTCAATAATCAAGATTGTATAGTACTGGCAGTTTGAGAGATTGTTGGAATCGAATGGAAAATCTAGAAATAGACCCACACAAATGTGACCAAGTGATATTTGACAAAGATGCAAAAGGAATTCAATGAAGAAAGGACAACTTTTTCAACCAATGGTGCTGAAGTAATTAGACAACCAGAGAGAAGAAAATTGAACATCGACCTACACTTTAGACCATATAAATAAATTAAGTTAAAATAAATTGTGAACTTAAGTGTAAAATTGTAACATTTTTAGAAAAAAAGTTATAAGAGGTAAATTTTGAATTTTGAGGCTAGGCCAATATTTCTTAAACTTGACATTGAAAATACAGTCTTTTATAAAAGAAAAACTTGATAAATTCAACCTCATCAAAATTTAAGACTTTGACCATGCAAAACCCTGGTAAGAGGATAAAAACAAGCTACCAAGTTGGAAAAAATATTTTCAAATGGCACATCCAAAAGACTCTGTCTAGAATCTATAACAAACTCTCCAAGCTCAACACTAAGAAAAAAACAATTCAATTAGAAATGAGAAAAAGAAATGAAGAGATGCTTCATTGAAAAGAATATCCAGATAGAAAATAAGTACATGAAATGTTATTGAATATCCATAACCCTTTGGGAAATGCAAATGTAAGCCATGCCAAGATATCACTATACAGTTGTCAGGTTGGCTAACATAAAAAATAGTGACAACACCGAAGGGTGGTAAGGGTGTGGAGAAACTTTTCAGTCAACTTGTATGTGGTTGGTGGGAATACAAAATGGTGTGGTGCCTCTGGTAGACAGGGTTATCATTTCTTTACAACTAAACATGCAGCTACCATATGACCTAGCAATGGCCCTGCTAAAGACGTATTCACACAAAAGCCTGTACACAGACATTTAGAGCAACTTTATTTATCACAGCCCCCAATTGGACTCAGTTCAGATCTCCTTCAATGAATGAATAGCTAACATGCTATGGTGCATCTATACCAGGGCATAACAGGAAGGACCAACAATGTAGACAGACATCCGAATACAAGAAGCTGACCTATTGTACGATTCCATCCGTATAGCATCCTTTAAATGTCAAAATTGTATAAGTAAAGAACTGATTGTCGGTTGCCGGCTGTGAGGACATCAGGCAGGGTGGATAGGGGCGGTCACTGTTGCTGTAAAAGGGTAACAGGAATAATCCTTGTTGTCATGGAATTTTTCTGTGTCTTGATTGTATCAGTGTCAATATCCTTGTGATATTGTGCTACAATTTGAAAGACGTTATTACTGGTGGAGGAAAGTGGGGAAAGGGTCTATGGCAGGGGTTAAGAACCCTTTTGGCTGAGAGAGCCATGAATGCCACATATTTTAAAATGTAATTCTGTGAGAGCTATACAACAACTCATGTATGTTATGCATTATCCAATAAAAATTTGGTGTTGTCCCGGAGGACAGCTGTGATTGGCTCCAGCCACCGGCAACCATGAACATGAGCGGTAGGAAATGAATGAATTGTAAAATATAAGAATGTTTTATATTTTTAATGTTATTATTATTTTTATTAAAGATTTGTCTGCGAGCCAGATGCAGCCATCAAAAGAGCCACAATCTGGCTCATGAGCCATAGGTTCCCAACCTCTGGTCTAGGGGATCTCTCTGTATTATTTCTTCAACTGCATTTGCAGCTACAATGATCTCTCAGAATAAAAAGCACATGTATATACTTTATATATACCAAACTTACTTTTCAAACTGGAGATAATTTCTCTGGCTTTGGAGGGGTGATAGAATGGCATAGAGTTAGTTAAAAATTGGCTTACTGTTTGATTTTTTAAAATTGGAAAACATCATGACCAGGGCTGTTCTAAGAATTTAAGTAAATACTTTTCATAGTAATGGGAGGAAGAGTGTTAAAAATATTCCTCTAAACATGGTTTTACTGGGATAATTTAACCAGTGTATTCTTACCATTCTGAAGATATACCAGCGAGCTTGTTAAGACTTTGCATATCCCATGAGCACTAAAAACGTTTTGCCAAGGGCCGCTGCCCACTTTCCATTGTTTTCATTGCCTTGAAGGACTGACTCAGGAGTTCTGCTTTGCAATGAAAGTGAGAAGGAATAAAAAATAATAGATATTCTAAATGAATGTACTGAGAAATGGTATTTTTTAGATTTATAACACTATTTATGTTCAAATGATCAGAGTTTTGTACTTTAAATGGGGTCAAGATCAAAGTTTTGGTGCGTTGGTTTTTAAAAAACATATTAAAGACATCAATCAATTTGTTTATAATGATGTAATCTCTTTATATGATGTTGGCATACAAGCTTTTATACCATGTCAGTAGAAAAAGCAGAATAGAGGTTGTTAAGGACTAAATGTGTCTCCCCCTTCCCCAAATTCTTATGTTGAAATCTTTTTTTTTTTTTTCATTTTTCTGAAGCTGGAAACAGGGAGAGACAGTCAGACAGACTCCCGCATGCGCCCGACCAGGATCCACCCGGCACGCCCACCAGGGGCGACGCTCTGCCCACCAGGGGGCGATGCTCTGCCCATCCTGGGCGTCGCCATGTTGCCACCAGAGCCACTCCAGCGCCTGAGGCAGAGGCCACAGAGCCATGCCCAGCGCCCGGGCCATCTTTGCTCCAGTGGAGCCTCGGCTGCGGGAGGGGAAGAGAGAGACAGAGAGGAAAGTGCGGCGGAGGGGTGGAGAAGCAAATGGGCGCTTCTCCTATGTGCCCTGGCTGGGAATCGAACCCGGGTCCTCCGCACGCTAGGCCGACGCTCTACCGCTGAGCCAACCGGCCAGGGCTTATGTTGAAATCTTAACCCCCAAATGATAGTGATATATAGTGAAGTCCTTGAGGGTGCTTGGGTCATAGGGTGCAGCCCTTGGGAATGAGATTAGTGCCCTTAGAAGAAGAGACATGGGAGGGATAAACTCCGCTCTGTGTCATGTGAGGACGCAGTAAGAATACGGCTGTCTGCCAACCAAGAAGAGCGTTTTCACTCAACACCAGATATCCTGGCATCTTGTTTGATGGCTCAGCCTTCAGAACTGCAGGGAAGAAATGTGTGTTGTTCAAACCACCCATTTTATGATATTTTGTTCTAGCAGCCCCCGCTGAATGAAATAGATATTATATATAATACTTTCAGGACTCTTAAGGATGACTCTATGGAAGGGTGAAATAGTGGAGTTACCATGGAAACTCATCTTGCAGGGCCTAGGCCTGTTGGCATGAGCAAGGACACACCTGGCTGAGAGGACCTGCCCACTGCCTCGCCTTCCCAGGACCTGCCTCACCTTCCCAGGACCTGCCCACTGCCTCGCCTTCCCAGGACCTGCCCACTGCCTCGCCTTCCCAGGACCTGCCCACTGCCTCGCCTTCCCAAACGCCAGGGCATTCAGTAGAAGTGAGTCCCTTCAGCATCTTCTATCTGCTGTGGGAGTTAGTTGCAAAGGGGAAGAGACTGATGGTTAATTTTAAAGGGCCTTGGAGAGATAGGGAAGGAAAAAATATATATAATAGAGTTTTCAAGGGGTCATTTTAGTTAAACTGTTGAGTCTCGAGCCCTTTGAGCACGGGAAAATACGCAATTTGTTCTTATCTGCTTCTGTAGACCGGCCCGGTTAGAATTCATTGAAATGACATTGTTTTCATAAAAAGACTAAGGGTCTGTATATGACTTTTAATCAAATATAAAATGTTATTCATGCCAAGAACAAAAGTGTAGACATTGGCAAATGCTAAGTCTAATATCATTTTTTTTTAATGCAGGAAAGTAAGGTTCTGTAAAGGGAATAGATTTACCCAAGTTCAAAAACTAATTACTGGCAGAGGAAGCCAGACTATTGATCTTTGACTTCAAGTTCACAGTTGTTAATTGTACTACTTTATTAAGAAAGAGATTCTAGGCCCTGGCCGGTTGGCTCAGTGGTAGAGCGTCGGCCTGGCGTGCAGAAGTCCCGGGTTCGATTCCCAGCCAGGGCACACAGGAGAAGCGCCCATCTGCTTCTCTACCCCTCCCCCTCTCCTTCCTCTCTATCTCTCTCTTCCCCTCCCGCAGCCGAGGCTCCATTGGAGCAAAGATGGACCGGGCGCTGGGGATGGCTCCTTGGCCTCTGCCCCAGGCGCTAGAGTGGCTCTGGTCGCAACAGAGCGACGCCCAGGATGGGCAGAGCATCGCCCCCTGGTGGGCAGAGTGTCGCCCCCTGGTGGGCGTGCCGGGTGGATCCCGGTCGGGTGCATGCGGGAGTCTGTTTGTCTCTCCCCGTTTCCAGCTTCAGAAAAATACAAAAAAAAAAAAAAGAAAGAAAGAAAGAAAGAGATTCTATTCTAGTAGCAATTTCTTTCTTTTACTCCTCCTCTACAATAACAGTAGAAAAATATCATCTGTATAGTTAAATACTCTATTGTGTTTGTGGCAGACAGTTAGAACGGTCTAATTTACATATATTCCACATCTTGTCTGGTGTTCTTCATATTTTGTGGAGTCTGGAAAGCAAGAATTGCATTTTCAAGATTCCTTGTGGGTCGATTTTAGGATATGTTTAGGTTCTGCCAATCACACCGTTGCGGCAAGACTGGGATTCGGGTCTGAGCCGTGAGAGGAGAATGCAGAGGCCAGGCGCCCATTTCGTGGCGTGGTTGTGGTAGAGGCAGCCACTTTTTTCCGGCTGTTTGGGGGCCTCTGTCCCATTCACAGAAGACTCAGTGCGATGGGAAGGGCTGGGAGCTGCCGGAGGGTTATTTATCTTGGGGCCCATTCCCACATCCCCACCTCCTCCCACCACCACCCCGGGACCTGGTGAGAAGTCCCTTTCAGCTTATCCCAATAAGATCGATTTTTGTTACGTTCAGCTGAACCCTAACCCACACAGTGTCACCAGATGGAAAGAAAAAAGACAAGATTGTAAAGGACACCAAAACGCAGACACAGACGCCTGAAGGGTGTGAGCTCGGAAAGGTAGCAGCAGGGTTTGGGTCTGAGATGAGGAGATGGGGCTTGCTCCAGGAAAGGGCACATGAAGTCAAGTCCTAGAAGAAATCAGCGACAATAGAGTCACTCTGATGATTCCATTCTGGAAAGTCGCCTGTGGCGGGCCCCTGAGGCCCCTGCGAGTGTCTCGACTACCGTTTAGCCTCCTGGTAACCGCGTTAGAGGAGATAGGGTCTGACTTTTTTTTTTTTTTTTTTTGTATTTTTCTGAAGCTGGAAACGGGGAGATACAGTCAGACAGACTCCCTCATGCGCCCAACCGGGATCCACCCAGCACGCCCACCAGGGGCGATGCTCTGCCCACCAGGGGGCGATGCTCTGCCCCTCTGGGGGCGTCGCTCTGCCGCAACCAGAGCCACTCTAGCGCCTGGGGCAGAGGCCAAGGAGCCATCCCCAGCGCCCGGGCCATCTTTGCTCCAATGGAGCCTTGGCTGCGGGAGGGGAAGAGAGAGACAGAGAGGAAGGGGGGGGTGGAGAAGCAAATGGGCGCTTCTATGTGCCCTGGCCGGGAATCGATCCCAGGTCCCCCGCATGCCAGGCCGACGCTCTACCGCTGAGCCAACCGGCCAGGGCCCAGGGTCTGACGTCTGAAGAGGCTTTCTAGTAGGACTGCTGTGTCCGCAAAGACCTCCCAATCTCCCGGCTGATGCCTGAAATTCCTTTGCCAGGGAGCAAGTCGGACACAGGCAGAGGGAAAAGTGTCAAAACGAGAATGCTGATTGAGTGGGTGGGCAGTACTCCTTAGGAAAGAGTAATTGGTTCGTGAAATGAAAGCGAATGATAATTTCGGGACCCTTGTTGTCTTGGTGATGGAATGGGTTAGCCTTGCTGGAGGACCCACTGGGAACCTGGCGCAGGGCCTCTTGTTTTATCACCTGCCACGTCCCTGTCCCTCGGCATCTCCACAACTCTGTTGTTCTGTACGATGTTTTTATTCCCTCTCTCCAGGTATAGAAACTGAGAGTTGGAAAGATGGAAAAAAAAAAAAAACCCACCAGAAACAACTTCCCTCAGTCATGAAGGCAAGGCCTGGGACAGAGGCTTATTCAATTTCATAATTTTGAATTGGGTCAAGCCTATTTGCCTTTACATGGTTAGGGATAAATTGACATTAGGCTCAGATGCAGTTTTCTCATGGGAAGGCAGGCAGGAAGTCCTGTTCTACATGATTTATGTCATTTTTTCCTTTTAAGCTAGCTTCCTTTTTATATATATATAAAGGGTTTATTTGGCCCAGAGGATTTATAAGTAACAAACATAACGAGTAACATTCGTATATCAGTTTACTTGTCTATCTTCTTGTAATGCATTTTTTTTTTCATACATCGTCTCTTTTTATCTTCACAACAACCCAGGAAAGATGAGTACTATTCCCTTCTAATTTTTAGATGTAAATTGAGCCTTGAAAGTTGAGGTCATTGCCTCAAAGTGCTCTGTAAGTGTGTTCTGGCTCCTAAATGTAAGGATTCCGTCTCCTGTCTTCTGTAGAATCTATTATTGCTCTACAAGAGTTAAGTATTGACCTAGAGACCCTCAAAAACATCCTGAACCATATGAAAGACCAAGTCTATATAAAAAAAATGGTCTGTTTGATTCTTTCTCCATTTCATTCCCAGATGCCACCTATTCCACTGATCATACACATTATGTGTTAACTGTTTATGTCTGTCTTCTCGGTGTTCTGTACAGGACAGGCTAGGAGGGCTGCCATTTTACCTCGTTCATTTCAATAGTTCTAGCTCCTAACATAATGACTTGCACCGAGTAGACATTAAATACATTAATCAATGAATACCCCCCAAATGTTCACTTTCAAAGCAGAATAAAAAGAATAACATTTTCACTCCAACATTTGAGCAGAATTTTTTTTTCCTTTGTCACCATGAAGGTTTTAGTATATGGTGAGTAGCATGATGCATAGGACATATTGGTGTTCAAGTAATTTGTGTATTTTGGAAAACACCCCTTTCTCCTCCTCTTCCTCCTCCTTCTTCTTCTTATACTTCTTCTTCTTCTTCTTTTTCTTCTTTAGTGAGACAGAGAGAGAGGGAGGGAGGGACAGATAGGGACAGACAGACAGGAAGGGAGAGAGATGAGAAGGATCAATTCTTTGTTGCAGTTCCTTAGTTGTTCATTGATTGCTTTCTTATATATGCCTTGACCGTGGGCCTCCAGATGACCGAGTGACCCCTTGCTCAAGCCAGCGACCATAGGCTTCCAGGCAATGACTTTGGGGTCATGTCTCTGATCCTACGCTCAAGCCAGTGACCCCAGCTCAAGCTGGTGAGCCTGTGCTCAAGCTGGATGAGTCCACACTCAAGCCGGCAACCTTGGGGCTCGAACCTGGGTCCTCTGTGTCTCAGCCCGATGCTCTATCCACTGTGCCACCACCTGGTCAGGCGAAACATCTTTTTTTTTTTTACTGCCAACTATACTTGTTCAAATATTTAACCAAATGTTTTACTACTGATTTAAAAAACCTTGATTAGAAGCACCATTTTTAGAAGAGTCCATTGTTGTTATTCCCTTCCTCCTCCAGACAGTGGACTACTACTGTTTTCTGTTGTCAATACGGAACGGCAGTGGTACCTGTCTTTGCAATCATGATAAATGAAGTTGCCCCAAACTGAAATTCAATTTGGGCTTTAAGTCATCTCGCCAAGTGCTGGCCAGTGAAAACAACCATTAAGGGGAAGAATCCTGATTTATTTCTTCAATTTTCTCATGCAGACAGAGCAGTTGTGGTCAAATGGCACCTAAATTAAATAAAAACACCCCACTTTTAAGTCTTTATTTTTTGACCTGGGTATATGATGGACAACTATTGCTCATCTGCTCTGGACATCTCTCAGGTTCGAATGGATGTTTGCATTACAGAATGTCCTAGGTTTTGTTGTGTGCCCTTAAGGTGGTGGTTACTGTGTAAAGCTTTTTTTTTTTTTTCTTCTTCTTCTTTTTAAATTGCAGGAAACATCTAGCTCTGTTGAAAATGTCCATATAGTTCTCAGGATCATTTTGCAGCCCCGGATACATAAATGCTGCAAAAGAGTTGTTGACTCAGATATTACAGGTGTGGTCTACAGGATTTACGATGTTTGAAAGGCAGAAGGAAATAGAGCGGAAGCCTGATGACCCCAAATTGTTCTAAATCCCCTGCTGCTAGGAAATGCGCTTTTCTTGTCGGTTGCTGTCTATTGCAACAAAGAATGACAGTTTCTGTTTGGAGATGCTTATTTGAAAGAATTCTGAAATCATTTGCATACACCGGATTTATTTAGGCACCAGTAAGTAATAGTTACAGAGATTATAGCCTTTGAAGGGTCAGAAAGAATTATTTACATGGGATACGAAGGTGACATGAAAATAGGTTCAGAATTGCATCAAACGAGTGAACTTTACATTTCATATATTGATTTTAGCACTATTCTGATTATATTAGAGTTAGTTCCCCCCTCTCCCCCCATTTTTGGTCTGATTTATCTCCTGATTTATCCATTTATTATCATTCCAAAAAGTTTATGAAATTGTATGACTAAGGAGATACATCTCACCCTTCAAAGCCCTTTCTGGTTGCGCTCATAAGTAAGATTAATGTGGTGGGGAAATAATCTTTTATTGGATCACGTATTATGACAATTTCAGTATAAATAGCAATTTATTTTCTTACTCAGTGTTTGCACTTTGGCCTCTCTCTGGAAGTTGTAAGTAAAAAATTGCAAAAAACCCCAGAAGTCTTTTAAGTGTAATATGTTTGACATTACTTGGTTTCCATTCTTGGATACTGGTCAGAGAAGCATAAATTTATGTCTTCGACTCAGGGGACCATGCTTAATAATGGATGAATATTTTAAGAAAACAAAGACAAGAACAGCATTGCATGTAAAGTTCTTCTGGCTAAACAGGAGCCCATGTTGAGAAAAGATAGGAAGCAACCTTTCCTACGGACTAGGCGTTTCCAATAAAGACTTAGAGAATGTCACATGATCTGATATTCAGTGATCTCTCTATTTTTTGTCATTTTACTCCAATGTCTTTCTTATATATCTAAAATACTAATCACATATACAGGAGTGAGCAAAAGGAGGGTGACAGTTACGAGTATGCGCCACACAGAGTTCATTCTTGTATCGCTATTTATGAATTATTCTATTTTTTATTTGTGTTACAACTGTAAACCTACTTTTGCCAAGCCCTGTGTTTATGACCCCAGAAGTGTTTATTAGGAAGGAATGACAATCACCAATTAAGGTTCACATTATTAATTAAATTTGGAAACATTCATGGCAGGGAGGACGCTCATATTATGTACAGAAGGCCCTCCCCATGTGGTCGTGATACTTGGAACAGTTCTATCAACAGTTATTTCTACTCAGCTCTTTTTTTAAAAATTTATTTATTCATTTTAGAGAGGAAAGGGAGAGACAGAGAGGAGAGACAGAGAGAGAGAAGGGGGAGGAGCAGGAAGCATCAACTCCCATATGTGCCTTGACCAGGCAAGCCCAGGGTATCGAACCGGCGTCCTCAGCATTTCCAGGTCGACGCTTTATCCACTGTGCCACCACAGGTCAGGCAGCTCTTTAAGTTTTTTCAACATTCCTAAGAGATCGACTGGTCTTGTTCAATGGCCCTTCCCCTCAACACAATGCAAATATGCTCCTTCTCGAGGATTCTGATGTCATGCCAATCTGTGGAGGACAGAGTGTCCGGCAACTCAGAGGCTGGGCCCGGGAGGCTCTCCTAGACGGCAGGTCAGTGGTCTCACCACAGCTCTGGGAATTGATGTGAGGCTGAAATACAAAGTTTGCCAGTCACAAGTGAGGACAGAAGGAAGGAAGAACGCTCTCTTTCAGAGATCATGCCCTTCCCAGTCCAGATGGTCTAGGGCCATTCCGTTTGAAAATTATGGAGGTGGTAGGAGGCAGGTTCTTATTTTAAGGTGACTATTTAGCAAAATAAGAGTTTCCCTCAGCTTATCTAGCCTCCCAGTTAAGAAAGAAACAAGCTGATTTGTGAAATCATGGCATCAAGAAACCACCAAGTTAAGCTGAGTTAAGAGGTTCACCCCACACATTAGCCTCCCTGAGTGGGTGATTAAATTTATGGCTCAGCAGAGCAGAGCAGAGCAAAGCAAAAGCAAACAAAGAAAGAAAAACCACTTGTCATAATCCATACAGATCACCTGCAACAAAGAGTTAACCAGAAATGTCCGAACCTAAATTATCTACCATCTTTCTGTAAAAAGTTTCTTTAGCTGTTTTTTTGTTTGTTTTTTTAAAGGTTTGTTTATTATAGTGTTATCATGTTTTGGCTTTTGTTGTTGTTGTTCTTTTTTTTTTGAACGCAGTGTTTAGTTGATATGTAAGGCGTAAAAAAGCCACTGCTGAGATAAAGCTGACCTGCTTTTGTAGGAAAACCACAGTGGAAGGGGGAAATAAACACAATGAAAGATATATGGAGGATGCAGAGACTCAGATGTCAAGACACTCAGATGTTTTCTTGCCAAGACGTTTCCAATGGTCAGGCACAGCTATGCGTGCCGCCATGTTGGATGAGATGGCTGGGAGTCAACAGCGGGAAAGCAGCCAGAAGGCAGCAGAACAGTGCCTTTCAGGGGCCTATCAGGAAAGTCAGGAAAGCTTCTCCACAGCCCCTTTCTTGTGGAAAAGACTCCCCAGTTATAACTGACCCAAGAGCAGATGCAGAACTCACCACTCTTGGTTATCACCAGAAAAAAATTGGCATGGAGACCTGGGTAAGAGCAGACCAATGGCCTGGGAAAATCTTTTGGTTAACAAGAGACATCGTGATGCTTAGACAGTGTTTTTTTTTTTTAAATTAAAATCATGCTTTAAACTAGATTTCAATTTTTAATTGAATTTCTGAATGCTATAGGGTCCACAGATGTGCTTTAGGGGCATCTGAAAATCATTGAAACTTCACAAAAGTTTTATTTTCAGGCATGTTTTTCTTGAGATAATGTCCACAATTTCATTTTAGTTACTGAGTATTTCTGTTCGGTGTTTTAAAATATTTGTTCTTTTTGATTTCCTGTGCTACCATTTTTGTTCTTCAACAAGTGATTGTTCTCACTTTTCGTTGATGTATTGACCTTGGTAGGATGTGTGAGGGTACTAGAAAAATCTCTCCTGTGCTGCGATAGTCTCCCTGAATGTGTTTGTTTCTATTGTTGTTGTTTTTGTTAAAGGTGTCATCTGTTTCCCCAGTCACTACTTCGGGATGTTCTTCTTGGTTGTTTTCTGGTTCCTGATTCTCCTAATGATACTTTTTCCTTGTCTACTCATGACTTTTTTTTTTTTATCTCCATGAGTCAGGTCAATGTTTTGGTTTTTCAGCTGCGGAAAGAATAAGAGATCTCTACACCCACAGTACAGCGCTAGGAGATTGTCGTCTTTCTCCTGAGAGTATTATGTGCTTCTGCTTCTTCCCAGCAGCGGGTGTGTCCACAGCATCAAGGGAAGGAAGGAATTCTGCCTTTGTGCAGTTACTTCCCGGTTCCTCCAGGGCCAAAGCAGGGCTTTCTAGAATATTACCCCATAAAAGCACACGCGTGCGCACACACACCTCTTTTTTAGGAGGAACAAAGGACTTTTTAGTCCAACCTCTCTGGAAAAGAGAGTCCCAGACTCTCTCCCAAGCTATTTCTCTGAGTGGTTCCCACCTGGCTCAGAGGTAACAACGCACTGAGCTTGTTTTCTCGTCTAGAAATTCCAGCTCGTTTCTCTGCCTGGAAGAGGTAGTTAAATGGTGCTATAAGGGGAAAATGCGTTTTTAAACTGCCACAACTCCCCATCATCTTCCCAAAGACATCTTAAAATCTATTACCTTCTAGTTATAGTATATGTGTGTGTGTGTGTCTGCCTTGTATATGTATGTATATATGCATGTACATTTATATACACACACATATTGGTTATGTATTTACAGTGCTGGACAAAGTAGTTTTACAGTTGGTAGTATGCAAAACACAGAGTTTATTCTTGTATTATTTTAGCTATTGTAGAATTTATTTGTATTACAATGATAACCTACTTTTACCTACCCCTGTCTATAAATGTATATATTATATATATATACATATGTGTGTGTGTATATATATACACATTATATGTATGTATATATAATTGTATATATTCTCACTGAAGGCAAGGATGTGTTTATAACCTTGTTTTATCTCAAGTGCCTGGGAAGTCCTAGGGGAATATTTAAGATGAGGCAGTAAATAATTGCTAAATTTGTATGTGTCCTCTTCAAAGTGAGGTATGCTGTTTTAAAATAACTGATTTGAAAAGCAATTGTATAAAACAATATGTATAAAATTGTAGAGTTGAGACTATATTATACAAAAATGTAATGTATTTGCTAATATATTCACAAAGAAAGTGGTTAGAAACAAAGGTGTATTAGAGTAAGGAAATGACATCAAATGGTATCATACTATCACTATACAAGGAGAAATAAAAAGAAAAGGTAATGGTAAATAAGAAAGTTAACATAAGAAACTCTATAGCTATATACTTTTTTTCATAACTTCTTTAAAAGATATAAAATTATATAATGATATTTTTGCATTATAGAATAACAGCATAGAAAGAAAAAAGAAATTGAACTATAAAAGCCTAACATTTGAATATTTCACTGCACCGAAGACCGTGTAAATGTAAGTAAATTCTGATAAGTTAAGATATCTGTGGTTAGCCAGAGAACAACTACTAAGAAAATAACTTAAAATACTTAGTGGAAAAACTTTATTAGGAGAAATAAAATGTTACTCTAAAAAGTACTGACTTAATGCAAAAGAAGACAGTAAAGGAGAAATGGGGAAAAGACACTTGTAAACTGTCAGATATAGATTCAATATTCAATCACAACACTAAAGATACGACTAGATTAAACAGGTCAGTCTAAAGGCAGAGATTGTGAGGCAACATAAAAATCCAATAACCCAGGAACTCATAACTTATAAAAGCCATAATCCTGAAACTATGTGCTATCTACAGGAGACACACTTTACATTCAAAGACAGAAATGCACAATACAGTATAGATGGTGTATTATAGAATTGTACACCTGAAACCTATATAATTTTATTGACCAATATCACCCAAGAAATTCAGTAAAAAATATAAAACTTAAAAAATAATGAATAAAAGATGTATCATGTAAACTGTAACCATAAAAATTCTGGAATGATTGTATTAATATTTGATGAATTATATTTTAAATATTGCTGGAAAAAAAGAATATTTTTAATGTTAAAAGGGTTAATTTATCAGCCCTATGTAGCATTTATAACATATATGTACCTAACAACAGAACTCCAAAATATTTGAAGCAAAACTACTGAATTGAAGCGAGAGATAAATGATTCAACAAGAAGAGATTTCATCCTTTTTTAAAAAAGGTTTTATTTACTGATTTTAGAGAGAGGAAAGAGAGAGAAAGTGAAGCATCAACTCTTAGTTGCTTCATAGTTGCTGTAGTTACTTCTCATATGTGCTTTGACTGGGCAAGCCTGGGTTTTCGAACCAGTGACCTCAGCCTTCCAGGCCAGTGTTTTTGCCACTGTACCACCACAGGTCAGGCGAAAAGAAAAGGTTGCAATATTTTACTTTCTATATTGTACCACACAACAAGGCAGAAGATAAAAAAATACATAATTTGGACAATACTCTGTCTAACCTGACTAGATCTAACAGATACTGGACAAACATCTCACCCCAAATTAGCAGAATATACATTTTTCCTAGGCACACATGAAGAATTCATAAAATAAGCTTCAATAAGTATTAAAAGATTGAAATTATATCATACTGAGTATGTTTGACCATCACAATGGAATAAAGTTAGAAATAAATAACAGAGGAATATTTGGGAAATTAATAAGTATGTGGAGCCTGAGTGGTTGTAACACAGTAGATAAGGCATCAACCCAGGATGTTGAGGGTCCTGGTTTGAAACCCTGAGGTCACCAGCTAAATCACAGGCTTGTCATCTTGAGCACGGAGTCACCAGTGTGCGTGTGGAATCATTGACATAATCTCAGGGTCACTGGCTTGAGCCCAAGGTTGCTGACTTGAAGCCCAAGGTCGCTGGCTTAAACTCAAGGTCACTAGCTTTGAGCAAAGGGTCACTGGCTCAGCTTTAGTTTCACGGTCAAGGCACGTATGAGAAGCAATCAATAAACAACTAAAGTGGAGCAATTATGAATTGCTGTTTCTCATCTCTCTCCTCCCCGCCAACTCTCTCCATTTCTGTCTCTCTCCAAAAAACAACCAACCAAATGTATATATCTGTGTGTGTGAAAATTAAACAACACACTGCTAAATAACAAGCGGGTCAAGAATAAATCACAAAAGAATAAGAAATACTTTTTACATGTATAAAAGGAAGACAGAAAATATGGAACTTAGAAGGATGCAATGGAAGTAGTTATTGGAGGGAAATTTATAGCTGTAAATAAAACTGGAAAAGTGACCCACAGCTCCAGCTGCCTGTTGCTATGAAAGCCAATTACATGACACAGGTGCTGGGAAGAAGGGAAAAGGTTTATTAAAGTGCAGCCACCTGAGAAGATGGGAAGATTCTAGTCCTCAAAAATCATTTCCCTCTCTTGGTGCAGGCAGGGGTTTTTATAAAGGAGGAGAAGGAGGGGGAATAAGCAAAACTAGAGCAAAAGAATCAAAAGGACGGGTTTGAGAGTTCTTTGCTGAGGGGACTCAGCACTATTTGTTCGGATAAAAAGGAGATGGTCCCTCTCATATCTCTTAATGCTGGAGCATGTGAAGTTCATTTTGTTGTCACCAGAACAGAAGCTAGCAAGTAACTTTCAAACTTAGGATTTTTGTTTCATGCAACAAGTGTCCACAGATTCCCACAGTTGTGTTGTCCTCTTGGCCTTGAGCGAGAATCAGAACCACAAGCCTCATCGTGGTGGGAATGAGAAGAAGAGTGGGAGTTATTGTTCTTGCTCGGATGTTCACCTTTGATGTGCATCAGCCAGAGGGGACACAGGTCTTTTAACTGTAATGAGAACTAACCCAGAGGTGACAGCTCAGGATGGAAGATATACTTTTCATTTGTTACAGAATATATAACTTTGATCACTAAACTGTTGATATTGAATCATGGTTATAAGAGCAACAAACTGGATTTTACATTTTACAGAAATTCATAAGCTCATTTTGTTAGTGGATTCTTATTTAGCTCCATTTTATGGCTAGTCAGACTAATATCAGTAATTCAGTAATATAGGATATTTATTTCTGGTTACATAAACGCTTTAATTTAAAAAGAAGAAAGATCTCACATTGAAAACAAATCTTCCACCTTAAGACACTTAGAAGAGAAAATTATACTGAATGAAGGAGAATGAAAAAAAAAATCAAGATTAGAGTGGAAAATAATAACATAGAGAACAGAAAAATAGCAGAGACAATAAAAGCAAAGGTTGATTCTCTGGAAAAATCAACAAAATTGACAAATCTTCATGACACTGGGCTAAGCAAAGCTTTTGTTGATATGAAACCAGAAGCACAAGCAGGAAAAGACAAAATAGATACATTGGACTCAATCAAAATAAAAAAATTCATGCTCCAAAGGACACCAGCAAGTAAAATGACAACTCATAGAATTTGAGAAAATATTTTCAGATCATATCTCTGATAAGAGACTTGAATATGGAAGAACTTTTAAAGTTAAGTCATATAAACATAAATAATAAGCAAAGGACATTTCTCCAAAGAATGGCTGGTAAGCACATAAAAAGATGCTTGACATCATTTGTCACCAAGGAAATGCAAATAAAAACTCCAATTCAGCCCTGGCCGGTTGGCTCAGTGGTAGAGCGTCGGCCTGGCATACAGGGGTCCCGGGTTCGATTCCCGGCCAGGGCACACAGGAGAAGCGCCCATCTGCTTCTCTACCCCCACCCTCTCCTTCCTCTCTGTCTCTCTCTTCCCCTCCCGCAGCGAGGCTCCATTGGAGCAAAGATGGCCCGGGCGCTGGGGATGGCTCCTTGGCCTCTGCCCCAGGTGCTAGAGTGGCTCTGGTCGCAACAGAGCGATTCCCCGGAGGGGCAGAGCATCGCCCCTGGTGGGCAGAGCTTAGCCCCCTGGTGGGCGTGCCAGGTGGATCCTGATCGGGTGCATGCGGGAGTCTGTCTGACTGTCTCTCCCCGTTTTCAGCTTCGGGAGAAAAAAACAAAAAACAAAAACAAACAAACAAAAAAACACTCCAATTCATTATAGCTTTGCAACCACTCAGGTGACAATGAAAAAGAAGATCGAGCCATTCTGCTCCAAGGTATTCACCCAGGAGAAATGAAAACGTATGACTACGCAGAAACGTGCCCATAAGTTTTCATAGCAGCATTATTCATAACAATCAACTTTGCAACAACTCAGAATGTTCCTAAACTGATAAATGGATAAATGATTGTATTGTAGCCATATAATGGAAGTAAAAACTCCAAAAAAAAAAAAAAAAAATCCAGTTACACAACAAGCAAAAAGCTTACAGGAATGTTTCACTGAAGAGGATATGCTGATAGCAAATGAGCCCTCGAAAAGGGAAAAGATCTTCAAATCATTAGCCATTAGGGAAATGTAAATTTAGATCACAGTGAGATATCATTGCCCGGCTTTCAGAATGGTTAACATAAAAATAATAGTGTCAACAGAAAATGCTGGAGAGGATGTAGAAAAACTGGATTGTTCATTCATTGCCAGTGGGAACGGAAAATAGTACAAGTCCTTCTGGATAACAGTTTGGCAGTTTCTTGTAAAGCAAAATATGCAGCTACCATGTGACTCACCAAGTGCACTCCGGGATATATATCTCACAAAGCTATAAATTTATGTTTACACAGAGACCTGCGCACAAAGGTTCATATCCGTTATGTATAATATTCCCAAACTGGAAACAAGAATTGCCTGGATGAATCTCCAGAGAATTACTCTCAGTAGAAAAAAAGCCAACCCCAAGGATTACATACTGAAGGAAGACCAGTTAGTGGTTTCCGGGTGTTGGGTATGGGTGGATGGGGTGGATAATATGGCCACAAAGAGACACATGAGGGTCCCTTATTGTGATGAGATGGATCTGATTTTTGGCCGACTTGTTTGCAAGATGGTACTAGTGAGGGGGACTGGTGAGGAAGACTGGTGAAGGAAGGGTATGTGACATCTCTAAATTGTCGTTTACAACCACGTACGGACGTACGGTTGAACCATGAATGGCACAGTTTTGAGCTGCAAGTGTCCACTTAATGAGGATCTTTTTCAATTAAGTACATTGGAAACTTTTTCCTGACCTTTTCTTACTACCGGGAAGCAATTATATTGGTTCCATTAGGTTGTATTGGTTACACATAAAACAATCATATCGCTGCTTCTTCATTGTCACTACATGAATCATTATCATTGTAAAGAATTTTTAATGTCTTTTTTCACATTATTTTTACATTTTTGATCCATAGTGTTTAATATCATATAAGACATTGTTGATGTAGGTAGTTATAGATGCTTTATCTTATAAACAGATGATATAAACTTAATAAACACAGTAGAGTACTATAAATGTATCCTTTTCTTTTTCATGATTCCCTTAACATTTTCTTTTCTTTAGTTTACTTTATTGTAAGAATACAGTATATAATACATATAACATACAAAATGCGTGTTCATCCGCTGTCTATGTCATAGGTAAGACTCTGGGTCAACAATGGGCTATTAGTAGTTAATCTGGGAGGAGCCCAAAGTTATATGTAGATTTTTGACTGTGTATGGGTAGCACCCCTAGCCCCTGCAATTGTCCAAGGGCCAACTATTTCAGAACAAAAAGTTTAATTAAAAATATATATAAGGAACTCCACTGACAACTTGAAAAGCTGATGCAACTTAGCCAAATGACACCCTTTGACACTGGCCGCCTTTGATGTCAGAGACATGGTTGTGAAGCAGAGCTTCCCAGGCTGTATCAAGCTGTGGCTCAGTGGAGAATGGAGACCTGGAGATGACGGAGCTCCGGCACCACCTGGCTTACCCCAAGGCTGGGGATGGGACAGTGTTGGCACACCCTGAGCCCACACTTGGTGCACCAGCTGAGAAGCCCCAGCCTGGGAAGCCGGAACGTGGCTCTGAGAGGGTCCCTCCCCGATGCCCCTGTCGGAGCCGAGCGCACGTCAGTCACAGAAGTCACTACAGAAGAGCAAGTCCGGACATGCATCACGCTTTGTTTCCACCAACATTTCTTGGCTGACTACGTGGCTGTGTGTTGGAGGGGAAAGAGCATGAAGGATGGAATATCATGATAAGCATCTGTTTATGAACCATTGTGAGCCCACGAATACCTCCTTCCCTAAGACCAGTAATTGCGGAAAGGAATCCTTTCTAGTCACCGTCACAAATAGTTGAAAATTGTGCATGATGAAAAAGTTATCTGTCTTGTTCAAACTACCCAATATTTTCTTTAGAACAGCTGTCACCCTTCGAATCCTAACCACACTGAACTCTCCTTAGACTGCAGCCTAGGAGGTGCCCGGCTCTTTGACCTATCTCCTAGCTGCCCCAAGCACGGCTTGCCATTCCGTGATGTCACCGTGGGGGTCAACTCGCATACTCTGATAGTCCAACGGTGATCTAGTGGACAGATGTTTAAAATTGTGTTCACATAAGACAATGAGCAAATGATTCCTCACAAAGAATATTAGGTTTGAACAACTAATAGCTGTGGTATATAAATATGAATCCAATGTATTAAATGTTCCCCAAAAAAGACAATAAAAGTGCTCTTTTCATATAGCAAAAAATAAATATTACCTTTTCCTGTAGATGGGAAAATGATCTACTTATTTCTTTAAACTTATATACTGGTTCCCTCAATATGATATTTTATCAGTAATTTATCTTTGTAATATATTAGATATTAATATTTAATTTTTCTAGTTCAAATATTATCATACTCAGGGATCAGAAAAATATACATGCATATATATTTTTGTGGAACTTATTGAAATCTTCAGAAGTCTACTCAAGTTTTAGGGAGATATTTCTTACATAATGTGAAGGTTATTTGCCATCTCACCATTTGCTTCTGATTTTTTTTTAAATTTTTTATTTTATTTATTGATTTTTAGAGAGGAGAGAGAGAGGGAGAGACAGAGAGAGAGAGAGCGAGGAGAGAGAGAGAGAAGGGGGAGGAGTTGGAAGCATCAACTCCCATATGTGCCTTGACCAGGCAAGCGCAGGGTTTTGAACTGGCGACCTCAGCATTTCCAGGTCGACGCTTTATCCACTGCGCCACCACAGGTCAGGCAGCTTCTGATTTTTATTGTTCCCGGTATTAGATTTATGGATTCAATTTCACTTATTGTGAAAAAGATATGCCTACAAATATTATCTTTAATCCATAGATTGCGGATTCTAAATTTCTCAAATACATAATCCCCAAACACTCAAATATCAAGCCATTTCTTCGGGAGATGGAAAAATAACTATTTAATTGTAAGACACTTGATAAACTACTTTTTACAAAGTAATAAGAAATGAATAAACCTATCTTCTATATCCCAAATATAATGATATTAAACTCCAAAAATAATGTATATGTTTGAAATGAAACTTTATTTCCTTCCAAATTAAACCATTTTGAATAAGTTTATTATAAAGATTAACCTACTTTGCAGGCCCAAATAACATAATTATAACAACAGAATCACTCCTTGAATTATCCCCTAAGAGCAATGAAAACAACAAGAGCAATGAAAACAACATTATCCTTCTTCATGATATTCAAAGTTTAATGGGGGTGGTCCTCCTTGAAGGCTAATTTCATTGGGAGAGTTTATAGGCACAAAAATGTTAAAATGTGGCTGATTTCTAGAAAGACACTTCATAGTGGATAAGAAACAACAAAAATCTTGAAGCTTGTTTCTCTTTCGTAAATGTGTAAGTTACGTTAGGGATTAAGTATCTCACAGAACATAGATTACCTCTTAGATTTCTGTTGAGCTGTTGACTGTATTCCCCACCCCCTCCACCCCGTCTTGAAACTAAGATAAAGGGGGGTCCGGTTTCCTTTGTAGCTGATGCGAATCCTTGCAGTATCTTCCTCATAAAGTTCAAGATGGTTTGGAAGCGCAGTTTTCCAGCTGTCCAGTTTTCTGACTCATTAGTCTGAAAGGCACTTGGTTGGAGACTTCAGCGACCTTCTCATTTCTCCTTACATATAGATAATAACAGTGCTTCTCTGATGCTGTCGCTCTGCGGTTAAATAAGTTAATTCATTTAAAGTACCTGGAACAGTACCTGGAACATGGTGAAAACTTAAAAAAAAAAAAAAGTGAATTGATCTTACCATTACTACCTCTGTTAAATTTGAAAATTAAAGAATATGCAGGCAATTAAGCATTAACTATTTGCCTAAACACATTTAATACAAAATATTACCAAGGCACCAATGGATCCAGTGGCCTCGATCTCATCTTGATTCTAATCCCAAAATAGATGACTATTTATATATTATTTGTTTTCATTTTGGTTTCCAGGAAATAATTGGAATCAGAACAATCTGTCTTACATCTTGTCCCTTCTGTTTACTAGTTACATGACCCTAATCAAGTTAATCTTTCTAACCTTCCCTTTATTCAGCTGTAAAGTAAGGATAAACCTCTTGGGATTTGGTAGAAATCAAAGAAAATAATGTGTGTGAATATCTAACACACAGCTTGGCCCATAATAATACTCGGTAACTAATTACTGCTTTTCCATTCCTATTTCATTGTTTTCAAAGTGCTGATCTGAAAATAATGATGACTTTGATAAGAATAAAGCAATTTTAGCTCAATGCAACAGGCTAATTTTAATCTATTCTCTATTGCTTAAATAAAGCTTATAGTTAACTAGGATCAATTACTCTGATTTTTTTTATTAGCTCTGAGAGGATTAGGTAGGTGTGAAATGAGAATTAGAAAGCTTTACTTTTTTACTAAATGTATTCTTTATACGATACACGCACAACAAACTCATGCTAATTCTTTTCAGGGAATTTTATAAGAAAAACCTTTGTTTTATCATTTCTCTATGAAACCTTTATTTATCATTTTTACCTAGGTCAGAAAAGTATCATTTATATCATAACTACAGATATTTAGATTTGTCCAGGAAATTATTTTTAAGTTTTTTAACTTCTTTTTTTTATGTTATAAAATAAACTAATACTTATGTGAGTATGCTGGAGAAACTTAGAGTAATGAAACGTATCAGGAAATAGATCACCCCTAATCCCACACTCAGAAAAAAACACTGTTTAACTTTTTTTTTTTTTTTGCAGAAACTCCAGTTAATTATTAAATATTTCATAAACTTATCTCACATTGGAAAGACCATGGAAAACTCCACAAAAGTCAAGAATTTTGGACTGAGCTGGCACACACAGGACGGGTGTTTTGGTGAAGGGACTGGCACAGGCTCCCCAGGGCCATCTCAGCTGGACGGAGAGGACGTGAAGTCACACAGAGGAGCTCTGTCCCTTCCTTGCAGTGGAGAGGCAGGTAGGAGTTCTGAGCTCCCCAAAGTTAAATCATTCTCTCACCCTGCTTCCTTCTCCCTGTTTTCTGCATAGACCACAGAGGTGAAATCTGAGAAGTTAAATGTTTCTGCGAAATAACATTATTACTTTGCATTTACTCTTTTTATAGCTTGAAATATACCCAGTGGTAAGTGTCAGGGGGCTTACATTTAGAATGAAGGCAAACTCTATGGTTATATTATTAGATATTTGATTACATGTGACTATACGCCAATCCTAGAAACTCCTTCTCCAACCTTCCATTGGAAGGCCATTTAGAAAAATCTTCTTGGGGTTCAGCTACATGTCGGGTGTCTGCTTACGTTGGGGCTTCCAGAGTTACTGTGAGTTTAGATGCGGCTGGGTAATCAGAGCGATGGGCTTTTCACTACCTTAGAACAGACAGGAATCCAGTCAGTGAGGTATAAGACGTAGTGGGAATTAAAAAGCCACAACTTAAAAAAGAAAAGAAACCTTACAAATTCTCTAGTACTAATATGGGTCCAGAAAGAGCTGCAGGTCCTCCTTTGGGTATGGCGGGACGACTGGAAATTCCCACAAGTCCTTTTTCCCACTTTCCTAGTAAACTGCAAGACGCCCACCGGGCCAGAGAGAAGTGTGGCCTGGCTGGTTCAGAAGGAAACACCTTCTTTACACAGGGAAGCACTTGGTAAGAAAAAGTAGGATAGGAAAAGAGCATACCACATCCCGGCTTTCATTGCACGTGGAATAAGCTCCATCCAGGTAGTTAGTTATAGAAACGTTCAACGTTAAGACTAAAGATGCTCTTTGGAAGAAATCCATTCCCTTGGTGCCCAGTCGTGTTCAATTTCTGACACTTGACAAGAAAGTCAGCTGTGGTCTGCAGTAAACGCACATCACCAGCATTATATTTCTCCTCTCCTCTCCCCGGACCCGGGGCTCGCTCTTCTGCGGCTGGGGGCGGGGGCAGAGAGCCCGCAGGTGGGAGTGTGTGTCCAGGAGCCGCTTCCACAAGGCAGATGGATGCTCTTGTCCCGTGGGAAAGGGCGGTGCCTCAGGAAGAAAGGCTGGGGAGGGCTGTGGGAGGACATTTGGGGGTGGGGGTGGGGGGGGGAGAAGTTAAGGAAACAGGAGGAATGTGGGATAATCCATCAGACCTTGATCCCTCTGGGACTCAAAGAAGTTTATTGTCTAAAAAGCGTCCTGGTCTTCCTTCCATCCAAGTCTACAGGTTTACAGTTCTTGCTAACATATTTTAGTTAAGGATGGCTGACCTCTCCCTTGGGTCCCAGGGTGTTATAGACAAGGAGTGGAAAAGCAGAATTTGGGACAGAGAAGGGGACCGTATCCTGATTTATGGGGCCACCGAGACAGGAGGGGAAAGAAGGAGGGAAGTTTTGTCCCCTGCTGGACGGGGGAAGGAGCAGAGGCCAGCTACAAACCTGGGTTTGGCCTTGTGACGTCAGACCTCTCTCTCTGCGTTGGTTTCCTCTTGACCCGGGAGAGACAACAAGATGAACCGTCAACTGTCATTATTTTTTCAGCTTTACTGGGCTATTTTTGACAAATAACATTACCTAAAGTGTATAACGTGATGATTTCATGTATGTAGACATTGTGAAAGGATTCCCACAATCAAGGTAACACGTCCATCTCCTTACATATTTACTTGTTATTTTTACTTATTTATTTATTTTTTTGCTGAGAACACTTAAGATGGACTCTCTTAGTAAATTTTCATTATACAGTACAGTATAATCAACAACAGCCACCATGCTGTACATTGATACATTAGACCCTCGGGCGTTATTCACCTTATAATTGACAGTTTGCACCCCCTCCGCATTTTCCCCAACTCCCACCCCAACATCTATTAATGACTGAGCAGATGGCCAGGTGATGGGAAACTTAACTTTGAGAGACAGGAACGAGAAGAGGGAGTTGAGCTCTGTTTATCAACAACAGCAACAGTGCCTGCGTTATGAATGTGCTGGACACGTGGCAAGGACGAAGCTTCAGGAGCCCCAGACCCAAGGGCCAGAGACTGAGATGTCAGTACACGGTGCAGGCGGAGCGTTGGGTAGATGGCTTCAAGGGGAGGCAGACAGGGAGGGGCTGGGAGGGGTGGCCTCCCGGGTTACATACAACACCTGGGGGAGAAGACCCCAGGGCACGCTGACCTCCCTGGAAAGGTTTTCATTGCAGGCATAGGAAATAAAAGATTGTATTCCAGCTGGCTCAAGCTCACGTGGCAATTTTATGTGGATTTGCGGATAAGGAATCGTACAGCATAAACACGAGGCGGAGAGGTTTTGCACGGGAGGAAGCGCTGTGCAGCGGACCACCCCCGAGGTCCTTGTTTGGAGCCGAAGCAGAGTTTGGTTTGTGAGCGTCTGTGCGCAGACTCCTTGGAGAACAGCCCGGCTCACTCCCTTTGAGCAGCACTCAGCTCTTTCAGGTGAACCTGAGGCCATTCCGCCGCAAGCCTGAGATTCGGAGCGCTTCCCGTTCCAGGAGGTGATGGTTTCGAACCGCCCTGGGGCTCTCTGAGGGGCGCCAGCAAGGCTCATTTTGAGTTCTGGTCAAGGGTTTTGGTTTTTCACGTTTGAACCAATAGAATCACCAAGGCCCGCTGCCTCCACAGGAACTGGGATGGGCTAGAGGAGCACGTGTTCATTGATCCATTACAGGGAGCGTGTCGAGGCCCCACCTTCAGGATTTAAAGGTCTATGAAATATGTCGCCTTGGCCTAGGAGGGTTAAGCTCACCATGAAGACTCCACTTATCTTTCGAGAGTCTAGCTGGGTCTTTGCTTACATTTGTTTCAGAGTGTTGAGGAAACAAATTCCAAGACGGATGTCACGTGTTCACGCCTAAGAGAACAGGCGGATGCATTTCTAAGAACCGACACCTAGAATCGGAGAAGGCCCACATGACGGAATGGAAAGTCAGCGTTGATAACAGCTCAGGAGCCTGAGTGTCATACAGCCCAAACCTGGTACTAAATGTCTGTGCGTTTTTTATGCTCTGCCGCTCGCTGGCTATTCAGACTGCACAGTGGAAGCCACCGGGTAGGAACAGGGGACGTAATCGTATTTATAGTGGTGCTTGCTTTTTTGTTTTTAATAGCTACCACGAGGGCCTCCGCTACCACATATAATGCTTTTGTCAAAATTAGAAAAGACATTCTCCTAAGGTAGACAAATCACAAACGAAACAAAACCGCAGCCTCTTCCTCGCTTTCCTGGGGAGGTGTCTGTCGTACCCCACTGCCCTGGGTCTCTGCTGGCCCTTGGATGCTGGCCCTGCAGATGGGCTCGCGTCTGCTCCTCTGAGAGAGCAGCACTGTCTCCATTTTGCTGATGAAGGCATGGAAGCTCGGGCACCACCTTGCTCCAGGGCACACTGCTGTAGATGGGCTACCAGGACTGACCCGTGAGCATGCCCTCCTACCGCCGGGGTCTGTGCCCAGCCATCCTGCCTTTTCAGGAAGCTGAGCCCCAGCGAAATGAGATTGTATGCCTGCGACAGAGGTAACCGAACATTACTATTCACTATCATTTCCACAGTGGCACACAAAGTATCATTTCTGTGGCAGCCACTGAGAGTGTTCCTGAGAGCTCACGGGAAAGACTAATGGGATGAATCCAAGTTTGAGCTCAGTGAACATTTGCTGCAATTTACATGTGGCAAGTAGTGATTGATAGGAGCGACAGAAAGGCCACCCAGCCAGGCGCGGCCCCTTTGTCAAGCCAGTTCCACCCACGTGGAGACAGACACAACGGACTGGGTCCTTCGAGAGCTCATCTCCCCACATGGACACCCTGTCTCTTCCGTTTAAAGCACAGGCTCGTCCATAAAGCGGGCTTGCCACGCCTGCAGCGAAAAGCAGGGTCCTCCTTTGTCCCCACGGACCTGGGTGGGCTTGAGTGTCCTGGAACCGACAGTGCGGCACCAGGGACGCTCAGAGACTCCTGAGGCTGCGCGGGAGAAATGCCTTTGTTCACCAGCTCATTATCTCTCGGGGTCATGAGTGACCCACTCGAAGAGAGAGTCAGCAGGCTTTAAGCACGGGGCCATGTGCTGTGGAGGCACTCTGGGTGACATCAGGATCAGCGAGTCACCCCAGGTCCGGCGCCAGCCGCGGGGGGCCAGGGCGGGGAACTAAGAGCCCTCAGAGGATTTCCATCTTCAGCCAGCCCAGCCATGGAGGCTTCGGAGTCCAGACGTGGAGCAGAGAGATAAGCCGTTTCCCGGGTGCCCTGCCCCCTTCTTCCGGGATCCACGAGCCTCAGAAGAGTGGCGGTTCCATAAGGCCTTCAGGGTGGGGGCTGATTTGCTTGTAGCAACAGTAACAGAAACATCATCTGCAGCACTTTTTCTAAAGGGGGAACGAAAAGACTTTGGAAAATCTGTAGACCAATCAAAGTCACGTGTCAGGTTGGGGGCTGATTTGCTTGTAGCAGCAGTAACAGAAACATCTCCCAAGGGAGGGCTGCAGTGGAGTGGGTCCATTGGGGGGGGGCTGCAGGAGACAGACGTACATCCCCCCCCCCCCTCAAGCTTTACCTAGCACTTTTTCTAAAGGGGGAACGAAAAGACTTTGGAAAATCTGTAGACCAATCAAGATCACATGTCCCAAGTGGTTTCTAATTTAGAAAAGACGACACCCGTCTTCTCTCAAATTGAACAAAAATATACATGAAATATTTTAAAGGAAAGAGGACAAGATGATTCAAAACAAATGAACATTAAAAAAAAAAATTCCCTGGAGACACTGTCTCCTTGATGTTGCGTTTTGAACACTATCAGATGAGAAGAAAGCGCTGTTGTTATATTTATTATATATTATTTGGAGCCCAAGTTCTATTTTATGTGTAATAGGAAAAAAAAAACATCTCCATTTCTGCCCTCAGGGTGTAAAATTGAAAGGAGAGAGAAACAGGCTAAGTGTCTCTGACAGAACAGAGTGTTCTGGGTTTTTTTATAATGCTGATTTAGAAGTTTTCAAACAACCTAATCACCACAAAGGAAAGCTATCAAGTGAAATGGAAAGTGAGGACAAAACTCGCTCTCTCCCGAGTTTCAACAGGGTAACTCCCTATTTTCAATTCTTCATAAAAGAAGCCAATTGCCTACTCCACAGTAGTTATGAGAGTTACAAGATGCTGAGTTCAGTGATGTGCAGAGAGAATAGTTTAAATGAATGTTAAAAAACAGAGACATCTTTGAAACTTGGCGATGCATATGTTTAAAAACACGTAATAGAATCTACTAATTGAAAGCAAGCGTAATCTGCATTAGTAGGAAGTCCAAATCACATTATGATAATGAAATGTGATTTTATTCCTTTACAATGAAATAAAATAACTTCCACAGCTGGAAAGCTGTTTCTAAGTACAAGTTTTGCATGACTACTTTTTCACTAACTGCATTATTTATAACTTGCAGTATCGATCAACTGACACCCTGCGCCACATTTGTTAAGAATGTAAGTTTGCTAAGAACTTA
This sequence comes from Saccopteryx leptura, assembly GCF_036850995.1. Lineage (NCBI taxonomy): Eukaryota > Metazoa > Chordata > Mammalia > Chiroptera > Emballonuridae > Saccopteryx > Saccopteryx leptura. The sequence continues at coordinate 6,411,251 of NC_089510.1, read as the reverse complement.
ACAGACGTGCCGCAGCCTGTGTCCACCTTGTGCCCAGTCACTAGTCTAGGGGGTGAGAATTCGAGCGAAAACAAAGACACCATCCTCACTCTCCAGGAGTTTAAATTCTGACTGAGAAGTCCTGAGAAACAGTTAGCTAAGACTACAAAGTAGTGTATAGTTCTCCTTTGTGCTCTGGGAATTCTGAGAGGGGTCAAGTCCAAGGAATTTCACAGAGCTTCTCGGACAACACTTCCTCGACGACATACAGTAGAAGAGCTGAAGTTATTTAAATTTTTAAGGACATGGAACTCTATTCAGACAGTAAAACATGAAAATCATGTTTCATTTACCTTTTACATTATAATAGTTTAAGAAAAGCTTTAGTTCCAGGTATAATGAAGGTCTAGATTAACATCTAGATACTAGATCTAACGGGGGCCATGTGAATGAGAGATTTTTTTACATTTTAACTGTTAAAATAATCACACACACACGCTTCCTATCAAATATGGTTGAAGTATCAGTGTGAAGTGTCATCAACTATTGATTACGGGGGTGACTTGAATTTTTGGTGAATTTGGTGGCGTTCTCTGAGACACGAGACCGTAGAATATTAACAGGCTTAGACTCAAAAGATATGATTTCCATCTCCGCAAGATCCTCGCTCCTAGTTTCGTGGTTGAGAAAACTGTCTTAAACCTTTCTAAATCAGTCTGAGATAACAATGAGTTTCAACCACCTATTAAGATAGATAAATGCTGTTTTTAAACTTTATTGTACAATAAAGTAACTTCAGCCATTGGAAAATGATTTTCAAGTACAAGTTGGAAGACCTCTAAATCAAAGTTTTCTTATCTGCAAAACAGACACTCTAATACCCACCTCAGGGAGAGTTTGAAAAGACCAAATGAAATAAGGTCAGTGAAGGAAGTTCAAAGGGAAATCTGATACCCAAACTAAAGGGCATTATGATGGCTTTATAATTGTATTTTCCAGAGGCATTAGGAGAAAAGAAGCCACCGGATTCTGGAAAGAAGGATTCCATTCTGGAAACGGTATTAAATCAATGGAGATCTATTGACCGTCTGCAATGCTGCTCTCCTTTTCTGGGCTGTTAAGTTTTATGAGGATAATAGCTTGATGCATGACGTTAAAAACTAATTCAATAATGTTGAACAGTTGACTGAAAACGGGCTGTAAGTTGAGATAAAAACGTGGAGTGATTGTCGGATCGTCTACCGTGACTCCGAACCATCTAACCCAGCAGTCTTTTTCTCAAAGGGCTCCTAAAGAGTTAAGTTTCCATACGGTTGTATGGGAAGAAAAGAAAGCAAGAAACAAAAGTTAACACTCAAGGAAAAAAGTCAGTCCATGCCTCGGGGAGCGTTTGCGAAAGTGAAGAGACTGAGTTTCCATCCAAGCACCCAGACCCTCTGGGGTCACATAGCTGACTTTGACCTCGGTCATCGTAATGGGCTTGTGACTCCCTCTGCACTTCCCTTTCCTTCCCTTGGTGTTCCCTGAGAGGGCACACAATGCACTCGGGGCTGCTCTGTTTGTCTAAGTTGCCTTGAAGCCAACTCCACGCAAAGCCTCCGGGACTCCCAGCGGCGGCTCCGGGCTTCCTGGCTGACATTCCCATCAGGGTTGTACCCGGGATGCTCCAAACAGCGCAGTTCTCGGGTGCTTCCTGGCTGGGGCCTCCCACCGGCCCTCTACCACTGCGCAGAGCCAGCGATGGTCCTGTTGAGCTAGCTTCCCGATGTGCACAGGGGCAAGCTCTAGCTTCTGCACGACCTGCGGCCAGTCTACCCTCGTGTGCTCTCTCTGGTCGCTCTCTGACGCCCGCGCCCCCGTGTCCCTGCACAGAGCTGTCCGCTTAACCCGCTCACAGGCTCTCTTTCACACTGGACTCAGGCTCCGCTCTCCACCAGCTTTTTTCTCTCTCTTCTCTGCAGAACACAGGTCTGTTCGCCCTCTCCCTGTTCGGAAGCTTCCCCCCCGCCCCTCGACCAAGTCTTCACAGGGTTGGTGAGAAGTCATCTGCCACAGAAATCATCCAAGCTTCCGTTCTGTCATGATATCTTTTAACGTAGGGGCAATTTTTCTTCTTTTTCACCTAATAGCGTGTAAGCATCTTGCAGACAGAGCTCTGCTTCATAAACTTGTATCTCTTTTCTGTTGGGGGCTAGCATGGCACCCATTCTGTACTTGGTATTTCCTAAATATTAGATGGAGATGTTTTATAATCTAGACTGAATTTGTCAAAAAGAGAAGACGCACTCCTCTCTTCACTAGTAAGATAACAAAGGCGCTACACTCTCCCTGTAGAGCATAGGGGATCGCACATACCAACAGGTTTTGAAAACCGTAAGGCAGGGGTCCCCAAACTACGGCCCCGCGGGCCGTATGTGGCCCCCTGAGGCCATTTATCCGGCCCTCGCTGCACTTCCAGAAGGGACATCTCTATCATTGGTGGTCAGTGAGAGGAGCATAGTTCCCATTGAAATACTGGTCAGTTTGTTGATTTAAATTTACTTGTTCTTGATTTTAAATATTGTATTTGTTCCCATTTTGTTTCTTTTACTTTAAAATAAGGTATGTGCAGTGTGCATAGGGATTTGTTCATAGTTTTTTTTTTATAGTCCGGCCCTCCAACAGTCTGAGGGACAGTGAACTAGCCCCCTGTGTAAAAAGTTTGGAGACCCCTGCCGTAAGGCATCACACGATGTCAGGGGTTTTGGAGTGATGGACTGAGTCGTTCTTTCATGGAGGCGTGGTGGGGGTTAGTGGTTAAGAGCATGGAACTCGGCTGACTGCCCAGATTGGGATCCTGGCTGTGCCACTGACTAGCTATACATATTTACTCTGGGGCATGATAGTGAAAAATCTCTATGCCTCGGTTTTCTTGACTCTAAAATGGGCTCTGTTCCTTTGCTAGTTGCTAGTGTGGAGGTAGAAAAAGAAAAAAAGATGACAAAACTTAATAGTTAAATTACAGCTCTACCTCATCGGGTTGTTATGAGGACCTAAATGGGTGAATATATACAAGACGTTCTTACACAGCCCTGGCGTGGAACAAGTAACATATAAGGGCAGACGGCTGCTTATTCGTTGATGATGGGGAGTCCTCATTAACAAAAATATTTATCGAGTGTCCACTCTGCAGCAGGCACTGTTCTATGTCAAGCAGAGCACTAAACAAATACAAAATGACATGCGTGATGGAGAAAATCGGAGCAGAGGAGAAGAAGAGGAAGGGAGGGGCTGGTACTTGAACAGGGTGGTCAGGGAAAGCCTCTGTTGAAAACCTAAAGTATAGCTGAGGGAAGATTGTTCTAGCTGGGGGAAGAGCAAGGGCGGGTGGCGTATCTGAGGAAGCGCCACGCTAGTGTGACCGGGAGGGAGACAACCAGCAGGTCACAGCGGGCCAGGGTTGCACCCTGCATGGCACACCGACCTTGCCTGGGTGCTGGCCGCAAGCTGCTGAGTAGACGAATGAGGCGATGGCTTAAGTTGAAAAGGCTTGCCACAGATTCGAGGACAGCAAGCTACTGGAGCAGGAAGACCAGATACGATGCTACCGTAATCATGCAAACTCGGGTGCTAATAATGACTTTCGGCTGATTTAAAACAGAAACGTCTAACGAACAAACACTGTACATGCATTGTTAGTGGTTGCCAGCCCTTTTCCCACTGTTTCCTCGCTTGAGACTCTAGACCGGAATCTAATTTAGTTATTCAACTCCTCATTCATTTTGTTTCCGGTCCTCATGATTAAGACTGGCTTGGGGTCTTACTTTCACATTTCCCAATATCATACTACAATATTCTGCATGAAATGGACATAAGAAACCAGGTGCTGTGAAGAGCTATCATTGTTCCACTTCCTTCTCTTTGTACTTACCTCTGACTTCCGTCATTAGCCAGTAAAGTTCCGAAGAGCTTAGTGTGATGTCAGGCTTTATGATGAGTTTAGGTTGGAATAGAAATACGTTTTTATATCATTCATATTGTTTTGATCTTTCCCATTTTTTTTCTTTGATAAGGTAACTTATTTCTTCTACAATAAAGCTTGACCGGGATCCACCCTGCAACCTGCTCATCAACAGGCCCATCCTCACAACTGAGCTATTTTTAGCACCTGAGTCTGACACTTGGACCAGCTGAGCTGTCCTCAGTGTCCAGGGCAATGCTCAAACCAATCAAGCCACTGGCTGCAGGAGGGGAAGAGGGCAAGGAGGGGGAGGGAGTGGGAGAAGCAGATGGTCGCTTCTCCTGTGTGTCCTGGCCGAGAATCCACCCCGGGACTTCCACACAGCCGGGCTGATGCTCTAGCTACTGAGCCACCGGCCAGGCCGCTACCACGTGTTAATAGTCCTTGTTCACCATTTTCTTTTCTTTGCACTCTCTCTCTCTCTCTTGCCACCTGCTTCACTCTTTTTTCTCTTTTTTTTTCCTCCCTCTCTCACCTTGACCGCCCCTCACTGCTGAGTGTAACAATTGGTAATGATTATTATTTCAATTGTTTCCATGTATTTTCATGTTTTCCACGTTGTTGTGTTATCATTCTCTAAATTTATATTTCATTTTTTTAATTTCCTGGAAGTAGCTTAGCTGTCCAGTACCAAGATCACTTCTTGATAAAGGTCTACGTAAATGTTCACAAGGAGGGTTTTGTGTCCTGGGAGCATACCGTTCAGTAACAATCTATATTAAATGAGAGCTCCTCGGCTGGCGTGTTGACCTTCCGAAAGATTAGCGACAAATAACCCTCAATAAACTTTGTCCGTCACTGTTTATTCAGACTTCTAGTTCAGTCATGAGAAATGTTTATTTTCCCACCCATTTGTGTCTAGAGTTATGCTAAAATATTTCATTACTATTTAAAAAAAGAAAACCAACCAAGTTGAGCTGTTGAATAAATAGAAAGGGGGAAAGAAAAGAGAAAAGAGGTGTATGCTCACTGTTCCAAAGCCGGTGGAAAAAGGAACATGAAGATCAAGGTTAAAAAGAAAGAACGACCCTGGCCAGTTGGCTCAGTGGTAGAGCGTCGGCCTGGCATGCAGGAGTCCTGGGTTCGATTCCCGGCCAGGGCACACAGGAGAGGTGCCCATCTGCCTCTCCACCCCTCCCCCTCTCCTTCCTCTCTGTCTCTCTCTTCCCCTCCCGCAGCCGAGGCTCCATTGGAGCAAAGATGGCCCGGGCGCTGGGGATGGCTCCTTGGCCTCTGCCCCAGGCGCTAGAGTGGCTCTGGTCGCGACAGAGTGACGCCCCGGATGGGCAAAGCGTCGCCCCCTGGTGGGCATACCGGGTGGATCCCGGTCGGGCTCATGCAGGAATCTGTCTGACTGACTGCCTCCCCGTTTCCAGCTTCAGAAAAAATACAAAAAAAAAAAAAAGAAAAAAGAACATCACCGTGAGCTGACTCAGTTTTATGAACTGAGATGGAGAGTTCACCAGAGACAGATTCTGGGACAGACTTTTTCAAAAGCCAGCTGGGGTGGGGCTAAACATCTAAGCAGAATGACAAAGGGACGCCCAAAACATCTTGCTGACCTTCCTCCCCTCATACCCGGACAGCAGCGTGTCCGGGTAGCTGCAGTCCAGGGCTGGTTTCAGATGCCGACCGTCTTGAGTGGCAATGACAGCGACCAAGGTAAAGCAAGGTGCCATCGTAGAATGGGGTCCTTGGTTACCTGGAGAATCCTGCAACAACCCGGTTAGGGACCCGAGGCTCGATGAGGGAGATGAAGGTCAGAAACGGAAGAACGAGCAGGCTGACCCAGAACCACTTGCTCCGCGTGCTAGGATGTGCTCCGCGCATCTTCGCTTCCAGGGAGAAACACCCGTTTGCTTGCTGTGGCCCCAGCGTTCCTCGAAATACCTCCTTTCCGATGCAGCACACCTTCTTCCAGCTGAGGGAAGCTGATGCTCACTCTCCATTGAATGTGTTGGGCTGCAGGTTCTGCTGTGAAGCTCAATAAAACACCACCTGCACACTGCGTCCTGTGCCCACTGCCCCAGGCAAAGTCGCTTTCATCCGCATTTTACCCCCTTTGCTCACCTGCACCCCCCCCCACTTTCTCTCTGTCTACATAGTGTGTGTGTGTGTGTGTGTGTGTGGTGTGTGTGTGTGTGTGTGTGTGTGTGTGTGTGTGTTTGCTTAATCTTCACCTTCTATCCGTCAGCCCACCAGCCGGCCCCGACAGCTGTCAGCTGATCCTCATTTTTGATTTTCCAGTTCAGAACAGCTGTTCTCAAGCAAAGGCTGGGACAGAGGGGCTTCAGTGACAGACGGTTTTGTGGGTTCCGGGATCTCTGAGGTGAAGTTGGGTGGCGACGTTGCGAACCGGTTGGGTTGACGTTGGTTGTATTTTTCTCAGCGCAGACACCACAGGCCCGTGGCTCAGTGACTCTCCGGTACACTTTCTGGTTCCCACCCCGTCAGAGAAAGCAGCTGTAAAATCTCAATCGGGTTGCTGAGTGACGTCAGGCGAGCATCTTTCCCTCAGACGGTCTCTGTCCGTGTATATGCGTGTGTGTGTTCGAGGGGGGTGGGGTAAGTTCGAGGGGGATAAGTGAGTGGGTCTTTTGTCCAAGTCTTGCTAAAACCTAAACCAAGTAAATAAAGAAACAAACCCCGTCAAAGCAATAAAGCCGCAAAGTACTGACAATTCCCTGTGAGCAATGTGGAACGTTCTCCCTGAGCGGGAGAGGCAGACATTTTTACTTTACGCCAGAGGGCTTCATCTTCTCTCACATCTAGAATTACTGATCTGGGGCCTTGAAACAATCGCTGAACATTTACAAGTATATCTCGTTAGCCCAGACTTCTCCTCTCTGCAGGCTTCTTTCCGGCTTCCCTGGGAGCCCTTCCTCCTGGGTAGTCCCGGAGGACCCCAAACTCAGCCTGTCAAAACGGAACCCCTCTTTCACTCCTCCAGTCGGATTCACCTACGTACTTTCTCTCCCAAGTACGGTACTCTGGTCACCCAAGCCAGAACACGGGGCATCTCTGCTTCATACATTGATATCACTCTCCACATCCAATAACCCACCAAGTCCTATAGGCTTAATTTTACGGTTACTAAAAACCATCCATTCTACTGCCCTGTCTTTATCTTCCTGCTCACGATGTTCAATGATTGACATTATTTTTAGTACCTTCTATGTGTCAGGCGTAAGAGAGGGCCCTGGGGAGACAGACTGAAGAAGACAAAGGTAGGATTTATCCACCTGAGCAAAAAAAAAAACAATGAATCTTTTTCTCTTCCACACGGCCCTCCTCATTGTTACCATGGAGATTACTCTAAACTACGAATACAATATGCTGGCTTGTAACGAGCTCTTTGTTATCTACGAGGTAAAAGCCCGTCTTTGCACAGAGCTCTATCAGACCAGGTTTCTGCCCGCGTTTCTAGTCTCTCCCCTCCCCTCCTTGGACTTTCTTCCCCTCTCACTGTTTATGTGCCAACCACACAGAAATGGCTTCCTACCTCTCACACTCCTTGCCTTTTTACAACGCTGCCCGTCTCTGCAAAGTCCCTCCTCTATATTTCCATTTCACACTCCAGCTATGCTGCCATCGGTCTGCTGTACGATGGGAAACAGAGAGGACTGACCAGGGAACGGTCTTATCCTTTCCCTTACTTTAAGGAGGATCTTCCATAGTGGCGGCAGGAATTGGTGTTCCCGCCCAGAGTGTAGGAGGGTTCCCATTTCTCCACATCCTCTGCAACATTTGTTTCTTGGTTTGTTTGATGAAGGCCATTCCCACAGGTGTGAGGTGGTATCTCATTATAGTTTTGATTTGCATTTCCCTAATAACTAGTGATATTGATCATCTTTTCGTGTCTGCCTTGGAAAAGTGTCTATCCAGGTCATCTGGCCATTTTGTAATCGGATTTCTGCTGTCGTTGACTTGTATGAGTTCTTTATATGTTTTGGATGTTAACCTCTTATTGGAAGGATCATTTGCAAAATACTTCCTCCCACTTGGTTGGTTGCTTCTTTGTTTTACTGCTGATTTCTGTTACTGTGCATTAGCTTTTTTGGGTTGATGTAGTTCCATTCATGTATTTTGTTTTTGTTTTCCTTGCCTTCAGAGTCAAGTTCATAAAAAACACTTCTGAGATCAGGGTCCATCAGTTTAGGGCCTATGCTTTCATTTTCTTCTATGCATTTTATCGTTTCAGGTCTCTGTTCAAGATTTTTGAATTAGTTTTTGTTTTTGGAATAAGAGAGTAGTCTAGTTTTATTCTTCTGCATATGTCTGTAATTTTCCCAGCACCATTCATTGAAAAGACTTTTCTTTCTGCAAAGTGTAGTCTAAATGCTCATTGACAGATTATTGATAAATATATATATGTATATTATATATGTAAATGTAAATATAAATGTTAAATTTATATATATAGCCTGACCAGGTGGTGGCACAGTGGATAAAGTATTGGCCTGGGATGCTGAAGGCCCAGGTTTGAAACACCTAGGTCACAGGCTTGAGCGTGGGATCATAGACATGACCACACTGTAGCTGGCTTGAGCCCAAAGGTTGCTGGCTTGAAGCCCAAGGTCTCTGGCTTGAGCTCAAGGGTGGCTGGTTAAACCAAGCAAGGGGTCACTGGCTTGGCTGGAAACTCCCCAGTCAAGGCAAGTATAAGAAAGCAATCAATGAACAACTAAAATGCTACAACTATGAGTTGATGCTTCTCCTCTTTCTCCCTTCCTATTTGTCTCTGTCTGTCTGTCTGTGTGTGTCTCTCTCTCCCTCCTTTGCTAAAAATATATATAATAGCCCTGGCCGGTTGGCTCAGTGGTAGAGCGTCGGCCTGGCGTGCAGAAGTCCCGGGTTCGATTCCCGGCCGGGGCACACAGGAGAAGCGCCCATCTGCTTCTCCACCCCTCCCCCTCTCCTTCCTCTCTGTCTCTCTCTTCCCCTCCCGCAGCAGAGGCTCCATTGGAGCAAAGATGGCCCGGGCACTGGGGATGGCTCCTTGGCCTCTGCCCCAGGCGCTAAAGTGGCTCTGGTCGCGGCAGAGCGACGCCCCGGAGGGGCAGAGCATCGCCCCCTGGTGGGCAGAGCGTTGCCCCCTGGTGGGCGTGCCAGGTGGATCCCGGTCAGGCGCATGCGGGAGTCTGTCTGACTGTCTCTCCCCGTTTCCAGCTTCAGCAAAATACACACACATACACAAATATATATATATATATATATATATATATATAATAGAACAACCATAAAAAGATAAAATATCAACATTTTTGACACCATAGATAGATCTTGAGAGTATTATCCTAAATGAAATAAATTTCTGGAAAGAACAAAACCCACATGGTTTCACTTACATGTGGTATATAAAGCAGAAGTAACAAATGAACTAACCAAATGAGAACAAATGCACAGATACGTACAACAGAATGGTGATTAGCAGAGAGAGAAAGGGCTGGGGCATGGCTGAAGTGGGTAGAGAGGGTCAAATTCATGGTAAGAGAAGAAGACTAGACTGCAGGTGGTAAGCATGCAGTAAAGTATACAGTTGTTGAATTATAACCTTGTCCACCTGAAAATTATGTAGTGGTATTAACCGACATCACCTCAAAATTTAATTAAAAAAATTTAAAAAAGTAAAAGATAATGCCCCAGTAAAATTATCATCAAGCATGAATTTGTCATAGGTTTTTGGGTGGTTACTTTTTTAATCCTTGCTTGCTAATTATTAAACATGATGTATAGATGCCGAATTTTATTAATTTTTTTTTTTGTATTTTTCTGAAGTGAGAAGCAGGGAGGCAGGAGGACAAACTCCTGCATGCACCCAACTGGTATCCACCCAGCATGCCCACTAGGGGGCAATGCTCTGCCCATCTGGGATGTTGCTCTGTTGCAATCGGAGCCATTCTAGCACCTGAGGCTCAGGCCATAGAGCCATCCTCAGCATCCGGGCCAACTTTGCTCCAATGGAGCCTTGGCTGAGGGAGGGGAAGAGAGAGATAGAGAGAAAGAAAGCAGATGGGCGCTTCTCCTCTGTGCCCTGACCAGGAATCGAACCTGGGACTTCCACATGCCAGGCCAATGCTCTACCACTGAGCTAGCCAGCCAGGGCTATTAAATGTTTTTTTGAAATCTGTTGAAATATCTTTTTTATTTTAAAATGTATTAATGTAATGATTTATTAATTATTTTTAAATGATAAAACTTTTTTTTTTTCCTATTCCTGGGCTGAAACTAATTAAGATAGGGTATATTACTTTTTATATCTATGGCTGGATTTAGTTTGCTACCATTAGGTTTAGGATACTGAATTCCCTGTCAGTTAATGAGACTGGTCTATTCCTTTTCATCCTAAAGCTATTTAGTTTGGTATCAAGAATCTTAACAACTTTATAAAAATGATTGAGGGAAATTTCTATATATTTCAATTAACTGAAATCAGAAGATAGAATTAGACTTCTCTATTTCTTCAGTGTTTGGCAGAAAGTCACCTTTTAATCTCTCTAAACATAGGGCTTTCTTTTGGGAAGAGGTTTTTAATGAATAAATTAGTTTTTTTTTTTCTTTTCCCTTTTGTATTTTTCTGAAGTTGGAAACGGGGAGGCAGTCAGACAGACTGCCGCATGCGCCCGACTGGGATCCACCCGGCATGCCCACCAGGGGGCGACGCTCTGCTCATTTGGGGCATTGCTCTGTTGCAACCAGAGCCATTCTAGCACCTGAGGCAGAGGTCATAAAGCCATCTCAGTGCCCTGGCCAACTTTGCTCCAATGGAGCCTTGGCTGCGGGAGGAGAAGAGAGAGACAGAGAGGAAGGAGAGGGGGAGGGGTGGAGAAGCTGATGGGCGCCTCTCCTGTGTGCCCTGGCCAGGAATCAAACCCAGGACTCCTGCATGCCAGGCCGACGCTCCACCACTGAGCCAACCGGCCAGGGCCCGAATGAATTACTTTTTAAACTGCTTCATCCAGTGTATAAGTCCTAAATTGCATTTTCCAAGCAAACTGTCCTTTCAGCTAAGTTTTTATTGAGTGAGAATTGACGTAACATTATATTAGTTTCAGGCGTACAACATAAAGATTCAATATGCAGAATTACAACATCCTCACCACACAGACACACATTTTCGTCCTTGTCACTAGGACTTCTACGACCTCTCCCTTAGCAAATTTCAAATATACCATACAGTGTCACTAAGTACCGTCACCGAGCTGTGCATTATGTCCGCCGGTCTTCCTTATTTCATAGCAGAAAGTCTGTCCTTTTTTGATTCCTTCACACATTTCATACCCTGCTCTCACCTCTGCCTCGGGCAACCGCCAGTCTCTTCTATCTGAGAGTTTCGTTTTCATTCACCTAAGCTTCCAGGTGTCTCTGCTTTTTTTTCTTTCTCCCACTTATTATACATTGTCTCCTTGTGTCTGTTATCCATGTCTCAGATATATCTATCTGTTATCAGGCTACGATTTTCCATCTACGTGTGTATTTTCTTTTTAGTTTTCAACCGGGGTGTTGGGCCATGCCATATAACCCGAGACAGAACTCTCTTTATTGTTATGTTGCTATTATTCTTCTGCTCGCCCTTTCTTTCCCTCAGTGAGTTATCTTTTCTAACTCTTGAAGGTGAAACCTTTCAAGCTTTTCATCTTTTTATCATGTAAATGCTAAATCTATAAATCCTTCGCTATGTACCACTGTAATAGTATGTTTACAATTCGATGCTTTCGTTACTGAGCTCACTTATATTTTTTTCTCATTTGTTATGCTTTGTTCTTGACCTTCTGTGAGCTGCAAGTACATTTTAAAATTCCCAAATACACTTCTATCCAGGACTGCTGTGGCTGTGTCCCATAGATTTGGGGTGGGTGGCGGTCGGCACAGGGGGAGAGACCGGGGAAAAAAGGGGGCTTTGCTTGGGGTGGCTGGCACACGATGAGTGTGCGGATGGTGTTTGGTTGAGTGGTCCACCTGAAACCTGTATGCCAGTAAATTAAAAAAAAATACAAAATGAATTTTTTATATTTCTGTTACATATTTCTGTTTTAATTAAATTTGTTCAGAGAATGTGGTCTGTAACCTGTTTTTTGTGTGTGACAGAGAGTCAGAGAGAGGGACAGATAGGGACAGACATACAGGAAGGGAGAGAGATGAGAAGATCAATTCTTCATTGTGGCACCATAGTTATTCATTGATTACTTTTTCATACCTGCCTTCACTGTGGAGCTACAGCAGAGTGAGTGACCCCTTGCTTGAGCCAGCAACCTTGGGCTTAAGCTGGTGACCTTGGGGTCTTGAACCTGGGTCCTCCATATCCCAGTCCGACGCTCTATCCACTGCACCACTGGCTGGTCAGGCTGGTCTGTAATCTTTGATACTTATTGATGCCTGATAGGTTTTCTTTTCCATCTATTTCTTTATAATGTTTTTATGTCTTTATATTTAAACCTATTTACATGTTTTTTATGTTACAAATAGCTTAGTATATTTAATCTAACCAATAATCCTTTTTTTTTTTTTTAAGTGAGAGGAGGGAAGACAGAGAGACAGACTCCTGTATGTGCTTCGATGGGGATCCACCCGGCAACCCTCATCTGGGACTGACGCTCGCAACTTAGCTATTTCTAGTGCCTGGGATGGAGGATGAAGGGAACCATTTTTAGCACCTGGGCAACATGCTCTAATCAACCAATCCATGGCTTGTGGGAGTGGAAGAGAGAGAAAGTGAGAGAAGGGGTGAGGGGAGGAGAAGATAGTCCCTTCTGCTGTGTGCCCTAACCAGAATCGAACCTAGGACTTCCACATGCTGGTTCAATGCTCTACCACTGAGCCACCTGGCCAGGGCCAATCATCTCTTTTATCTATTAACATTCATTGTGATTATTTGTATATCATTTAATTTTATCATCTTTTAAGAATTTTCTATTTAACTTCCTTTTTTTCTGTTCTTCTTTGTTCTCTTTATTTCCTTTTACTGGATATTTTCCTTTTTCCATTTTAATAATTATATTTAGAATTTTGCTTAATACCTAAAATCTATACTACTTTCCTTTTACAAGAATCATTTCCAGAAACCCTAAATTCTGAGACCTTCTCTTTTTCTCCCCTGTTATTATTTTCAACATCTCCACATTGTTCTTACTGCCCAAACTAGAGTGTATTATTATTATTCTTGTTTCATCGGTCAGTGCTCGTCTAACTTTCTTCACAAGTGTGACAGTTCCTTGACCGAATCCTGACTTTGACTGGCCTATGTGTATGAATCATTAAGAACAGCTTTTTTTACACCTTGGAGCCTAGGCTGAGAGAAACGAGCTTCTTTGCCATCTCTCTAGAGGTGCAGGTGGAATTTTTCTAATTCATTCATTCCCTCGTTCGTTCACTCACTCACTCACGTTCTTGGGGTCTTCTCTGAGCCTGCGGCTCTCAGAGGGCACTCGCTGTTAAGGGGGTCCTGCTCCAATGCCCAGCAGTCCTTGAACTGGAGGCGGCATCCCCTCCCTAAGCCCACGGCTGGGAGACCAGCTTCTCTCTTGGACGTTCTCGGAATCAGTCTGTTGTCCTTTCTCTGGAGTTAGTTCCCTTGCCTCCTCGATGTTGGCGCCTGACGGTTCAGTTCCTCTTCCTTAACCTATTGGTCAGGAATCTGCAACAAGGAATTGTTTTCTATCTTTTCCCTATGGTTTCTCTATGCTTCACTGTTTGACGGTATTCCGGTGATCTCATCAACTGCGCTGGCATCAACAGAAGTTGTCTTATTTTCTTTTATTCCTTCTCCTTTCTCTTCTTCTTCTTCTTCTTTTTTTTTTTATAACCGCCACTTGATCCTCTAAGCACCTTACGGGTGGTTTGAAGATGCAGAAGTAATCAGCAAATATGTATAATCCTGGGCTTTTGATCTGCTCTTTAGTCAAAGGTCTTAATGGAGACAGATAAGTTCACTGTTACTATGAAGTTGTCCTTGACTCCAAAGGCCTGCGCCCCCAGCTCGCCAGACCCATTACCGCCCTACGCCACTAATGCATCTCACATGCGTTTATGCCTGGTTTTCCCATTGAGTCTTCCTCTTGATTTTTCCAGTGCCTGTCTGGCAGTTTCTGGTGCGTAACTGGTGCTAATTTTGCTCAAGGAGTGCACGAAAAAATACACACCCAACGGAAAGACATTAAACCTTCCTAAGGAAGTAAGGAAGAGGATGAAGTTTTTTGTTTTGTTTTTCTTTTGTAATCTCAATATTAAAGTGGTAAATTGTTTGAACAAATCATCCTAGATCACATGAGTCCCAGCTCTAATATAATAACGCATAGAACATTGCATTCAATGTGAATCACACCTCAGGTTGGAGATGTCAGAGTATCTCAAACCTCAGAATTGTATTTTCTTTATTAACTCATTTTTCAACTTCAGACCTACATTGTCATTTTCACTGACTTGGCTCTGACTGAAACAGAGAAAGAACTCATTGTAAGCTAGGCTGATTTACTTTCTGTAAACTCACATTCTTGAACAGGACATATTATTTCAAATCATTAAAAAATATATCAGAGACTGCCTTAGGTAGGTACCCAATGAATACTTGTTGAGTCTGGCCATTCAAAGAGATAAGTGTCAGAAAACAATTATTCTGATTGTAACTAAAGAGGGATGTATATTATAATAACGTATTTTAAAGAAACGATGCTAAAGTTAAACCTGACAATCCTTAAAGGGCAAATTTTAAGGACATTTCAGTTTGATTCTTGCTCCTGATGCTTAATATTAAAAATGCAAATATTCCAGAAAATCAAATGTATTTTTTTGCAGCAATATTCATTTCAGCAATGATTATTTATTCTAAGACTTATCTGTACACAAAATATCCTGAAACTTATTAACACTTCGAATTGAACAAAAAGCAAATGTAACAACAGGATAAAATGTGATTAGAATAAATGTAATTTGAATCAAAATCTTAATGTGAAATTTATTTCAAAGCCTTCAGTGGTTTCTCTTTAAGAATTCCTTCACAGTAACTAATGTGGGTGGACCTTGTCAATTGCCAAATTAACATTTGTATCATTTCTTTGTTGACTAAGAGTCTTTGGTTTGACATTCCTCCCGTGTTTCTGTTAGATGAAAACCTAACCGCATGAAGTACTTCTCTACACAACTTTTCCATCTACAGAGAAGAGATTTATCGGATTTTTCAGTAAAATCACATGAGGAATTTATAATGCCAATTTCACAGCCCCACCCTGGTCCAATTCAATTGATTTTTATTCTCACAAATCTTCTGTTGACAATGCAGCCTGACTTGGCAAGATTTTTATAACAATTAATATCTTAAAATGAAAAGAAACATTTAACCTAAGTCAGATGTGCCTGCTCTCATGATGCTGTCTGGGGACAGGATTCCTGGTGTAATTCAAGTGCGTTCACCAGCTCAAGGTGGGAGAATGGCGTCCTTATTCATGATTTGAGTGGGAGTTTGAGAAATAAGCAAGGTTTGGGTTCATGTATGATTTTGGTATTTTTAAAATAGCTTATCATCATCAAAATAGTTTGATTTATTAATATTTTGTCCTTCTTTTGATTAAAAAGGGAAAAGATTGAGATATAGGTTTTCCAAACCGAGGTAGCCTGTGGATTTATTAGAGCTATTACAAGGTTTAGGATTTGTTTGTTTGTTTGTCTTTCCTTTTTATGGAGATAGGAAAGTTTTTGACTAAAAATAGAAAAGCACAATAAGCTATTTTAAATAGGTACTATCAGGTCCTGGATAGAGAAGAAAGATAAGGAGAAAAGGTTGTAATATAGTGAAACATTTAGGTGCAGGAATAAATTAATATTTAAGATCAGACACATAATGAAAGAAAAAGATTTTACAAAGAACAACAGAGAAGGGAAATTGCTTGGTCCTTAACATTTTGTAGGCTGTTCAGCACATTGTTGTGTTGTTTGTAGATACAACCATTCACGTTCTGGGAAATACTAAGCATGTTAAAGTGTGTCTATTTGTTCTATTTGCTTTCTGAAATGTTTCCCTTTTTCCTGAGAAAACCCTCATACTATTCTAATATTCCCGATAGGCCTGGGATATAGAGTGATGAGAATCTCTATGTTTTACCATGTGATAAAAAAGCATAAAACATAGATTCCCTTTCCTTCAAATATGAGCCAGTGAGGCGATTTCTTAGTGATAACTCACCACACACTTCACCAAGAGTGTTTTTTCTTTCTTTTTTTTTTTTTTTTTGTATTTTTCTGAAGCTGGAAACGGGGAGAGACAGTCAGACAGACTCCCGCATGCGCCCGACCGGGATCCACCCGGCACGCCCACCAGGGGCGACGCTCTGCCCACCAGGGGGCGATGCTCTACCCCTCCGTGGCGTCGCTCTGCCGCGACCAGAGCCACTCTAGCACCTGGGGCAGAGGCCAAGGAGCCATCCCCAGCGCCCGGGCCATCTTTGCTCCAATGGAGCCTTGGCTGCGGGAGGGGAAGAGAGAGACAGAGAGAAAGGAGGGGTGGGGTGGAGAAGCAAATGGGCGCTTCTCCTATGTGCCCTGGCCGGGAATCGAACCCAGGTTCCCCGCATGCCAGGCCGACGCTCTACCGCTGAGCCAACCGGCCAGGGCCAAGAGTGTTTTTTCATCCAAGACCTTGCAAAATTGTGTGTGTTTATATTCTTGGCTACCCTTTATCTCCATGGGAATGAAGAAATGTGGACTGTGACCTCCTATGCAAAGTCAATATGATGTTATTGTTATTGAATATAGAATATATAAATGGTTTGTTATATTGTTAAGGACACTGATTTTTTTGAATATAATTTTTTATTGAAACCTTATTTGAGACTATCCCATGATATGAAGAAGCAGCCATTAGATAATAATAACACACAGTAAGGTGGTCATGGACATTTTTAATACACTTTAAAAAAAAAAAAAGAAGCAATTGTGATGAACTTTCAGGTTGGATGAGAAGTTAGACACTTTTCCTTCCCGGCAAGCACCAAGCTAGATACCCAGACGACTAACTGAGGCACAGTTCCCGTCCGTACCGAGCTTAGAGTCTCTGGGTTGAACCAGTGAGAGGTACTGATGAATCGATGTGCCTCAGTAAGAACGCAGAGGAGGCAGCCTCTCCTTAGGACTGTGAGGAAGACTTCCTAAGGGAAGTGATATTTAATCTTTGCTTTGAGGTCTGAGTATGCCAGGTGGTTGCGGGACTTGAGAACATGTCGTAGGAAGGGGAGCGTCTGGGGTGTTCTGCAATAGTGGGAAGAGCAGGCAGGGCGGAGGAGCCAGAGTGAGGCATGACAGGAGTCTGGATCATTATCATTATTATTATTGGATATAGTGGTAATAGCATCACATTTTGCCATTAAAAAATTAATGCCTGAGGTCGCCGGTTCGAAACCTTGGGCTTGCCCGGTCAAGGCACATATGGGAGTCGAAGCTTCCTGCTCCTCCCCCTTCTCTCTCTCTCTCTGTCTTTCTCACTCCTCTCTCTCTAAAAAATCAATAAATAAAATATTTTTAAAAAAATTAATGCCAGTAGACCATAAAGCATGGATGGATGACATGAGCGAAGAGGTAAGCAGCCGCTGCTGTCATCCCTGGTAGGAGTGATAAGAATGACTCTAAGGCAGTTTCCATGGGAACACAAAGGCTACGGGACCCAGGGGACACTGTTGAACAACGGGATGTGGACAGTAGCCAGAGAGGAGAAAACTCAGGTAGGATGTTTGGTTCGGGTAGCCGAGCGAGCGGTGATTTCCTGATCAAAATAGAGACTACGGGAGCAGAGGCCGATTTGTTTCGGACCTGCCGGCAGCCTCTCATCCCCTTGAGTCAAAGAGACTGTCCTCTGCTCCGAAGTCAGGATCTCTTCCAAGAGTTTGTTTCCAAACAAATTTCTTCACTTGGTTAGCATGAGAGAAGAAATAGAAGTGAGGTCTGAAAATGCATAGAACAGCATAAAAAAAGAGAAGAGCTGTTTAGTTTCATTAAGTCCTTCTTCTCCAAGGACTTCGTTGGTGTGATCCTTACGGAAGATGCAGAGAATACTGTCTTTCGATGAGTCATGTTTTCATTAAACGTCTACAAATAGAAGAGTGTTGTAGATACTTGCTTGTTGAAGAGAAGTGCATTTTCAAGCACTCTTTTCCTGGAGGAAGTCCTATATCACTTTATAAACTTTAATTAGTCTTAATAACATTGTTATATATAGTTACTTATATTGAAAACATGAACTGAGTTTTAGAAATCTTTGTATCTCTAAGACCTAATTATAGTTATATACCTACGGTGTAATTAGAACATAATAGGGCCCCTAAAATATTTTGTTCATTGAAGTACCCATTAAGTAATTGATGTAGCAATTACAAATTATTTATCAATTCCTTTAAATTTCCTTCCTGACCAGGTGGTGGCACAGTGGGTAGAGGGTCAACCTGGGACACTGAGGTCCCAAGTTTGAAACCCCAAGGTTGCCAAGCTTGAGCGTGAGCTCATGGGCTTAAGCACAGGCTCACAAACTTGAGCTCAGGGTCGTTGACTTGAACGTGGGATCATAGACATGACCCCAAGGTTGCCAAGCTTGAGCGTGAGCTCATGGGCTTAAGCCCAGGCTCACAAACTTGAGCTCAGGGTCGTTGGCTTGAACGTGGGATCACAGACGTGACCCCAAGGTTGCTGGCTTGAGCTTGAGCCCCACGGGCGAAGGCACGTAGGAGAAGCAATCAATGAACAACTAAAGTGCAGCAACTATGAGTTGATGCTTCTCATCTCTCTCCTCCCTTTGTCTCTCTTTTCCTCTCTCTCTCTCTCTAAAAGAAAGAATAAATGAATAATTTTGTTAATTAAAAAATATCACATTGCTGCTTTGTGAAATAAATATTGATTGCACACTTGAAATCAAATAGCACAGATATTGTAAACACTTTTAAACTGTTCAGATGGGTCTCACGAACGGGGAGCTGCTATCCATTTCCGAGTTCCTGTCACCTCCCTCGATGGCGTTGGCAGTGGTTTTCATGAGCTGTAACGATTTCTATTATTTCTTTGTTTGGTGTGTTTCTTTATCAAAAGGTAAGCTCCGCCAGAAAAAGGAGCCTACTCATCTAATTTATCTCTCACCCTCCTCAAGGCATCAGATAACACTTGCTTACAGTTAGTATCCAGTCTATGTAGTATCTTAAGTAAAAGAGTTAATGATTTAAAAAATCAAATTATGAAAACTTGGTTAGAAAGAAATAAGCAGGGCCTTATTTGTAATAACAGTAGATAAGTAGACACACAGTAGAATTATTTCTAATAAAGCCTTATCTACTTTCTACTTGCAACAGAAGTGGTAATATTTAGAATATCATGGTTGCCAGGCACTGTGTTAGATCTGTGAGTCCCATTTAATTTTGCAATTACACAAGTGGTTCCTGAAGTCAGCAGTTTTTTTTTAGCAGATGCGGAACCTGAAGCTCAGAATGCTTACAGAACGTGCCCAAGGTCACAGATGAGACAGTATCTTAACCCAAGTCTGCAAAGTGCCAAATCTGTGGACTTTCCATTAAACCACACTATAATATTCTTCATTGCAATTAACTGTGGGTTTTTTTTTTTCAAAGATCTAACATATTGCAGAATTTAAAAACTGTTGGCAAAATAAATATATCTAATCCTAATGAAAAATTAGAAAATAAAGATATTCTTACTTGTCCTCAGTAAAAATATGTTGAATGATAAGACTTCCTTTGTACAGGTGTTTGCCCAAATGTCTCAGGCTGACACATATCCTGAATGTGTATTCCTATGCCTTACTGTAAACTATGTCAGACCACAGCAAGAGAACATGATAGGTAATACACGTGTAAATTATGAAAATAAGGAAACATACAGTTTCTTCCACTATATCACCATTACTGACCTCAGAACATTATGAAAGATTGTTCTCTTGAGACACAAAGAGAGTAATAAAACTAAATGTTTTCTTTTTTGTTTTCTGTGGAAACTTAACCTTCTGTGTTCTATGCGGACACAGAGGAATAAATGTCCTATTGCCAGAAATATTCCCATGATTTATACTATTCTTCATACTTCCAATAAAGACATCTCCCTGTAAGCCAGTTTGTATGAGTTTTTTTTTCCAGTAAGGACAAGGAAAAGAAAAGTAAAACTAAGGTCAAAATTACCTTCCTGAAAAATGTATGCAATAAAAATACTCTTTCTCTATGGAACTATCAAGAAGGCTTTTTTTTTTTTTCACAAGCAAATAAAACGATCTTGAATTTCATAAAGACTAATGAAGTCATCAAGAGCCCAGAAGCTTATAAAAAAGATAAGGGAAGAGAAGTCTTTCTTTATCGATCCAGAGCATCCTCTGAAGCCGTTATATTCAAATCAATAACAATTCATAGGAGTAAGCAAATACATCAGTGGAATCAAACAGAGAATCAAGAGGTAAGTCTAGGCATTAATGAGAATTCAAGTATGACAATGGTGGACTTTCCACACAGTAGGATGGCACAGGCACAGATCATGTGGCAAGAATGGCTTCTCTGAGGAGAAAATATGTAAATCATGTCTATTTCATATCATTGCCAAACACATACCAGATGGGCTAATATTGGGGAAAAAAATGTTTGTCAAATGGTGACTGTCAAAGGCTGAAAATTTATACAACATGACTTAAGGAATTCTCAGAAAAAGATGCAAACCAATAGGAAAATTGTCTCACAACATGAAGAGGCCATTCAGAGAAGAGTCAATCTAAACGGCCCTCCAAGATGGTTAGCTTCAGTACAACTTGAGGAAGTGCAAATTAAATTGATAATAAGAGAGTCTTGAATGCTCATCAGACTGGAAAACATTCAAAAAGTGTAACACCCATTGTTCACGATGCCGAAAACAAGTAAAAATGTGAACATTTCCCAACTATGTTGGGAGAGTCATTTGTCATTATATATGAAAGTTAAAGGCAAATGTAACTCTTTGACCAAGCAGTCTTAATTCTGGGTCTATAACCTCCCAGAAATAGCAGAAGCAAACATATGAACTGATATGTTCAAAGTTTTAGCACTGATAGTATTGCAAAGTAATGGTTTGAATTTTGAATTTTTCCCTTAGGTTCTTGCATGCCACCTTGTGTAAATGAATTTCATTTGGACAGGAAAGGTCCTTCAGAGGAAGACAAGACTTTCTTATTTTTCATGAGGAGAGGGTGGGACAGACAAGGGCAGACAGGAAGGGAGAGAAATGAGAAGCATCAACCCATAGTTGAGTCACCTTAGTTGTTCATTGATTGCCTTCTCATATGTGCCTTGACCGGGGGGCTACAGCAGACCGAGTGACTCCTTGCTCAAGCAAACGACCTTGGGTTTCAAGCCAGTAACCTTTGGGCTTAAACAGCAACCATGAGGTCATGTCTCTGATCCCATGCTCAAACCGGTGACCCTGTGCTCAAAAGCTGGAGAATCCCACACTCAAGCTGGCAACGTAGGAGTTTCTAACCTGAGTCCTCAGCATCACAGGTTGATGCTGTATCCACTGTGCAACCACCTGGTCAGGCAACAAGACACATCTTAAACAGGCAACAGGAGGAGAGCCAACTCACCTACGATTATAGATTATAACAAGATTACAGATTGAACATATAGCAGAATTTTATCATAGAAATAATGTCCCATTTATTTTTTTCCTAGGTCATGTAATTAAAATGACAAATTCTGGTATTTAGAAAAATCAGTGTAACTTTTAAGTTGATGAAAGATTAATGAAAAAATTATCAGTCAAGTGAAGTTGAATTTTGGTCAGTGTTGTGGAAGCATCTCAGTTTTTAAAAAAAATCAGCTCAAGTCCCACTAACCTTTCAGAACAGATTCAACTTCCAGTTCTCCTTGTGCGGCTTTGATGTCTCATTTTAGTTTGAACCTTGATCTTGATTCATAAAACTCTGTTTCATAAGATAGAAAACAATGACAAAATACCCCTAAAAGCTGCCGAGTTTTCCATAATTTGTTCCTTCTGAATTCCTTTTTATAACACATATCCCAGAGGTAGTACCCCTTGTAAACTGTAAAATCCCATGGGTAAGACCATATAATCTTGGTCACATCACCAATGAACTGAAGTAGTCCTAAAGAGCCTTTCAGAAAGACACTATTCTCTTGTGAAGAAAGAAAGAGAAAATAAATTTCAGTTTCTAGCCCTGGGAATTATCCTCTTTGGACTTCCACAATGGAGATGTCACAATATCCTGAACAACAGTGTTCCTTTGGTTCCTTCTGACTGATTAACATAGAACTCAGGGCAAAATATTAGAATTGTGGGACTTTAGAACAGAAGAGATGTCTTCGGTGCTGTTTAAGCCAATCCACCTCTTGAACAACAGCGGTGCTGAGAGCCAGCGAAGCTGAGAGATTCGCATAGCAGGAACTGAGTCTCACCTAGGAAAATGACGTCTTAATTCCCAGGGAAAGGATTTCTTGTCCTTTTCTTGGAAATTATTAATCTTGCTTACTTCAAAGTATTTCAGAGATGTCTTTTTTTTTTTATTTTTCTTTTTGTATTTTTCTGAAGTTAGAAGCGGGGAGGCAGTCAGACAGACTCCCACATGTGCCCGACCAGGATCCACCCAGCGTGTCCAACAAGGGGTAATGCTCTGCCCATCTGGGACGTTGCTCTGTTGGGGCCAGAGATAGCGTCTGAGGCAGAGTCATAGAGCTGTTCTCAGTGCCTGGGCCAACTTTGCTCCAATGGAGCCTTGGCTGCAGGAGGGGAAGAGAGAAACAGAGAGGAAGGAGGGGGGAAGGATGGAGAAGCAGATGGGCGCCTCTCCTGTGTGCCCTGGCTGGGAATCAAACCCGGGACTTTCACACGCCGGGCTGGCGCTCTACTGCTGAGCCAACTGGCCAGAGCTTCAGAAACATCTTTTTTCATATATATATATATATATATATATATATATATATATATATATATATTGTTTTTAGTTTGTTTCAAGCAGCACAAATATCTCTAATTGCTCTAGAAGTTGCAGCATCGTATGTTTTTGTTTTTTTACTTTTGAACCTTCTAAAATGTTCACAGGCAATAAGAATAATCTTAATGAAGGGGCTGGGTGAAAAAGGTGAAGGGATTAAACAAAGTAAAAAAGTAACTCAGAGACACAGATAACAGTGCGGTGGTTACCAGAGAGAAAGGGGGGATATGGGAAGGAAGGGAGGGTGAAGGGGACACACGGTGGTGGAAGGAGACTTGGGGTGGGGAACACACAACACAGTGTACAGATGATGTAGTATAGAATTCTATGCCTAAAACCTATATAATTTTATTAACCAATGTCACCTCAATAAATTCAATAAAAAGTTTTAAAAAATAAAGCACTTAGCAAAGAACCATACAAATAAAAACAAAAACTACAGTATGATCGAAGAGTGGAGAAAAATTGTTTTAAAAACACGAAATCTGGAAACCACAACACAAAACATACTAATTTTAGACAATATAAAGAATACTTGAGTAAAGGTCAATGTCAATATTCATATAATACTTTTGGGAAATTGTAATGATATCAACTCCTGTTGACTAATAATAATATGAATCACCCCCTGATTGGACTAGATATGGGTTACATTCCTAACAAGATGCTGATCCTCTTGGGCTATTTCTCAGCAGGGAGGGAGCTAGCATCTCCAGGCTGGCCCAGCCCAGTCACTGGCAACCTCAGAGGCCATTTATTAGATGGTGATGTAAAAAGAGAGGAAGCTCATTCACCACTAGGACTCTTTGGTATAGCAGGTGTTGCAGGCTCCGTTGTTGGTGTGAATCATCCTAATCCATCTACTCATCCTGATTGCAAGGACCCATTGCTATGTGAGCACGTCAAGCTGAGAGAGAATACTGCACAGTGTAATAGCTTGGTAGACAGACAGATGCCTGGCTCTTCACGCAAGTCTTCTGATTCCCTGCTTCCTCATCTGAAAAGTGAGGACAACTCTACTTCTGTGCATTATTGATTTATGTAGGGCCCTTTCTACCAAATGGTTACAATGGACTCTAGATCATGTATCAAGATTCTGGGGGGGTGAAGATGAGTAATACTCAGTCTCTGTCCTCAAGGATTTTCTGGCTGAAAGGACTGTCAGGATGACGTGAGAATAATGCATCCATTTATTTAATAACATATTTGTGAACAAAACCCATCTTATTGCTTAGTGGGGAGTTCATTTTAGTAGGGAACAAAGTGATGGTTAGAAATGACCGTGTCAGAAATAATGTCAGGTATTGATAGGTGATGTGAATGTAAGTCAAGCAGGTTTGGGGTGAAGACCAGCTGAGTTTTAAGAGTAGGAGGGGGAGCTACATTAGGTAGGAGAGTCTAGCGGCCCTTCGGGGAAATGTCTGGGAGAAGCACCTTGTAAAGGATGAATATCGTTGGGGTATTTGAGACACAGCGACAAGGCAAGACTGACCACATTCTGGTGATGTGAGAACAACAGAGAGGAGAATGGAGTAGGGTTCCCTAGGCCTTGCTGCTGTGCCAAGGAGTTGAGATTTTATCCTGTGTCATATTGGGAAACCACTGGAAAAATTTACAGAGAGAGAAAGGCTTTGATTTGTGCTTTGCAAAGATTAATCCTACTGTTGAGTAGTGTGAAGGGAGGTGGAGGTGGACACAGGGGAAGGGAAGGTGAGCAGCAGCGAGAGGAGGCTCAGGTCGGGCTGCAGGGACAAGCTGTGGCTTTCCATCAGGAGCAGTGATGGGGCGAATGAGACATCGTCAAAGCTCTTAGTGAATAATTCTATTATTATCATCAACTCCATAGTAAACAGCAACAAAGGAGCCATATGCTCAGCCTGAGGCAAAAAGGATAGAAAGTAGAAATAATTTTCTCCTAAACCATGTAAGACAAAATTAGCAGATATTAAAAATAGTCATGCATGACCAGGCCGTGACACAGCGGACAGAGTGTCGACCTGGGATGCTGAGGACTGAGGTTCGAAACCACAAGGTTGCTGGTTTGAGTGTGGGCTCATTTGGCTTGAATGCGGGGTCACCAGCTTGAGTGTAGGATCATAGATATGATCCCATGGTTTCTGGTTTGAGCCCAAGGTCGCTGACTTGAGCTAGGGGTCTTTGGTTTGGCTGAACATCCCCCTTCATCAAAGCATATATGAGAAAGCAATCAATGAACAACTAAGGTGTCACAACTATGAGTTGATACTTCTTGTCTCTATCCCTTCTTGTCTGTCTGTCCCTCTCTCTGTCTCTAAGAAAAAAAGAAATCATGTAAGAGCTTTCATTTTTATTTTTTTTAATATTTTATTTATTGATTTTTAGAGAGAGGGGATAGAGAGAAAGAGAGAGAGAGAGAGAGAGAAGGGGGAGGAGCAGGAAACATCAACTCCCACATGTGCCTTGACCAGGCAAGCCCAGGGTTTCGAACCGGCAACCTCAGTGTTCCAGGTTGACGCTTTATCCCACTGAGCCACCACAGGTCAGGCCAGAAGAGCTTTCATGAAGAGACCATAGAAGAACTTCTATAAACTGGTAAGAAAAAGAAAAACCCAATAGAAAATGGGGGAAAAAAAAGGAAGAAAGGGGAGGAATGTATGGCTAATAAACACATGAAAACATATTCCACTCTACTGTATAATCGGGGAACATTAAAATGGAAACTGCAAAAGGATAATATTACACTTGACTGTTTGGCAGAGATTACAAAGTGTAACACGAACAGGTTACATGAAAATGACATGGAGAAATCCAATCTCTACAGACGTAGCTTGGACGTGGTTCCAGACCACCACGAGCAACTGAACGTTGCACTAAAGCAAACTGTGGTCTTTATGCTGGCAGCGGGTATGGCCTTCAGTTTGTAGAAAACACAGCATCCGTGAAGCACACAAAGCCAAGGGCAGGAGAAGGAGGCACGCCTGTATTGGTATAACCATTCCGGAAAACAGACATGGCCTTATATAATGAATTCTGAACTACTTGTTTCCCCAGGACCTACCAAGTCTACTTCTAGCTGTATGCTCTAGACAGGTTGTTGTCCAAGTTTTTACCAGACCTGCAGCAGCCTGAGAACCTGGGAACTTAGAAGTGAAACATCTTGGGCCCTAGGATGGTTCGTGTCATGTGTCAGCCTGATCGGACTAAGGGATGCCCAGATAGCTGGTAAAACATGGTTTCATAGGGGGTTTCTGGGAGATAGTATTAGCACTGGAATCAGTACTCTAGAAGAAGACCAGCCCTCACCAATGTGGGTGGGCATCGTCCGGTCCATTCAGGACCTGAACAGAACAACAAAACAGAGGAAAGGCAAACCCTCTTTCTGTGTTCTTGAGCTGGGACATCCACCTTCTCCTGTTCTTGGATACTGGCTGTTGGATAAAGGGTCCTGGCCCAGGGCCTTTGGACCCAGCATGACCCCTCCTCTCCTTCTGAGGCCATCAGCCTTGGAGTGGGGGATGGTGCTGACTTTCCTGGTTCTCCAGTTTACAGGGAGCACACGATGGGACTTCCCTACCTGCAGAACCGTGAGCCATTTCTGTAATCAGTCTTGCTTCCCTTCCCTTCCCTTCCCTTCCCTTCCCTTCCCTTCCCTTCCCTTCCCTTCCCTTCCCTTCCCTTCCCTTCCCTTCCCTCTCCTTCCTTTCTCTCTCTCTCTCTCTCTCTCTCCATATATTCTACTGTTTATTTGTTTCTCTGGAGAACTTTAATACAGACCTACTGGATTAGAAACACTGAGGTTAAGACCCCCAAACTGAGTTGTAACAAGCCCTCTAGGTGACGGCCAGAGCCGCCACAGACATGTGCAAACAGGTGTCTAGCATCTCTGTTTATAACAGCAAAATGCTGAAAATAACCCATGTGTCTGTTCACAGTAGGGGTGATGAGTGGACATTGCACAACAGTGACATGAATGAACGACAGCTACATGCAACCTGCAGCTCAGAGATATAATAATCCCTTTTTTTTTTAAAAGGCAGAAAATTACAGTTGAGCACAGTCACTATTCATATTACTATGAACTGAAGTGTCTTGTTGAAGAAAAGATATGTATGTGGAAGAAGTGGTAAAGTGATATGGAAGAAATAAGGGAGTAATTAACTGAACATTCAGGGAGTTAGTATTTATGAGGGAACAGCGAAAAGAGTGGATGGAGGGGACCTTGGGCGTCTTCAAGATGATGATAAAATTTCACGTCCTACACTGGGTTAAGATGCGCATTGTATATTGTGCTTATACCCTCCACATAGTTTATAGGTATTTCTTTTTCTTTGCTCACTATGTGGTCACAATAATAATAACAGATACAATACTATTTATTAATAAAAAGAAAGCAAACAACAAAAAAGAGCCCACGCAGAAAAAAGTGGACCACTTGCCCCGAGGTGCCCCCCCCCACAGATGTATATACAAAATTTCGAGAATTAAGCCATGTTTGTAGTCACACCTCTTCTCTTCTTTCCCTTCATGCACAGCTGCAGTCACGACAACGGATACTTATTGTCAGCGCCAAGTCACACTTGTTTTTCTAAGGATCAAATAGGAAAACGCACAAACTACTAAGAGACACAGCCCGGAAATGCAGAAAATAAATCTTAAATAATTTTAAGTCCCAGTCTTCTGGTTCAATTAAAAATGGTAAGCTCCAGCCAGTGACTGGAAATCACATCAGCATGGCCCCTGGGTTTTCATGAGGCAAGGGAGAGCTGTCATCCTTGCAGGAAGGACCAGTGACAAAGGGTATTATGTGAACAGCGGGCTCTGTACTTGGTAACACTACAGAAATATCATCCTGGACGCTCAATGGCTGTTTACGCAGGAAATGGGATTAAAACGCACGCCGGCCATCCCCACAGTGCACGTAAATTCATTTCAGTTCAAGATGACTAATTATTACAATAAAATATTTTTCTGTACATAAGCAGAGGAAATTTCTTTCTTCTATAATTACATTTAGGCACTTAAGGATGGCGAGTTTCAATTATACAGAGGAAGAGTTAACCATTTCTGTCTTATTTGGAAGCGTGCTAGCATTTGAGTAGTATTTTACTTTGGCAACTAAACAAATAAAGGCAGGTGTGTGTGCATTACATGGAGACAAACAGATTCTATTCTATGTGTAATATTTTATTTTATTTTATTTTTTTCTTAAGCGAGAAGCAGGAGGCAGAGAGACAGACTCCCCACATATGCCCTGACTGGGATCCACCTGCCAACCCCCCTCTGGGGGCTCTGCCCATGTTTCTCCGTTGCTCGGCAGCTGAGCTATTTTAGTGCCTGAGGCAAACCATAGAGCCATCCTCAGTGCCCGGTGCCAACTTGCTCCAACTGTGCCATGGCTGCGGAAGGAGATCAGAGAGAGAGAGAAAGAAACAGAGAGAGAGGGAGGGTGGAGAAGCAAATGGTGGCTTCTCCTACGTGCCCTGACCAGGATTCGAACCTGGGACATCCATATGATGGCTGATGCTCTACCACTAAGTCAACTGGCCAGGGCCTCTATGCCTAATATTTCAAAGAATACTTTCCAGATGTGAGTTATTGTGCTAACTACATAAATGTGTTGCTTTGTCACAATATAATATAGTTGTATTCCCTGTAGGATGCCAGTTAGGGACAATAGAAATTTCACATTTTTCAAATATGTGTTGAAAAACATTTTAAAAATAGTAAATGGGTAAAACACCCACAAATGAATTTAAAACGTTCTAAATAAGCATATAAATAACGGTGTTTTAATTTCAACGCTGCTTTAGAATACTTGTTCCTGGTATAATTTCTGTTGGCTTTTGCAGTTGGAAAAATAGATCATGCTTTGCTTTAAACCGTTTAAAGCTTTTAAATGAGTTTATCTGAACAGCTGAAATGCAAAGGGAGTTTAAGGATCTGGATGGTTTGGAATGCCTGAGGGCAGTCAGTGAACTTTTGAACAGATTCAAGAAAGGACATTGAACCCGGGTGTTACAGAAGAAGTTTGTTATTAAACAATTAAGCTTTTTAATCAATGCTTTCCTTTAAGATGAAGCAGTTTCTCTAGCCGAGGGAAGAACAGCACTAAGATCTAACTGTATTTCATGACCATATTCGCAAATAGGAAATATAAACCTAAGAACGTTTAAGGATGATTTTGTAATGATGCTATCACCTATTGTGAAACACGCCAACAAAAACAAAAAGCCCCAACATCTAAGAATATTTCAATATCAAATTATCAGTTATTAAAAATAATTTTGGGGAGAGATGATCAAAAGTGATATTATCATCATTTGTTGCACAGAAAGTAGAAGCCTTAAGAATATTTATTCATTTCACTTCCAAAAAACTTACTCAAAGGATAAACAAGATATAGAAAATGTTTTAAGTCATAAGCAGTAGAGATAAGAATGAAAACAGGCAAGTATCGAAGCTTGTCACTCAGCTGATTTGTGATAAAATGTGAAGCCATATCTAGAAAGTTTATGAAAAACTGTATACTTACATGAAGAAAATACTGTGATAAAAAATAGCATAGGAAGACTTAAACAATGCGATCATAACCATGCAATACCTCCTTCTATGTCCTCCTCGAATCATAATGATCAGGGCCCTGGCCGGTTGGCTCAGCGGTAGAGCGTCGGCCTGGCCTGCAGGAGTCCCGGGTTTGATTCCTGGCCAGGGCACACAGGAGAGGCACCCATTTGCTTCTCCACCCCTCTCCTTCTCCTTCCTCTCTGTCTCTCTCTTCCCCTCTCGCAGCCGAGGCTCAATTGGAGCAAAGATGGCCCGGGCGCTGGGGATGGCTCTGTGGTCTCTGCCCCAGGCGCTAGAGTGGCTCTGGACTCAACAGAGTGACGCCCCAGAGGGGCAAAGCATGGCCCCCTGGTGGGCATGCCGGGTGGATCCTGGTTGGGCACATGAAGGAGTCTGTCTGACTGCCTCCCCATTTCCAGCTTCGGAAAAATGAAAAAAAAAAAAATCATAATGATCAGGAAAGAATATCAATAAAATTAACATAATGCTAGTTCTCTCTAGGTGACTAGTCTTCCAACTTTTCTATACTTTCTAAAAATCCGACAGTGGAACTGTGCTACTTTTGTAACAGAACAAATCTATTAAACTTTACTTTTAGAAAGAAAAATCCAAATAAACACTATTAAAACAGCATAGACAGGATCTATGAGCTATTGAGTAGAGGCTCTGAACGGACTCCAGTGAATTCAAAATGCCTTGTTAGAGGAAGGACGTGGGAAGGCTCAGAGATGGTGACTCCACTCTGTTTCAGAATGCACCCAGTACGGGTCTCCGAGCTCATGGGAGGAGCACATGGCCCTGTCATTGTCACCTGAGTGCCTAAATGAGGGAGATAGACTTAGCAGCTCTTGCATTGTTGGCCTCATCTGTGCAGTCAAGACTGTAATTATGGGCCCTGGCCGGTTGGCTCAGCGGTAGACTGTCGGCCTGGCGTGCGGGGGACCCAGGTTCGATTCCTGGCCAGGGCACATAGGAGAAGCGCCCATTTGCTTCTCCGTCCCGCCCCCTCCTTCCTCTCTGTCTCTCTCTTCCCCTCCCGCAGCCAAGGCTCCGTTGGAGCAGAGATGGCTGGGGCGCTGGGGATGTCTCCTTGGCCTCTGCCCCAGGCGCTAGAGTGGCTCTGGTTGCGGCAGAGCGACGCCCCAGAGGGGCAGAGCACCGCCCCCTGGTGGGCAGAGCGTTGCCCCTGGTGGGCGTGCCGGGTGGATCCCGGTCGGCACATGCGGGAGTCTGTCTGACTGTCTCTCCCCGTTTCCAGCTTCAGAAAAAAAAAAAAAAAAAAGACTGTAATTATGGGAAAGGCCCTTTAAAAGCCACTGAAGGTGCCCTGCCCCAAACCAAGGAAGTCTATTCTAAACAACCCTAACTGGGTGCTCAGTGAAATGGCAGACGGGTACCAGCCTTTGTGACTTCAAGGACTCGGAGATGGTGATTCTAGTCGTGTCTCTCTATGCTCCATGAGCCTGTATAGCCCCTGAACAGAACAGACCCAGACAGAAGATGGCAAATGATGGTGGACCTATCAAAAACTTACCCTCACGGGAGCTCTGATCGCAGCTCTACTAGACACATCAACTTTGATTCTGCCACTGAATATGTACCTATTCACCCCCCTAAACATCTGTTTCCAATCCCCATAAAAAATTTCGGTTTCTGAGTTAGTTCACATTCACATAAATGGCCCGCGGCACATATTTATGATGTTGTCCCAGGGCTATGTTAATTCCCTTTCTCTCTACTATGAAATAATCTTAAAGGATCTCAGTCAACTGGACGTCCCACAGAGTATCACACTGGTCCACGGTACTGAAGTCATTATATTAATCAGATCGAGTCACCAGAAAGTTGTAAGTAATCTGGATGTGTTTCAAAACATAGGAGAAAACCCAATCAAGATTCAACAACCTGCAACTTTGAGTAAGGTTTTAGGGATCAGGTGAACTGTGTCATGCTGATGCATATACTCCAAGGTAAAGGATATGTTACGCTTTGCACCTCTTTTCACTTAGAGTGACACATAGACCCTGGTCGGTTGGCTGAGGTGTAGAGCGTTCACCTGGCATGTGAATGTCCCAGGTTGGATTCCCGGTGAGGGCACACAAGAAAAGTGACCATCTGCTTCTCCACCCCTCCCTTTCCCTTCCTCCTCTACCCCAGCCATGACATGGCTCCAGCGAGTTGGCCCCGGGTGCTGAGGATGGCTCAGTGCCCTCTGCCTTAGGGCCTAAAAAATAGCTCGGTTGCCAAACAGTGGAGCAGTGCCCTAGATGGGCAGAGCATTGCCCTATAGCAGGCTTGCTAAGTGGCTCCTCATTAGGGTGCATGTGGGAGTCTGTCTCTCCGCTTCCCCTGTTCTCACTTAATTAAAAAAATAAAAATAAAATGACACATAATATTTGGTGGGTCCCTTTAGGTCTGGAGAGAACACAGACCACTTTGGTTATACTGCTTCAATCTACGTACTGAGTGACCAAGGAAAGATTGCTCATTTTGAGTGAAGCTCAGAGCAAGAAAGGGTTTCATAGCAGGTATAGGCGGCCTTCTTGCTTAGATCATATGACCTGGCAAATGCCTTGTTGCATAGTAGATAAGGATGCTATGTGGAGTCTCTCTAAGCCCCAATGCAAGAGTCATAGCGCCCTGCTTCCAGACTTTTGATCACCACCCCAGCCATTCATCCATGCCATGAGTCCATGGATATCCTTAACACAACCACTTCTCCCTCTGCACTGTGACCAGGTGTCCTGCTGGTATCCACGGTCGGTAATGATGCAAAGCCGAGTCTTCTCAGTTCCAACAGGGGAGTCACAGCTCTCACCTCATGGGTTCTGAATCATAGGCCTTGCTGTCTGCAGCGGAGAAATGATCACAGCTGTCAAATACTTTCTAGCATGTCACTGTTCTCTGACCACAGGGCAGGAAACTCCTGACCATTGGACATCAAGTAATTATGCAAACAGAGGCACCCATCACAAGATGAATGTATCCATATTTACGAAGTCATAAGATCAGGGAGCAAGGACATACCTTGTCTGATGGAAGTGGTGCCTTCAGAATGGGGGCACAAGAAGGTCTGAAGGCCGTGGGGGACACAGAAAGGGGACCAGATCTCCGTTGAAACAACATGTTTTTCTCCACCTACAACTATGCCCTTACAAGGGGAGGCCTGGGACTAGATGATAGAAAAGAAATAAAAGAAACTTAATTCTGGTTCTTAGATGGGTCAACTGAGTTGATGAAAGCCAAACATGGACAGCTTCCCCCACATTCGAACCCTTCTCAAAGATGACCCTTACAGACCACACAGGGGAGAGAACACTCCCCAAGTGGGCAAAGCTCAAAGCGGCACTTGGTAACCAACTTCATATGAAAAGAGAAGCAGTGGGGGTGAGGATGTTCATGGGACGCACGGGCAGCGATGAATAGCTAGGCTGGTGGTCACAGGTCTGAAGGAAGCAACGTTGGAAGATAAGGAACAATCCGGAGAAGAAGCGCGTGGAAGAACCTATAGGAACATGTCCCTGATCAATTCCTGCAAGGCCACCAACCACAGAATAGCCACGTGAATGAGACAATTTAGTCAAGTGGACACCAGTCTTCAGTTAGCCAAGTGCTAACACAAGTGGCGGAGCTGACGGCTGTGTGTGAACTCAGCAGCATGGCTTGGTGGAGCTGACGGCTGTGTGTGAATGGAATGGAGTGGCGGAGCTGACAGCTGTGTGTGAACTCAGCAGCATGGCTTGCCTCTCACCGTGGCGGCCTTAGTCACAGTGGCCACTGAGCACTCCACCTGTCAGCAGCTACACACTGAATTTAGTACTCGCTGAGGCGACCAACTCACTCACTTGATTTCGAATTCAGAGCATTACACTCCTTTCATTCTAAATGTGTCAGCTGTTGTCCTCATTGGGAGTGATAGGCTAACTAGACTTTCCTTTCATGCCAAACTGCCTTGCCCAGCACTAATATGAGAGGCCTCATAGTATATCTAAAGTATTATCAAGGATCATAGGTATCATCTCAGATCGACAGATCTGCTTTACAGCAAGGGAGGCATCGCAAAGGCTGTCTGTGTCCGTTCCATGTCCCCTCACGCTCTGAGATCGGCTCTGACATCCCTCTGTCTGGTCTCCCTCTCTCTGGTCTGAGGAAAAAGCAGGCAGGAGGTCATTCCGCCAGAGGGCTCAGGAGCAGAAACATAACTTAAATCAATATGTGATCTTTAGCCACCAGAAGTCTAGACTTTGTGACCATTAGTCAGGTCTGGGTCACTGTCTTCTGCCTTGGAGGTTGACGATTATCTGGGGAAGAGGTTCAGTCTATGAGGCGTGTACAGAGAGAGAGGGAGAAATATGATATCTAGAGCGATTAAAAGCTAAATTTAATCAAAGTTGTAAGGACCCTCAGTTTCCCTTTTGAATGAAGTTGCTTCTTCTTGTTTCTGTTTTGAAACAAGTCCCCCAGGTTAGGACTAGTTCAGTTCTTTCAAATGTGTGAGGGTTACATTAGCAATTTGAACAAAATGTTTTGAATATATGTAGATATATCCATATTCAAATTTATTTAAAATTTGTTTATTATTGCTCTATGCTCCAAACATTAGGGTAAGTGGAATGTATCTGTATTTAGTAAAAGAGCAGAATTTGAAACTGTAAACCAAATTACTCTTAAAAAAGACCTAGTTTAAACCAGTAAATATTTTAAAGGTATGCATCAGAGACAATTAACCAGAATTTTATTTATTTATTTTTTTGTATTTTTCTGAAGCTGGAAACGAGGAGACAGGCGACAGACTCTTGCATGTGCCCGACCGGGATCCACCCAGCATGCCCACCAGGGGGCGATGCTCTGCCCATCTGGGATGAGGCTCTGTTGCGACTAGAGCCACTCTAGCGCCTGAGGCAGAGGCCATAGAGCCATCCCCAGCGCCCGGGCCAACTTTGCTCCAATGGAGCCTTGGCTGCGGGAGGGGAAGAGAGAGACAGAGAGGAAGGAGAGGGGGAGGGGTGGAGAAGCACATGGGCGCTTCTTCTCCTGTGTGCCCTGGCTGGGAATTGAACCCGAGACTTCCGCACGCCAGGCCGACGCTCTACCACTGAGCCAACCGGCCAGGGCCATTTACCAGAATTTTAAATGCTATATTGTATTTTGAATGTAAGTCTACTTTAAACTGTGGCTTTGAAAAAAATAATAAAATAAATAAATAAAAAGGAAAGGAAAAGAAAGAATAAATAATTTCCTTCCTAGAAACAGGTCCTTTCTCATTGGAAAAAACAAACAAACAATAAATTCTAGTTGTACTCGTCAATTAAATTTTAAATAATTATAGAGATATGTTTTTCCTTTTAGTAGTTCTT
This sequence comes from Saccopteryx leptura, assembly GCF_036850995.1. Lineage (NCBI taxonomy): Eukaryota > Metazoa > Chordata > Mammalia > Chiroptera > Emballonuridae > Saccopteryx > Saccopteryx leptura. Next base: position 6,376,426 of record NC_089510.1, on the reverse strand, counting down.
TATTTATTAGTCAAAATAGTGACACATTTCACATAATATATTTGCTTTTAGATATAGAGTGCCATGGAAATTTGTCAGTTTGCCAAATGTTTAGTCAGAAAGATAGAATTAAGATGATTCATTGAGAAACACTAACTAGAAGGGAAGATACTAAACATTTAATGTATTTAGCTGCATAACTACATTATTTATTTTATATTCACGCACATACTTCCATATTCCTCCTAAAGACAGTGACCAACTTCAAACTTGGCCCAACCACCACTAACAAGTGAGTTTTCTGCAAGGATAAAAGCTTTGAAAATAGCTACAAATAAAGCATCTTGTTTTGTTGTTGTTTGCCAGTTACATTCAAATATTCATGTACTGTACCCAGTAATTAAGTCAAAGATCAGCTTTAATTACTACTGCATCCTTAGTACATGTTTCCTGTCATACGGTCGCAGCACCACCATCTCCAGCATCTAAAATGCCCTCCTCAGACGGAATTTTAACCTCTGGAAACTGAGACACAGAAACTCACCACAAGTGCACTCAAGTAGTTAAACCGAGAGGTTTCTGTTGGGGGAAGGAAGGGATGAGACACTGCTGTAATCCACACATTGAACAAATACGACGTAAAGCCAATTTACAAGGTCCAGCTTGGTCCATTCGTCCATGCCTCTGGTTTTGCAAACAGGCTACTCTTTGTGACTTCATTTTGAGAGTTGATGAAGAAATGCCTTTCAGATAGGACTTCCTACTGTATTGGTTTAAAAAAACTGAGGCTCAAGTTAAGTGTGAATTTCAGAAGATAGCTGAGGTTGATTTGGGGGGAAAGTCTCTTGTCTTCGCCGGCTTTCCATGACAGGAGTTTGTGCCTGGGAAGGTTCGATATCGAAACGACAATGGGCAGCGCTTCAATTCGCAGCGATTTCAAATGTCAGGTTTGAAGTCTACATACCATCTCCCAACATATAGCAATTGCCCCCCACCTTGTCTGACACTAGCTTAACTCTGTGTAAGACTAAAGGAAAAAATTTTGAGCAGAAATAGAAACTGCAAAATAATTATCAGTGTCACCATATTAGAAAAAAAAAAAAAGTCTTGTCATATCCTGGATGTTGCTGGGCTTAAAAACTCTTGCTTTTGTCCTCAATAAGCTGGTGCAACTCAAACACGGGCGTCATTCCAGGAAACGGAAGTCCTCCGTGAGATGTCACATGGTGGACGGTTCTAGAGCCTGCCTGAAAAACTTACCCTTAAGAACAAAGACAGAACTTTGAAAACCCATGAATAAGTCATCTGACAGTTGGGCACGAAACGTTCGGCTGAAGCAGCCCAGCATTCACCAAACAAGCACAGGTTAACGCCACTGCCTTCTCTTTCTAAGGGAAGAGAAATCGTTTGCTGGGCACGCCTTTCTGAAAACACACATTGTTTCAGAATCCAGCTTCAAAACTCCCATTTGGATCAGATCTGTGTTCTTACCTTTTAAATTATTGATCACGTGAAGGCCAAGCCCTCGCAACCGGTGACATAAGCATTATTTATCATGATATTTAAAAGTGTGTGACTCTAAAAGCCTTCTGGAACTTTCATCTGATGCCTAATGACAACACATTTTGGGCTTTTTTTTTTCTGCTCTCAAAGTCTTGGCAACAACATGGTGTTCTGGGGCAATGGTCTCACATGAGGTATCTTTTAATGTTCCCTTTCTTTGCATTTTTATGCTTTACTTTTGCTTTCCCAATTTCATTCTTTTATTTCCCCCTACCCCCACCAGAGGCCTTGACGACCCTAAATCTTTCTTTGGTTGTCTTTGTATTTTTTTTTTTTTTTTTTTTTTTAACTGCTTCTCAGGGCGTTCCATGGGGCCTCACATGCTGTCTTTGTCTCTCTCTCTCTTTTTTTATGTTCTTCTTTTGTGCGTTCTGCCTGCTTGGATTTCTGCTGCTTGAGAACACCCTTTCAGCCATTTACTTCCTGTGCATTGTTTTATTTACCTTCGTCGCGACAGCCTTGTTAATTTATTAGGGGTCTGAATTTTGTCTCAGACGCTTCTCCTACTTGCTGCACCGCAGTGCAGCCACGGGGGTGGGTACGGACAGACGTCCTTTCACCGCTGTTGGGGGAGTGATCAAGGGCAGTGGGCTGATTTCAAAGCCGCCGGCTGACCCAAGCCTTCCTCTTCCCCGGGGGTCAAGTCCGCGGACACCACGAGGAGGCCGCCGCCTCCCCACTTTCTTGCTCTCCGCCCCCGACAAGGACAACTCCACACGCAGTTGCAAACTGACAGAAAACGCCAACTCAGCAGATGGCCAGGAAAGAAAAAGGGGACCAAGAGTTGCTGGTGGGAGAGACAGAGATATGTAAGCTCCTTCAGGGCCTGAAGGAGGGACCCATGATTAACGGGAAACTTCTGGGAGGGGGAAACACCCCCATGTTTCCCTTTTTAATACTTTCTTGTTTTTGTCTCAGTTGTTTTTGAACCTTTCTTCTAAAGCAAGGCTTGAATAATCTTTCCTAGCTTGTAAACTTTCTTAGCCTCTTGATCCCCGGATTATGCAAATTTATCATGAAGAGCCGCAGCTTTCTGTGTGTGATACGGGTCGGAATCCACTTTTCACTCCCCCCCCCCCCCTCCACAGTTTTCCAGGCATGTGACTTCTGGCTGGAAGAGGACTCTCTTAGAAAGACAGTTATTCCCAGGGAGGCATGTGACGGCAAATTTAGGCCTTTATGCAGAATTTTTTTTTTTTTTTTTTATTAGACAGAATTAAATAAATTTAATGAGAGGACACCTTAGGGAGATATATTTAGAAAACATCTTTATAGTTTGGTTCAACATTTCTCTATACTTTATGTAAGCTGCCTGTGAAAGGACCCTAGGTTGATGATGATAACTTGATACACTAGCAGTGGTAGACCTTTGATGAAAATTTCTAAATGTAGCCATTTTATTTGGGAAGATCCAGTTTGAGCCTTGGTCTATAAAAATTCCTCCATCTTAACGCAGGTCTTGACTTCTTTGAAAGGGGAAGGCTCCCCGTGGGTTGGGTATTCCACTGTATCGCCCTATTAGGTGGCTCCTAGGCTTCCAGAGTTTGTCCTCGTTCCACCATCTGATATTGACTTCTTAGCTTGCTCTTCAGGTGCTAAGCCAAGAGACAGAGTTTTTTTGTTGTTGTTGTTTTTCCTCTACATTAATTTAAATTTTTTTTTTTTGTATTTTTCTGAAGCTAGAAATGGAGAGAGACAGTCAGACAGACTCCTGCATGCGCCCGACCGGGATCCACCTGGCACGCCCACCAGGGGGTGACGCTCTGCCCACCAGGGGGCGATGCTCTGCCCCTCCGGGGCATCGCTCTGTCACAACCAGAGCCCCTCCAGCGCCTGGGGCAGAGGCCAAGGAGCCATCCCCAGCGCTCGGGCCATCTTTGTTCCGGTGGAACCTCACTGTGGGAGGGGAAGAGAGAGACAGAGAGGAAGGAGAGGGGGAGGGGTGGAGAAGCAGATGGGCGTTTCTCCTGTGTGCCCTGGCCGGGAATCGAACCCGGGTCCCCCGCACGCCAGGCCGACGCTCTACCACTGAGCCAACCGGCCAGGGCCTAATTTAAATTTTTTAAGATCCATGCACCCATGCTAAATTTCACATCACACCTTTGAACTAAGGGGCCTGGAATGCCTTCCAGCCCCCAGCTCAGACAACAGGCTGAGCTCTCTGCTCCTCTAGTGAGGGGGCTCAGATGTGAACTTTTCTATGAAGTCTTTCTTGGCAGACTCTTAAGCAGACAACTGGCCACTCATTTATTTCATTCTCTCTGTGCCCTGCACATTTTTCAAGTCACAGCCCTTGGAACATGTTAGAACATTTGAGGTTGTGCTCCACGCAAAATAGGCCAGCAGTATTTGTTGACTGACTGACAGATGTAGACCATCTCACCAGTTCCCTCATCAAGCTAGATTGCTGAATGAAGTCGTACTTCTGTGCTTTTTGCTTATGTGTATCTTTTTAAAAATTGGTCAGTGTTCTGACTAGCTGGCTAGAAGAAGAAGAAGAAGTAAGGAAGAAGAAATAGCCAATGTTTATCAAGGGCCAGCTAAGATAGGCCCTGTGCTAAGCACTTGACTCTCATTAGTTCATTTAACCTCACAATGAACCTACAAGGCAAGTACTGTTGTTATCCCCATTTGACAATATAGGAAACTAAGGCTCTAAGATATTAATAAATTTAAATTTTCCCATGGTCATAAAACTGGAGTGGAAATGCATTCAGTCCTCATCTCTTTGAATGCAGATCTCAAGTTTATAACCTTCTATCGTCCTGTTTTATCCAACTAGGAGATGCAAACTTATTTTGCCAATTCTTTATGGCCGTTTCTACATGGAACCTCTCCTAATGTCACAGGCATTTCATCCCCCCTCCCCCGGCCCCGTGTATAGAGCTAGATTAAATTATCACATTGTATTTTATGTGACTATTTAGATATATTTTTTCAGTTCCTTGAAGGCATGAATGATATCACCTCTAGTGTCTTGACATGGCCCGAGTCGCAGCTGAACGTCTTACCTGTACAAATGATCACCTTTACTATAGTTTGCAATTATTTATTTTACATTTCCCCCCTAGTCTCACCTCCGGTGATGTTCACAATCATCAGTTGAACGAATGGAAGAATAAGTCGGTCAAGTGTGAACACACACAGGTGACCACAGTGTGAATGGTTTGCTCCCAAATATCACGTCAAACTTTCTAAGTGTTGTGGTTCCGGTCCCAAGTCCAGCCCAAATTTCAAGACTAAAGATATGTATCTGCTCCTCAGGAAAACTCCCTCCTCCCCAATATTGACATCCAGGTGTTCTCAGTCTGGTGGAGGGACAGGGCTCCTGGCTCTAGCCTCAATGCCCCGACAACACTAGCTCCATTGTAATGTCAATGTTTATTTATAGATCCGGGTCTCCTCTAAACTAAGATCCGGAGAACGGTTTCTTATTTAACTGTATACCTTTATGTGTGGCACAGTTCTTAGAAGGTAATCAATGGCTAGTTTTTGAACGAATGGGTTATTCTGTATATTTATCAATGGGATGGGTGGCGGGAGTCCAAAAATTAATTGAGAGCAAGAGAACTTTAATCGATTCTTTGATTTTCTCACTGAGTTTGTGTGACCTGGGCATAGGGGGGATTGCAATGGAAAGTCAACTCCACCTTGGAAATCGTCACTTAGCGCTGCTTAAAGATACACAATCATTGTAAAAATGCAACCCAGGACTCCCAAAGCCTTCAGCCATAATTTTCTTAAATTCCAGCAGATGGTGGTGTTGTTTTGAAAAGTTGGAATCCCTTAGGTAAAATAAAAATACTTCTCACTTATCATAAAAACTGTTTTGTTTCTTTCTCTCTGGAGAAATGAAGAAACAAGAGGGTTTCCAATAACTTCTCTCTGTAAGATTTAGCTAAAAATTAAAACATGGCTTAGAAATTTTATTTGGTCAATGTCGGTCCATGGTAAAACGACTGTAAAGGTTTTTTATAGCAGTCAACCAACAGTTAAAAAGGGCTTAGACTTCTTTATTTTTCAGGGAGTTAATGTATGTGTTGTTGAGTGGGGTGTCAGTGTTTGCCTACATTATCTTGAGATCAAAGATCAAATTGTGACGGAGGGTATGGGGATGTTTTTCCCCTGGCTTTACTCCGACCTCATATTTCTTAGTCCTGCATTAAAATGTATATTACCTTCTGACTGGGCAGTGAAATGGGTACAAGTCAAATATTGGAAAGCATTTTAATGTCTGAGTACCATACCAGGAAGCAAGTTTTTGCTTTAGAACATTTATTAATGCTTCCTCAAGTTAGGTGGTTTCTTGTAGAACAACTGATTGATTTCTTAAGGTGACATACATATTTCTGCTATTGTAAGAAAAGATGATAATTCACTTTCTCCTTAAATTTTTTATTCTTTTCATGCTGGTTTTGAGTTAGTATACGGATTTAGAACACAGATTTATGGATTAGCAGAATTGTAGGGATATGAGAATTTTAATATAAAATTTTAAGAAAATGGCTCACTTAATTCATTTGTCTCAATACAATTTTTTTTGTTGTTGTTATTAAGAAGAGTCAAAAGAGCTGACTGCATTTTAAAACTTAATGTTTCCTGTTTTTAAGGAGTATGAATTGTACACAGGCTATGTAAATATCGAACTTTCATATAAATGACTTAACTTATTCTGGGGGAAAATTATATGTATGCAAATGTATGTGTTTATAATCTACACAGCTCTGAAATTAGTTTTGAAATATGTCATATCTGCTCCTTTTTAATGCCCTGTATAACTGTCCAAAATATACTTTATTGTGGAAAATGATTGGATGCTATTATTCAGAATTATTTTCTAGTAGGTGATAGGATAGAAGGAGTGATTTTTTTTTTCCAGGGAATTTCTTTACCATTTTGGAGTGTGTCTTTTAAGCAAGGGTAATTTTAATAACAATAATCATACAATCATTTGAATATAAAAATTAACATCCAGAGCCTTTCAAAAACATATCAAGTAGTATTAGAAAAATAGTCTGTGAAACCTAGTATATAGTCTGTATATTGACTTAAATAAAATTTACTATTAGTGATTGAAGTCATAGCTGCTTTTAAAACATCATGAAAAGTATGAATGACTTTATTCCAAGTGAAAATTATGTAGTAGAGTCAAACTATAGCGCTTTCCAAAGGAATTTCCTTTTAATGGCTTGCAGATGTTGTTTTGTTCACTGCCAGTGAAAAAAATGAATTCAGCATTAACACATAAAACTTTACATGAAATTAATCCCCTAAGTGGATTAAGTGTTTTCACTATCAAAAAAAAAATTGTTGAAAAGTGAAAACAGATATTTAAAAAATTTATTACTAAATAGGTTTACTAAATATTTTAAGACTATTTCTAAAGCAATCCCGTAAACTGAAAGGCCAAGAAAAGTCCACTTTCTTCCTTAGAGAGAAAGAAGATCTCAACATATCTAAATCCTGTATTTGCTTTTTCCATCAGCATTTTTATTTTTCAAATAAAGTACATGGATAAAACAATGAAGATTTCAAAAAATATATATTTATACATTCCTTTTAAAGATCACATGTTTCAAATGTATGTTAGTGCTTTGCATAGTGGTCCTCTGGTAGGAACAGCATCACCACAGCTGAGGATGCCTTTTCAAATCGGGGGAGGGGCTGGCTGGTTAGCTCGGTCTATTAGAGCACCATCCCGAAACACCAAGGTTGTGGTTTGATCCTAGGTCCCCCTCAGGACACATAAGGGAAATGACCAATGAATGAGTCCACAACTAGGTAGAACAATTAAATGCTTCTCTCTGTCTCCCGAAAATCAATCGATAACTAAAATAAAATAAAATGAAGTGTGTGGAACTTGGGGATGTTACTATTAACTTGGCCCAAGGTGTTTTGTCATATAATCTTTAGGCACCACAGTGACTGAAATCTTGAATCTCATTCCCACCAGCTCCTCGGTCTGCTCAGCAATGCCCAGACCAGTATGTAGTGAGCAATCAGCTAACCACAAAGTGCCACTCATGATGGCTTTAAATCTTTTTTTTTTTTTTTTTTTTTTTTGTATTTTTCTGAAGCTGGAAACGGGGAGAGACAGACAGACTCCCGCATGCGCCCGACCGGGATCCACCCGGCACGCCCACCAGGGGGCAACGCTCCGCCCACCAGGGGGCGATGCTCTGCCCCTCCGGGGCATCGTTCTGTTGCCACCAGAGCCACTCCAGCGCCTGGGGCAGAGGCCAAGGAGCCGTCCCCAGCGCCCGGGCCATCTTTGCTCCAATGGAGCCTCGGCTGCGGGAGGGGAAGAGAGAGACAGAGAGGAAGGAGAGGGGGAGGGGTGGAGAAGCAGATGGGCGCTTCTCCTATGTGCCCTGGCCGGGAATCAAACCCGGGACCTCTGCACGCCAGGCCGACACTCTACCACTGAGCCAACTGGCCAGGGCCGATGGCTTTAAATCTTAAAAAAAAAAAAAAAAAAAAAAAAAGATGCCATGGCACCAAAAGGAGCTTGTCAGTCATTGACTTTGAGCTTTGTGACTGTTAGAATCAGCTTTAGAAGATACGGAGACCTGGACCCCACCACAGCTCTGAAATTAGGATCTGACTTGGCTCTGCCTGATTCTGAACACTTCCCTCCAATACTCCCACAAGCGGTGTGGTGCTCTGAGTTCTAGGAAGGCTGACTTTTCAGTTCTCCCCAGGTATCACTCACCCTCTTGCTTCTAGACCTCCACCCATATTGCCTTTTCAAACCATGCTTCTCTTCTGACAGGGCTCCTGGCCGGGTGCTTCCACAGAACTTGGCCTTTCCCCTCTCACGACAGCTGCAACTGACTGTTCAGCATTCCGGCTGAGCTGAAAGATTCCTAGGGTCAGGAAACACGACTCCTTAGCTCACCGCTCTAGTTCCGTGCCCTGCACGGTGCTACATCCTCAGATATATTTCCTGGAAGATTCATTCTTTCATATCTCATTGCTTACGGGTGCTAGAAGTCTGACAGATCACTCGGGAGGAATAGCATCCCAATATTAGCATGTCTTCGGTCATCTAACAAGTCTTCCCTCCTAAAAGTAGGGTATGTGGATGAAGTCCTGGGAGTCTGAAAGATTTCTTTTTAAAAGGTCTGGGTATACCCTTAATACCAAGTTGCCCTTGGGCAGTTTTAAAAGTGGTATTAGCTTTTGAATGAAGACATAATCTAAATGAAATACTGGAAAACGGTCCAAACTTCAAAGAGGAAGAAAAGAAAGGAGTTGAGGGGAGTGTGGCTTTCTGCCCTGGGCTCTCCTCTCCCTAAGCGCCCTCTGCCTCACACTCATCCCATCTATGGGTCGGTTCTGCTGTCGAACCTGGGACCAATTTTAACTCCACCGCAGGGAGATGGAATCGTTATGACTGAGTTCTCAAGGGGACTCGCTACTGAATCTGTTTTCCTACAGTCGAACTGTGACCTTTAGTTTCATTTCTAAAAGAAAACCGCAGTGCCTGCCTCGTGATGAGGTGGCTTGTAGCGCGCTCACTCGTGGTACCTGGGTGGAGGGCAGTCCCTCAGCAGCTCTGACCTGCTGGCCAGCTGGCCCGACTGGCGCTTGCTAGTCTGACGCTAACCAGCCATTCTGGTCATGTCCAAGCAGTCAAAAACACACTCAGCTCTTGTATAATGTGAGCACGTGCTCCCCACCCGCCTTCTCGAAAATCTGCCTTAGAGATAAAATGTATCCCTGGGCGGCTTCCTCCGCCCTCGCCACTCTTGCCAGACGCCGATTGCCAAATTTGTCAGTACTTTTTATCGTCACCATCCGCTCCGGAAGACGCGCTATCTTCTGTCTAGAAAGCACTGGCATCTGTCTCGCTGGGAGCTCAAGCTGCATTTGCACGTGGTCCGAGGTGAACACTATAAGCAGTAGAATTGTAAATACCGGCGTTATCAGCCCTGTGACTCCTCATTTTCCCCTGAAGTTACTCAACATACAACGATGCCCTGTGTGAAATTACTCCTGCGTGACACAGTATTTTAAGAGCACACAGGCTTGTGACTTATGAAACGGAGAATGTCATAACAATACAAGTAGCAGCAGCAGCGTAGATGATCGATAGTTTAAAAAGAATGGTCTTATCTTTCAGTCCCCACGGTGTCTGAGATGCACCAGCCCAGGGCTGTCAGACCCAGGCCAGTGAGGGTGCGCGTTTTCTACCATAGTTGCCTCTTGTGCACAGGTGAACAGAAAAAGGCAAACACATGTTAAATTCAGAGTTCAGATCCCTTTCAGAAAAAAAACATGTCATAGTAAAATTGTTGGTCAAGAAAAACAGTATACCAGTTTGTAAGAAAAACAATACTTTGAGTCGTTCACCAACAAGTATTTTTTTTTTAAACCCCTCTTGGGCCTTTGTGACCTCCATAAAGCACCCCTGAATATGAAAACAGAAATAAATCAGACGCGTGAACCACAACTTTTACAAAACACACTTGAGTGGTGTGGCCTCTCTAATCACCTGGCTGAGGCTAAATTTTAAAAAGGCAATAGCATTCTTCTCAATATGATACAGGTCTCATTATTAATTTTGCAAAAGTTTAGGGATTGGCCGCTATGTCTTTGACGTTGCAGTAGACACTAGGCACTCAGGGATTGATCCTGGCTGTGAAGGAACCGCGGGAGTTTTATCTGCAGCCAATTGATGTCCTCCGTTAACTCCGATCCCTGTCTGAAACTAGTTAGAAAAATCTGGATTAAGAGCAACAAAAAGAAAAAAATGGCAGACTTTTTTTATGATGACTCATTCCACAAAGAATATCTTATTTTTTTCTTTTCTCTTTTCATCCCAATCTAATCTACTTATCTAGATTAGATACTCTTTTTGTCCTAATCTAGTCTATGTATCTAGATTAGGCATTTATTCTTTGTCAAATATTTATTCATTGCCAAATGCCACTATTCGTTGGCGTACTCCACTGCTCCTCAAAGAAATATTATAGTGACTCTAATCTATGTGTGCATTGAAGCAAGGTAGATTTGAGGTTATGTTCTTCAGAGGGGCTTTATTTATACCCACTAAGAAAAGTTTTCTTCACTTCTCCCCTCTGCTCACCCTCCTAAGACTGAGTCAATATCTTGAGGCAAATGAGGGTCAGGAAAGCCCAGCTCTCAGGGCCAGCTAAATTTTTAGGACCAAAACATATAATAATTCATACATCTACTGTAGCTAATATCTTGCAAAATTTTCATTCTGAACATTCCGGAAGTGAATGCAACTGTGTTCTCTTTCTATGTCTACTATCAACACAAGTATTTTAAGTGTGAAAAGAGATCTATCTAAATTTTTAATTATGAGAACTTTTTTATTTTTATTTCATATAAAGAATCCAAGTTCCAAAGATGTTTTGCAAGCTTACTTTTCTTTAAGTTAATAAACACACACAGACACACACATGCTTAAATAAACAATTAGCTTTGTAAATAGAAGTATTCAAGGACAATTGGTGAATCTCTTTCCTTAATTGTTCTTCCCTTCTATGGACTTTGAGTAGTAATTTTTAACTTAGGCAACAATTAATTCAATTAATTGACTGAACTGGCTATTTTTAGCCAACAGGTATTTCTTGGTCTCCCACTGGGTCTGAGACAATGAGTCAGGGACTGGGATTAATCACCTGGTCATGGAAAGTTCCAAACAATCATTAGTGTCTGGAATCCCACGAGGCCTCGCCTCAGGATGACACTGAAGATTGAGCAGGAAGACGTGCCCTGCTGAATTGTAAACAGCAAAAGTGGAAAGTAGCATTGGTTACAAATTCATCCATTTACTAGAGAATCTAAAACTTTTATCGTTTTGTAGAGAAATACCCTGTACTGTTATTCTACGTGCCATTTCTACAGCTCTTTTTCAAAAATAGATTTACTGAGAGGACGCTCACCATCTGCTTTGGGAAGTGACTGAATTGTGCCATGGACAAATTTCATAATAAACCAATTGATTAGACTTAAAGGTTTCAACCATCAACTTTGTGTGTGATGATTTTACCTTTTTCATTATGTGATGAGATTATGCTCTGGTCTAAGCCAGAAGCCTATTGCAAGATGAGAATTTAATGAGGTATAAAACATACACACAAATTGCAACGTCAACAATAATGTCTTAATAGCTTAAGAGGCCGCAGAACTGCATTATAATCCAAGGCATAAAGAGAAACAGCATGCTGACCTCAAGCTCATAAACCAGCAATCCATGGGCCTAAGAGCTTTATGACCTGAGGCAGAGTCAGTTTTCTCAAAAAAAAAAAAAAAAAAAAAATCAGAATGTACGACACTCTTAAGGTAGCATTCTTTTATTCTAAAAGTAAGTCTTATTCTAAAAGTACGGCTAAGCTTACTCTGTTGAAGTATAACAGCACAGGTCTTAGAGACAGACCAATGTTAATTTAAAAAATTTTTTTGCCCTGGCCGGTTGGCTCAGCGATAGAGCGTCGGCCTAGCGTGCGGAGGACCCGGGTTCGATTCCCGGCCAGGGCACACAGGAGAAGCGCCCATTTGCTTCTCCACCCCTCCGCTGCGCTTTCCTCTCTGTCTCTCTCTTCCCCTCCCGCAGCCAAGGCTCCATTGGAGCAAACATGGCCCGGGCGCTGGGGATGGCTCTGTGGCCTCTGCCCCAGGCGCTAGAGTGGCTCTGGTCGCAACATGGCGATGCCCAGGATGGGCAGAGCATCACCCCCTGGTGGGCAGAGCGTAGCCCCATGGTGGGCGTGCCGGGTGGATCCCGGTCGGGCGCATGCGGGAGTCTGTCTGACTGTCTCTCCCTGTTTCCAGCTTCAGAAAAAAAAAAAAAAATGAAAAAAAAAAAAATTTTTTTTTTCCTTTAAAAGTTAGGTAAAAGAACAAGAGGCCACTTTCTTGTTATCGTGAAAGGCTGAAGCAAGGGAGGGGGAGGGATGTTGAGTGAGAAGATGAGCCTCTTCAAGCAGGGAAATCACCCCAATCTAGTCGCCGCTTCCTCAGTTTAGTTAAGAGATCTCTAAAGAAGCTCTGGCTAGTTGGCTCAGCGGTAGAGCATCAGCCTGGCATGTGAAAGTCCCGTGTTTGATTCCTGGCCAGGGCACACAGCAGAATCGGCCATCTGCTTCTCCACCTTTCTTTTCTCTCTCTCTCTCTCTTCCCCTCCTGCAGCCAAGGCTCCATTGGAGCAAAATTGGCCAGGGGGCTGAGGACAGTTCCATAGCCTCCCCCTCAGGCGCTAGAATGGCTCCAGCTGCAAGGGAGCAACACCCCAGGTGGGCAGAGCATCCCCCCCTGGTGGGCATGCCGGGTGGGAGTATGTCTGACTGCCTCCCCGCTTCTAACTTCTGAAAAATACAAAAAAAAAAAAAAAAAGCTCTAAAGAATAACCCAGCCAGACTCTATTTTATTTTATTTTTTACAGCTTGAAGACTTTCTGAGAACATCTTCCTGAACTGTTAGTTCTGAGGGTCGGTTCTATTTATGAATAGAACCCCATCTTTCCTTCCCTCCCTAGGTTCAAAGCCAGCCGCGAGGGCAGCAGCAGCAGCTTGCTGGGCGTCCGGGACCACATTTGACACATCTGGGCCCCACAGCCTGTCTGTCCGACAGAGGGCTGTCCATTTCTCTCGATTTTTTATCCCCGAACTGGAACAACAGCAACAAAGACTCCATTGGATTATGAAGGACACCAATTGAACGAGGGTTGCTTTTTATTAACATATTGATGAGAGAGATCACCATGAAGGCGCCGTAAAGAGAGAGTTGTTATTTCTGTATTAATCAGACGTCACAGGTTCAGTTCCCAGGTCTGCTAGTGAGAAACTGAATAATGTCGCCTGTGTAATCTGGAATCACTTCTTTTCCCTGTATTCTCATCTCCTTAAGTCCAAAATGGGAATGATAAGGGTGATGATATGAATAGCACCCGGAGGTTGCTTTGGATTTGGAAAGAAGCCTGGTGCGTCGTCAACTCTCTACGCAGAATCCAGCGTGGGACCGTGTTGCCCCGCAGTCTGCCCCCGGATTACCCGGCGACCCTGCCGTCCCTCTGTGGCTGTGAGTTTCACATGGAGGCAAAGTATCTTCATAATTATTTGTGAAGCCTGAAGCTTTTATCCAGATTAGGGAAGATCTAGAGAAAAACTGGCTTTGGAGGGGAAACATTAATATTAAGATAATAGTCTCCCTCTTAAAACATGTTTTCTGTTGAAAACTTTTGTTATGTTGTCGAAAAGAAAACACATTCCCATTCCCAGGGGTTTACAGCTAAGTCAAAACCTGAAAACCATTTGACCGTCAAGAGTTTTATTACATGTCCAAACTAGAATTTTTGTTAAAATGGGATTTAAAAAATTCAGGTTTATTTTTTATCACCTAAACTGTTAGGCAGGCAGAAATTTTGTATTTTAATTACTCTTGGTAGTTTTCTTATCTTTTAGTACTTGGGGGAAAAATAGATATTGTATGTGTGTGTATATACATATATATAAATATACACACAAAAAGAACTAAACTTTAATTTAAAAATCCAAATATACATGCCTGTATTTTCCAACCTGTCTGATTCTATCACTGAGAGTCCTTTTGATAATTCAGATTCCTATGGCTTATTCCGAAGATACCGAATCAGAGGTCTAAGGGTTTCTTTCTCGAGAGTTTTTCCAGAGAGAATCATTCTAGGTGATTCTTATGATCAGGTAAGTATATAAAGAACATTAATAAATATTTATCTGAATTAAAAAAAAGTTTCTTGATATATTTCATCAGTGAAAGACAACATTGGACTTTCTAAAAGAGGCTTCTATTAATAAAAACAGTTTGAATAGTAATGAAGTTTATATTTTATAAACAAAACTAAAGTCAATTATCTTAATTTCTTTCAATCATCTCACACTATTCAAATTAGTTATATTTAAAATTGTAATTTTCTCAGATTCTTAAAGTGTCTTGACTCTGTTGATCAAAACTGAGAAGTGGAGACCATAGCTGAAGAGGTTTTTAAGTGTGGATCTACTGGTTTAATTTGTAAAGGGATTTTAAACATTTTTTTCTTTAACAAATGCTTGAAACTATGTGCATGTTGGTGCCTGCTAAGCTATTGTGTGAAATTTTACCAGCTGGGAATTACCCCCTCATTCTCTGGTGTGATTAACACTTCCAGCTGTAGAATAATTAAAATGTCAATCAGTTCTGAAACAGAGCAAAACAGTTTCTCATTCAGTCCATCAGCTGGGAGGGTAGATGAGGAACACATCAGGGGTTGAGCTCTCATCACAAGAGTTCATGTACCACCCCTCAGTTTTCTCCCCTTCTCCCCTTCTATTACCTTCACATACACACACACACACAAACACACACAAACAAACACACACACACACAAACACACACACAAACACACACAAACACACACACACGGCTGAGTTTGAATTCTGCTCAAATTTGGTTCTTCAACATGCCATTCACTTTTCATAATTTGTTTTGTTGATTGTCTTTTAAAGAAAATAAGGGGGAGAAATTAGGCAGATGGCTAAGGCATCATTGAAGATGCAGTAGTATTTCTGCAAGGTGTGTATTTCTCAGAACATGTTAGCATACGCTCTGTTTAGGTCCCTCATTCCCCGCCTTACTGAGAACAGACATATCAACATGGTGTAAATTTAAGGTGCACACATGTTGATTTGAGACACTTTAATGATGCAAAATGATTATCTTCATGGTGGTAGTTAATAACTCTTTTGTGTATGTGTGTGTGTGTGTGAGAGAGAGAGAGAGAGAGAGAGAGAGAGAGAGAGAGAGAGAGAAAGAGAGAGAGACAGACAAACAGGAAGGGAGAGAGATGAGAAGCACCAACTAGTTGTTGTGGCACCTTAGTGGTTCAATGATTGCTTTCTCATATGTGTCTTGACCTGGGGTGGGTGAGACCTCCAGCCAAACCAGTGACCCCTTGCTCAAACCATTGAACTTGGGCTCAAGCCGGTGACCTCTGAGCTCAAGCCAGCGATCATGGGGTCATGGAGTCATGTCTGTGATGCCACACTCAAGCCAGTGACCCCCACACTCAAGCCGGCGACCTCAGGGTTTTGAACCTGGGTCCTCAGGGTCCCAGGCCGCTGCTCTACCCATTGTGCCACTTGCCTGGTCAGGCTATTATTTATTTATTTAATTAATAACATTTTTACCATCTCACATAGTTACCATTTCTTTTTTGTGATGTAAACATTTAAGATCTCCCTTAGCAACTTTCAAGTGTGTAATACAATACTGTTAACGACGATCGCCGTGCTGTGCATTAGATCCCAGCACTTACAGCTCTTACGACTGGAAGATCGTTTGGTTTTGAAACATCTCCCCCTTCCCGACCTGCCAGCCCTGACCTGCAATATCCCCCCCCCTCCACACCCAACCTCCCCCCATCTTCGCCTCCCCGTCCTGGGGCCTCAAGGACTGAGCAGTCTTCTAGATGACCAAGGTCTAGAAGAAAAGAAAAGGGATGGGAAAATGCTCCCAGCACGTTGTTGGATGACTAGTGCTTCTGACTGCTCTAGAGTCTTCGGACTTGCACCAGCGTCGTGGCTGGAAAACGCACTGTGAGAGCAAACTTTTAAATGCTCACATTTCCCCGTGTCCTGGTCCCACCTCCGCCTCTTACATGTTCTGCTCCTGGTCCCAGTGCCGGGAACAGCAGTGGCTCTTCTCTTTCTGTTAGAGTTCTTTTAAACGTCATTAAGGCTTTAATGGGAGTTTTATTTCCCTCAGAAGGTTACTGCGACATTTAAAGTGGTCTCAGAAGTAAGTAGCCCGAATGCTGCTCCCATCAAACATTGTTCGAGCTTCCTTTTCTCAAAGGAATCCTGCTGATCAGATAGACAAACTCTTCTGGATGAGTCCCATGGTCACTCTTGGTAACAATCCCTAGGACATCTGGAGTGATTATTTTGGCAGTTTCTCTTTCTTTCTTCCTTTCTTTTTCTTCTTTTTTCCACATGAGAGGAGGGGAGATAGAGAGACAGACTCCTGCATGCACTCCGACCGGGATCCACCTGGCAACCCCTGTCTGGGGCTGACCCTCTGCCCATTTGTGGCCATGCATGCATGCAACCAAGCTACTTTTAGCACCTGAGGTGGAGGCTCCATAGAGCCATCCTCAGCGCCTGGGTTGATGCACTCAAACCAATCAAGCCATGGCTGCAGGACAGGGAGAGAGAGAGAGAGAGAGAGAGAGAGAGAGAGAGAGAAAGTGAGAGATGGAGGGGAAGAGGTAGAGAAGCACATGGTCACTTTTCCTGTGTGCCCTGACTGGGAATTGAACCCAGGACATCCACATACCAGGCCAACACTACCACTCACCCAACTGGCCAGGGCCTTGGCAGTTTCTTTGAAGTCTTTTAAGAAGAGGTGGTAGCCAGATGTGACTGAAAATGGTGCCTAATTGGTGGAAGCTCTAATGGTCGGGTTTCTGAGAAAGGTCCTCTCACCTGCGGGACCCGTGAGCGTCTCTCTAGGTGGCTTTGCTGATGCAGGAGGGAGTCTGGTGAAGCCACTGTGACTCCCATATCAAGTTTCCACCACTCTAGAGTGCATTTATAGACCTCACCCTTTGAAGGGCCCTTTCTTGTCTGTTCCCTCCTTCTCAAGTCCTTGTGCACACAGACAGCATCTATTGAAATTTGGGAGTTCCAGAAAATTCACCCTTCTTACTATTGTTTGTTTCTGACTCTCTTCAATACCACAACTCCTTGTTCCAAAAGAAAAGTAAAGGCAGCTGTGATCTTGATTTTGTTCTATGAGTAGCAGAATCCCCGTGCTGATTTTGGAATCATTATTCCCACGCATTAAAAGCAATTTTTTTACTCTGATGACCATGCATGCATTGAAAGGCTGGGATTATGTCAGCAAGGGCTAGCCCACAGAGCCCTGAGAAAGGACATTCGGGTCTGACCAGCTGGTGGCGCAGTGGATAGAAAGTTGATCTAGAATGCTGAGGTCCCAGGTTTGAAACCCCGAGGTCGTTGGCTTGAATGCAGGCTCACCAGCTTGAGTAAGAGGTCGCTGGTTTGAGCATGGGATCATAGACATGACCCCATGGTTGCTGCTTTGAAGCCCAAAGTTGCTGGCTTGAGCCCAAGGTCGCTGGCTTGAGCCCAAAGTCGCTGGCTTGAGCCCAAGGTCGCTGGCTTGATCCCAAGGTCGCTGGCTTGAGCAAGGGGTCACTGCCTTGCCTGGAGCCCCCTGGTCAAGGCACATAAGAGAAAATAATCAATGAACAACTAAAGTGATGCAGCTAAGAATCCAATAAGGAAACTGAGACTATGGTTTAAAAAAAAAAAAAGTCTTTTAAAAAGGACAATAAAATTCCTTCAACTAGCCCTGGCCAGTTGGCTCAGTAGTAGAGCGTCGACCTGGCATGCAGAAGTCCCGGGTTCGATTCCTGGCCAGGGCACACAGGAGAAGCGCCCATCTGCTTCTCCACCCCTCCCCCTCTCCTTCCTCTCTGTCTCTCTCTTCCCCTCCTGCAGCCGAGGCTCCATTGGAGCAAAGATGGCCCGGGCGCTGGGGATGGCTCCTTGGCCTCTGCCCCAGGCGCTAGAGTGGCTCTGGTTGCAACAGAACGACACCCCGGAGGGGCAGAGCATCGCCCCCTGGTGGGCAGAGCGTCGCCCCCCCCCCCCCCCCCCCGTGGGAGTGCTGGGTGGTTCCCGGTCGGGCGCATGCGGGAGTCTGTCTATCCCCGTTTCCAGCTTCAGAAAAATACAAAAAAATAAAAAATAAATAAATAAAAATTCCTTCAACTACAAGGTCTCTGCTTTAAAATTATAGTTATAGGTGGCATTTTACTCTGGGATACAAATATTTTAATGTGAGTGGGTCCTCAATGCAACACTCTGGGCTATTTTTGAAGACGACAGTCCATTAGAAAGTATAACATATTAGGTTACCAAAATAAAACAGTGAACAGCGCACCTGCAAGAGTTCCGGGCAGGCTCCGCCCCTGGCCTGAGGCTTGCGGGTGTCCGAGGAGGCTATCAGGAGGAAGGATGCCAGACGCAGAGGGAATGGTCTCTGTTGACTTTAAATGAAGGGGATATCTGACTACAAGGGGGCGCGCTGCACCTTGATATGCCGTTAACACAAGCCTGTCTCTCCAGCTGCACTATAGGAGCACTCTGGAAATGAAAGAATTGCCAGGTTTTCCACTTTGGGGGAAAAAAAAATTTCTGTGTGTGTGTTTACTCAACCGCCCGCAAGTCAATGCAGTAAACATATTTTTACAACGAATAGAATTGTTTTATATTTTGGGGGACAAACGGTGAATTTCCACGGCTTCTTGATTAGCAAACCGTTGGCAGTCCTGGAGCCTTGAAGACGTTAACATGCCACGACAGGTTTCTATTTTCAGACTGAGAGCTCCTCGATATTCCTTTTCTCCCTCCCCCGCCACATCCCTCTAACAACTATCCTCAGAAAACGTTTGAAAGCGCTGAAATGACACGTGTTCGGAAAGCACACTGGGAAACAGTTTACCTGTGTGACTTTAATATACATGTAAAGGAGGAAGGACTTGGGTCGCTGCAGAAGGTGGACAGGAGGGACAGTACACCTGTGAGGTGTGAACTGTGGGTGGCCCCGCCTGCACCTGTGAGGTGTGAACTGTGGGCAGCCCCGCCTGCACCTGTGAGGTGTGAACTGTGGGAGGATCCTGCCCATACCTGTGAGGTATGAACTGTGGGCGGGCCCTGCCCACACCTGTGAGGTGTGAACTGTGGGCGGGCCCTGCCCACACCTGTGAGGTGTGAACTGTGGGCGGGCCCTGCCCACACCTGTGAGGTGAGAACTGTGGGCGGGCCCCGCCCACACCTGTGAGGTATGAACTGTGGGCGGGCCCCGCCAGTACCTGTGAGGTATGAACTGTGGGCGGGCCCTGCCCACACCTGTGAGGTGTGAACTGTGGGCGGGCCCTGCCCGTACCTGTGAAGTATGAACTGTGGGCAGGCCCTGCCCATACCCATGAGGTGTGAACTGTGGGCGGGTCCCGCCCACACCCGTGAGGTATGAACTGTGGGCGGCCCCGCCCATACCTGTGAGGTATGAACTGTGGGCAGGCCCTGCCCGTACCTGTGAGGTGTGAACTGTGGGTGGGCCCTGCCCGTACCTGTGAGGTGTGAACTGTGGGCAGGCCCTGCCCGTACCTGTGAGGTGTGAACTGTGGGTGGGCACTGCCGCCCCTGCCTCGCCTTGGGACAGCCAGGGTTTCATTGCTGTCTGAGCAGACTGCCAACAGATGTTTGTGCAAAGCCTCTTGGGTTTGTTCTTTCTTAGGAGTGACATTCCTGCATTCTTCTTCTTCTTCTTCTTCTTATTTTTTGGAAACAAATTTCCAAGAGATTTAAAAGTTCTCAGGGATGACTTTTCTCCATTTTTACTTTTAAGAGTCTTGTCCTTATGTTTATTATTTTCTTCTTTTGTGTTATCACGTGTAGCTGGTCTCCTGTGGGAGGCTTTTCTTTTCAGTGATCGTTTTAAGTTCTTGCACATGGACGTCAGCCAATCTCTTCAGGAGATTTACGGTCCTTGTTTTGCACCCATTCTTGCGATGTGACTTCTTTGCTAGTGAGCTCCTGTGCTTTTCGTTATAACTAATTAAATTGAAGCCATTTTTTTTGTTCTAACAACTTGATGCAAAATTGAGAATTTAGAGAAAGCCAGTAAGTAAAATTGTTTAATTTTGTGCTGGCTTGAATCTTGGCTCTAACGCAGGGTTTCACAAATCTTCCGTGACTGTGCGTGTGTGTGTGTGTGTGTGTGCGTGTGCGCGCGTGCGTGCACCTGGACAAGAGGGGGTCATGGTTTTATTATAATTAAACTTTTGTTTCTGAAACTAATTACTAGAAAGTGACTGAAGACACATAAGCTCTTGCTGTCCCAGAGGTTTTGACTCTTGAAAGGAGCCCACTAGGCTGAATTTGAGCAGAATGATGCATGTCCAGTTATAATCCAATGACTAAGAAGGAATTGGTTTTCCGTGGTAATACTGATTGTCTATGTATTCTTTAGACGATGGAGGGGGGGGGGAAATGGCTCCTAAATGGTTCCCTAAATGACTACACCATCATACAGTTGGAATTGTTTTGCCAATGGTCAGGGAAATGGGACAAATCCCTTATGTCCGGGCATTTGTGTCTTTACCTAAGGAGGATTCGGTAAAGAAAGGGGACGAGCTAATGATGCAGGGAAGGGAATTGGCTTTCAAATCCCTCCCTGACAGTAAGACACGGGGAGAAGGGAAAACGAGGAGACGAGTCTCTTTAATACGCTGAACTCGGGGGACCCAGGATTGGCAGCAGGAAGATTTCCCTTGTCGCCACCCTGCTGTTCGATACCACGGAAATAGGGCCCAGAGGCGTGGCGGCCTCACCCTGTCTGAGGAAGGAATGGTCTCCGCATCGAGGACCCCACAGGACACTGTTTGGCTGGGGAGCACCCCCACCCAGAGCAGGACAGTTCCCTTTGGGGCAATTCCTGGTACCAGAATAAACCGGGAGAGCCGCTCTCTGCACACGAGGGGGCCCACACACCATTTCCACGTCAGATCTACTGAATGAGAAGATTTCCAACCCCTCCCAGAGGGAGGACCCCCAGAACACGGCAGATCTTACAACCTCCGTTTTCGCCACTCACCATCCAAACCGGGCAGACGTCCAGGCTCTGCTTAGCCTCCTGCTGACGGCAGCTGAAAGGCGCTCGTTACAGATGGGACTAATGAAGAGGCTGGTCGCTTCCACTGAGGGACCCCAATGGGACCCCCAACCCAGCCCAGGGGACTCCCTTGACAGAGCCCAACCGAAACCCAAATAGCAGGAATCTACCTTCCAGAACATTATGACAAAAGGTGCACATTGGAAGGGCTTATGAAAGAGCTGCTGCCTGACCTGTGGTGGCGCAGTGGATAAAGCGTCGACCTGGAAACACTGAGGTCGCCGGTTCGAAACCCTGGACCTGCCTGGTCAAGGCACATATGGGAGTTGATGCTTCCTGCTCCTCCCCCATTTTCTCTCTCTCTCTCTCTCTCTCTCTATCCCTCTCTCTCTCTCCTCTCTAAAACAAATAAATAAATAAAAGAAAAGAAAAAAATATATATATATATATAAAAAAAGAAAGAGCTGCCTAAACAGGAGAGACTGAATATGATACAGGCTGTGCCACAGACACCAAACGAAGATCCTTCTGAGGTTTAGAAAGCGTCCACCAGGTCCCTGGAAAGTACTCTGATGCTGATCCACAGGCACCAGAAAATGTCCGGATGGTAAACATGACTTCTATTAAACAAAGTGCCGGGTAGCAGAAGGGAACTCCAGTGTTTGGACAGGGCATGGGGAACAAATCCCTTCCAGCCGGTGGACACGGCCTTTAAAGTTTACTGTGCCCGGGAAACAAGAATATTAGGGCAGGCCACTGTTTCCTTAGAAACAGTGTAGAGAAGCCAGGAGAGGTGGGAACCGAAAGGAAGGGGGAAAGACCCACTCAGGGCCCATCCGTGCACCTGTCACAAAGAGGAAGGCCACTGGAGAAAGGACTGCCCAGAACCCAAAAGGAAAAGTAAAACCCATAGAAATCCTCGCTGAGAAATGTCAGAAAGGAATGGCGAATCTGATGACCAATGAGGCAGCCCAGGGGCTCCCTTGCACCCCTCCCCACCTATTACTCTTTCCCCACGGGCGCCCCAAGTGCCATCGACAGTGGGCCACAAGGGAACAGACTTCCTCGTCCATCCAGGAGCCGCGGACTCAGTGCTCAATACAGAACAAGTTATCAGTTCAGCGGCAGTGTCCCTTACCGGAGTGACCCGACAGTGACAAAACCTGGTGTTCCTTCAGCCTCACGAATGCTGGCTTGGGGACTGAAGACTCACACGTGGTTTTCTCTGCACGCCAGACTGTCCCCATCCCAACGCTGGGCTGAGACCGGCCTTGTAAACGGTAACTTCTTCCTTGGAGAAGCGGCAATGGTGTGCAGGAGTCCTGCTGGAACGGGCTCTCCTTCCCTGGGCGCTCCTGACTTGCCCAGGAGGACCTGGAGGTGAACTCTTGCCGCCTGAGATCGACGAGCAGGCGAACCAAGCTGTTAGACTTCCTTACAGCATTCAAAACAGCAACGGACCATCGCTGACTTCAGAAGACCCCGGCGAAAACACGCAGGAAACACATTTAAAATGGGACCAGGCATACCCCATTGCTTTGCTCCAGATTAGGAGGGTGCCCCCCCCCAAAGTGGTCTTAAAGTAAACCCTTTAAATGATTCATGGGAGATCCTTCCAAGTCTCTGTTTTAGGAAGGACCCCCTTTAGATTTAGAACAGGAATCAGAAATCAATCAGCAGGTACAACATTGAAGGCACACATGCTAATAACTCTGTAAGGCAGGGGTCCCCAAACTTTTTACACAGGGGGCCAGTTCACTGTCCCTCAGACCGTTGGAGGGCCAGACTATAAAAAGAACTATGAACAAATCCCTATGCACACTGCACATATCTTATTTTAAAGTAAAAAAAAACAAAATGAGAACAAATACAATATTTAAAATAAAGAACAAGTAAATTTAAATCAACAAACTGACCAGTATTTCAATGGGAACTATGCTCCTCTCACTGACCACCAATGAAAGAGGTGCCCCTTCCGGAAGTGCGGTGGGGGCCGGATAAATGGCTTCAGGGGGCCTAATGCGGCCCGCTGGCCATAGTTTGGGGACCCCTGCTGTAAGGGTTTGCTCATGGCAGGTCTGTCTCCTTGTCTGATGAGCCCTGACACCATGCCAGCCGGTGGCAGACCGAGTCTTATGAAAACTCTGGAAGACTCAAGGCCCCGGGCCGGATCGCTGTTAGCCAAGCGGGGGAGCCTTCTCCACGATGTCCCGCCCACAGCACAGCCCTCCCCAAAGCCCACGGGAATCACCCTGTGCACAGAGGCAGGTCGCTAGATATCGACGGGAAGAGCGAGCAAAGGGAATTCGAGAGCATGTGTACACAAACCCCGGTGCAGCCAACACCAGCACCGGCACCGGCATCAGAACCGATACCGCAGCCTTGGATTTACCACCCACGAACAGAGCAGGCGCTGCCCGAGGAGGACTCGGATCTTGCTGCTGCTGCTGCTGCTGCTGCTGCTGCTGCTGCGGACCCGCAAGGGAAAGCCGGGCCTGCGCTCCTGAAAGAGGTTTAACACTCCTCTCTGGGAAAGGGACTGTGCCTCACCCCATGTTCCCTTTCATTTGACCCCACACTTCCCAGACAGGAGGGGCTTCCTCGTCACACTCATCCTACTCCTGGGTATGCACCTCCAAGCCCTGCCCAGGAGTAGCCTCCCCAGTTTCTGAGATCCGGGCACCTCCCCTGCAGGCCTAGGCACAGCCCTCACTGAGTACAAGCTTGTTGTATTCAGGTCTCGCCCTGCACGCTGGTCTGCAGCGCCTCCAGGAAAACAGGAAGCGGTCTCCCAGTGACCCCCTCTGGACACGCAGGTGCCACCGTCCGAATCCAGCGACCCCTCCCTCGAGGACAGGCTTCCCTCCATCCTCGACCCCTTTCTTCCTTAGCAAGAGTCTCTGGGCTGGGGGCCAGGTAAGACTAAACCCCTTGACAGCAGGAGTTTTTTCCTGCAGAGGATGAGACCTCAGACGTTTGCGCGGGTAAGACTGCAAGGGTCAGAGCATTCAAGGGGAGAACTGTCACCATACAGTCAGGAGCACCGGGGGTCTTCGCCGTGACCAAGGTGGTGCAGGGGGCGGTTCTTACACTGAGCACCTGAACGCCAGAAAGATGAATGAATGGACAGGGCCCCAGCTGCCAAAACCTGGCAAGATAATTGGGTGAGAAAAAAGTCACCCCTCCCTATCTCTGTATAAGAACCGGGGGCTTCGGCAGGAAAATGAAAGGGCCTTTGAGACGGGAGTCCACCGTCCTCCCAGCATCCGCACCTCAGGAAACCGCTGTCCTTCTGCACCGGCACCTGACCGGCAGTCTTGACCTTTGTTGATGCAGGCAGCCAAACCCGCGATGGGATTTTCCGTAACTCGACCAGATCTTTTACAATCCCTCCTCCCTCTGAGTGGATGACATCTAATGTCTACTTTTCTCTCCCTATTCTTGATGTGATCTGTTTGCTTCAAGGACCACATCCTCATATTCTTTTATTTATCGATTGATTGAATGATTGATTGATTTTAGTGAGACAAAGAAAAGAGAGAGAGAGAGAGAGAGGCATTCATTTGCTGTTCCACTTAGTTGTACACTCATTGGTTGCTTCTCCTAAGTGCCCTGACCGGGATTGAACTTGGAACCTTGGTATCTGGGGGGGGGATACTAACCAACTGAGCTAACTGGCCAGAGCTCACATCTTCCTATTCTTTATCACTTTAACTGTCTGTGTTGCGATCATCAACCAAACTAGTTTCACTCACAACACCAGTGGCCTCTGCCGTACCCTGACCTATATAGCCTCTCATTACTATGACAACACCTTTAACCTTAAGATTCCTTATAACTGATCAAACGAGAGATCATCAATTCCAAGCGTCTGCTCTGTGACGGCCATTTTTTCCTTCCGCATTTGCTCCTTCCTTTCTTCCTTCCTGCACCTCTGCTTCACTTTCATCAACACTTCCCTCTGTTCCTTGCCTTTTCTGTGCTCTTCACGTCTTAGCCTCTCTGTGAGTCTTTGTTACACTCTAGAGCAGCGCTTCTGAAAATATCTGTGAGGGGAAGGACCAGTTTTTTACTTGCAAACCTGCTTTATACTTTGGGAAAATACAATAAATGTGAATTATTTGGGAAATAAAAGTCAAAGAATCAAGACAACACTAACTACGAAGTAACTATTTTATTACAAGATTCACAGACATAATATTATGTTTCAGTCAATGTAATCAAAACAAATAAAACACAATAAAATAAAAGAATTATAAAAAGCAAACAATGCATTTAAGATCAGCTTGTAAAGAATTAACAGAGTATAGCTATTTTACTCACAGCCATGTGCTCTACGGCAACCGTAACAAAATGTAAGCACAAAAAGTTTTAAGTGAAAAAGCAGCTCCTCACATTTATCCCCTA
Source organism: Saccopteryx leptura (assembly GCF_036850995.1). Classification (NCBI taxonomy): domain Eukaryota; kingdom Metazoa; phylum Chordata; class Mammalia; order Chiroptera; family Emballonuridae; genus Saccopteryx; species Saccopteryx leptura. The sequence continues at coordinate 6,350,788 of NC_089510.1, read as the reverse complement.
TATCTTCCCTCTGAACAAACACCATAAATATAACATTTTGTCTTTAATGTAAAAAAAGAAAAGTTCCTTGCCTGTTAGTTGATCTAACCTAGAGGATGTGATAACGATGAGCTCACGGAAGATAATCGTATCTAGATTGTTGATTGTCCTTTCGTAACCCTTAGAGAAACTCATCTCACAAAGTTTTCTTGGCAAGAACGAAAGAAGAGATTTAGGGTAATTTCAGCAAGCTTAGGTTATTGTTTTTTTAACTTGAATCCAAAACAATGGAAGCAATCCTCTGTTTTAAAAATTTATGTTCAATCCTTCCTCAGTAGTTGATTTTAGTAACTCATACTGTAAACTTTTAGTTAAATTTCAACGAAATGTACTCCAGAGGCACGAATTTCCCATGTACGACAGTTCCTATGTATTGAACTGTTTTCTGATCACTTTCTGAAGATGAACAGTATCAGGGCAATCATCATTTTCAATAGCGATTATTGCTAAACCAGGGGACATGTCGTAACAACCTGTAGGCATTCTGTTTCTCCCAGCTTCTAAATTTCACTTTTTCCTTTTGATTCATCAGCCGTCAAACAATATGTTCGATTCTTCCCTGGCATGGAAGCATTAAGATCATGAAAAATATTAGGGCCATCAGATAAATGAGCCAACGTGGCTATAAAACAGCATCTTTCGAAAGCAGGAACCAGACTGGAGATGCCTTAAGAGCTTGTTCCCCACTTTAAACATTTTCAATAGACCTCTTCCCTTAGTAAATATCGTGCCTCACTACACAGTAACGATTTTTAAATAATCAGCTTCCATATTTATAGCAGAATAGAAGCCTAATTTTAAAATGTACACAGTCACAGTTTTCACGATGACATCAAGCTTCCCGTTTGGCTCTGGTGACAATATTTCCCCGGGAGGCGTTCTTGATGAAGGAAGCTCTTGTGTCGACGAATACTCTGGGCTCAAGCTCTGAAGTCCGGGCACGAACCCCAGAATGTGTTTCCTTGTCTTGCGCCTGTGAAACGTGCCATCAGAAAATACTTCTCCACCAAGCTTAATGTCCAAATACATCTGCTGACTCTTACACATCACAGAGCAAGTTGTGTTTGTTGGCAGTAAGGCTGAAAGTTAAAAAAAAAACACACAAAAAAACTTCTCTGTTTATCAGCATCACACCAGAATTGCATTTAAATGAGAAGATATGCCTTATTGGCAGTATCTGTGTGTTCAACAAATGGCAATTAAAAGTGTTTCCCTGGCTTTATTTGGTTACTTTTTTCCCATTTTACCATTAGCCAGTTCTGAATTTCTGAGCTATGTTATCATTAGAAAGTGGTACTTGCACAAACTTTTTTTTTTTTTTTTTTGGCCACAGATAAATCCAGAATTTTCAAACAAACATCTCAGATGTTTTTACGTACATCTTGGGAGTTAATATAGATTTTTATTCACAATAAATCGACATGCTACTTTATAAGAAGTCATCAAGTTATAATGGTGAGAACTGTTGAATATCTACATCTATCAGCTTTTGAACTCAACACTTTTTCAAAGAATTTTTAAAATTCTAATTTACTTATGTTCTTAATGCTATGTTTCTTTCTTTCTCTAATTTTTCCATTGATTTGAGAGCAGGAAGCGAGAGGAAGGGAGAAAAGCACAAACTTGATCCACTTAGTTGTTCCATTTAGTTGTACATTCACTGGTTGATTCTTGTATGTGCCCTGACCGGGGATTGAACTCCCAACCTTGGCATGCCTGGAAGATGCTTTATCCATTGAGCCATAATGGTTTTAATCTTTGACTAAACAGTATGTCTCTGAAATAATATACTTTGCTTTTAGCATTTCACTCACCATCAACTCTGATTAAAGAAACAAATTTCACATATAAAGAACTTTATAGGCTTCATGGTAAAACCATTATTAAGTTATCAATCTTCATTTTTTGGGAGGGGAGGGGACATTACTGCCACTGCCATCATTTATATGTTTACATGATTTGTTATGACTACATATAGGAAAATTATTTTCTCTTTTTTTAAAGAATTACTCTATTCTTTATTGATTTGAGAGAAAGAGAGAGAGAGAGAGAGAGAGAGAGAGACCAATATGTTGTTTCACTTATTTATATATTCATTGGTTAATTCTTGTATGTGCCCTGAATAAGGATTGAACCGGCAACCTAGGCCTTTTGGGACGATGCTCTAACCAGTGGAACTAACCCACCAGGGTCTTACAAAGTGATACTTTTTTTTTTGTATTTTTCTGAAGTTAAAAACGGAGAGGCAGTCAGACAGACTCCCGCATGCGCCCGACCGGGATCCACCCGGCATGCCCACCAGGGGGCGATGCTCTGCCCATCTGGGGTGTTACTCTGTTGCAACTGGAGCCATTCTAGTGCCTGAGGCAGAGGCCATGGAGCCATCCTCAGCACTTGGGCCAACTTTGCTCCAATGGAGCCTTGGCTGTGGGAGAGGAAGAGAGAGACAGAGAAGAAAGAGAGAGGGAAGGGTAGAGAAGCAAATGGGCGCTTCTCCTCTCTGCCCTGTCTGGGAATCAAACCCGGGACTTCCACTTGCCTGGCTGATGCTCTACCGGTAAGCCAACCAGCCAGTGCAAAAAATGATGCTTTTTTACTGACAATAAAAGTCTAGTGAAGTTTATTTCACCTCTGTAAATTAGGGTTAAAAATAAATACAAATTTTATTTTCCAAATTCATTCAAAAATATTTAATTATAAATTTTAAAACAACTTGATTAAAAATTAAAATTAGTATAAAAGTAACAACATGTATAATCTAAACAATTATTTTTTATTCTATTTAAATGTGATTTTCAGTTGTGGTCGATGAATTAATCTCAAAATGTCAAACATTAGGACACTGACATGCGGCACATGCAAACACCATTGGGTATTGCAGCACCAGATCTGGTCCACGCCCTGCTCACTGAGACCCGGCCACTGATCCATCATGCATTTAGATGTCCCAGCAGTGTTGATTTCCCATCAACATTCCTTTCCAATTCCTGTACTTATCTCTTTCCAGACAAATAAACAGAAGGATCTGCACCACCCACCCTGCAGACCACACTTTGGTCTTAAAATTCCAGGCCACAGAAATCCCTGTGACGTTTGTTAAAATGCAGATTCAGAGCCTGTGGATCTGACATCGAGTCCAGTCATCTTGAGTTTTCAAGACCCCCTCTGAGAGTCTCTTCTGGAGGGTATTTGCGATACAACTCTCCAAGAAGGCTCTGCTTTGACTTGCTTTTATGCTGATGATATTTTTTCCAGTCCTAGGAGCACCCGCAGAGAGTGTCAGCAAAGTAGGTTGATGGCCCTCACTGCAGAATGTAAGAGTAGGACTTGGAAATCCGCACCTTTACAAAGTTCCTCCGGGTCCCCTCCAGCCACTCACGCCTTCAACCCACGGCCGGTGCCTGCGTCTCTGTCCTATCTGCTTTCTCCCAGGCTCTCCTCTACTTCTATTCATTTTACTTCAAACACAAAATGATACTTACTCTACCTTTAGGATTCTAATTGCTCCTCCCTCCTTTCTTGGCTTCTAGTCTATACCCTCCAAGTCCTTTCTCTTCTATCTCTTGACTTAACGAGGCAATCCAATCTCATGACTCTAACGGGTAACCTCTTCCTGTCAGTCAATCAATACTACTAATTTGGATTTCCTGTTTGTTGTTGTTGTTCCATCTCATATTTTCAATTCTTCTGGGCAAACTCATCTTACATTTTTTGGGCATCCCAATAAAAGTCTAAACAAAATGGAACCCTCTGCTATCCCGAACTCTTTCATATGCTGATGTGTTTGTTTGTTTCATTTTACTAGTATAAGTATCACTCCAGTCCTCGGAATCACGTCTTCTAGTCTGTGCTTCTCTCGCTCTGAGAGCTGTAAGATTGAAGCGGGCTCCTGGGGTCCGTACCTTGTTTTGCAATTTCGTCCTCCTTGGGGGAGGCAGAACACATGGTTTGTTTCTAACAGGGGACCACAGCAAAGATAAAGGGATGGCTTAGACGGAGCTAAGGCCCCTAATCAGTTGAATAAGTTCATCAAAGGGGAGATTATACTCCGTGCGCCTGACCTCATCACATGCACCCTTCCGAAGAGGCTCTCTGCCTTCGCTGTGCCCCGTGGTGGCTTTGGAGGAGCAAGGAGCCACGGGTCCTACAGCTGCGGGAAATGAACCCCGCCAACCATCTGAGGACACAGGGAAGCGGACCCTCCCTTAGAGGAACCCCCCCAGACGGAGAAGCAGCCAGGGTACCGCTTTGATGTCACCTCAGGGAGACCTTGAGCAGAGGACTGGGCGAGGTCACGCCCACCCTGCTGGCCCGCAGAGACTAGAGAAACGAATAAACACCGGTGTTAAGCCACGCGGGGGCCTGCGGTCAGTTGCTGTGCAGCGGCAGAAGACGAAGGCACTTCTTTCCTTTCCATTTTTGCACTTGCTCTTCCACTCGGTGTAATGTTTCTTCCTCTTACCTCCTACCTCCTACCTTTCATCCGGGCCATGTTGGTTCAGAATTTCACTTCCTCTCTTTTCTGTCACTGAAATAGCCTTTTAAGCGGTCTTCTGTCCTCTGCACTCATCCTCGGGACCGCTGGAAACCCGGATCCTGCCTGTCCCGCTGGGAGGGAGAAGCTGGTTTTGGCCACAGAGCACAGTTGGACGACAAGAACGTTCAGGACGGGGCTGTCAGAACAGGTGGCTGAAACGGGGAGACAAGGGCCCCCAGAACCTAGAGGCGGGTAAGAAACAGAAATCCCTGTGCTGCCTAGGCTGTCCAGGGGGACGTTGAAAGCATAAAACAGTATGCTGGTTATTTTAATTGTATAATGTAACAAACCGAGTATAAATGAATGACCCACATTGTGTTGTTTTCTGTGCCTCTGTTCACGGAAACACAGTAACAGTGAGTGCCCTTAGACTTTTTGAGAAGAAATAAAAGGAAAGATGTATTTTGGCATAACCATTAACTATAGACAAAAGTCATGTATTTCAAAGTCCGGACGAAAATGTTTCAATACCACATAGGAAAGAAAACAACCCTGTGATTGTTCAACCTGCCACAACAAGGTGACTCACTTAATCTCTTTCATACGGTGCTTGCTCTCCACCAGGAAAAAAAACACAAATGTCCGTGTTAATTAAACCAGCATGGAAGTTAATTAGAACCCACAGACCAAGCGGAAGGACTTAGCACCTCGGACACACGAGGATCCTGTTTTTAAAGATGACCTCAAAAGATTGCATAACAAACAGGTCCAACACTAGTCAAAAGGAACTAAACAGCTTTTCTTTTTTTTTTTTCCTCTCCTTCGTAATTTAGGCTTGGTTCTTTGAAAATATTTCCAGACTGAGAAATCCCCATTAATTGCTGCATATCAGTTGTTCAAAAGAGGGTAATGAGTCTTCACTGGTTGTCTCGTCCCATCATTTAATTTACTTTTATGTTGTGCCTTGAAAACAACTCGTACACACGAAGCAACTTTAGGTAATGGTCTCATTACTCTTTGAATGTAGGCACAGAATTTTAGAGATGAGCAAACTTTCTCCTACAGCACGGAGAATATTTTCTCACATACCCAGGGATAAGGGGAGAGGCGGCCCTGGTCTCTCTCACAGACACTGCTGGGGGCGACAGCCTCCCTGTCCCGACTCTCCGGGGGCTGACAATAGGAGTGCCGAGAAGCCTGCGCCCCAAGGCAGGGCTGCTCTCCACGGTGCTTTGACGTTTTAGGGGGTGCCCTCACCCCTTTTGGGGGAAAGATCCACCTATTTATTGGTTGGCAGACCCAGGACTAAAAAGACGTCAAGGTTCACCTCAGAGGTTGCCGAGGCAGGGTTTGTTATGTTTTGTTTTCTGTTATGTATGTTATATTATGTCATGTATGTTATATTATGCTATGCATGTTATGTATGTTATGTTTTCTGTTAGTCACTCTACCAAGGCCCCATAATTCTGTTAACTGATCGGAACAAACAACTCTGTGTTTCTCACTTCGACCACCAGCCCAGATTTTGTCCTCCTCATGTCCCCCATGTTTCTAAGCTGCTTGTGTCCTTTGGATTCCACCCACCCCACCCCACAACCCCGGTTTTGCAAAGCATCTTCATTTTTTTTTTTTTTTTGTATTTTTCTGAAGTGAGAAGCAGGGAGGCAGACAGACAGACTCCCGCATGTGCCCGACCGGGATCCACCTGGCATGCCACCAGGTGGCGATGCTCTGCCCATCTGGGGCGTTGCTTCATTGCAACTGGAGCCATTCCAGCACCTGAGGCAGAGGCCATGAAGCCATCCTCAGCGCCTGGGCCAACTTTGCTCCAGTGGAGCTGTGGGAGAGGAAGAGAGAGACAGAGAGAAAGGAGAGGGGGAGGGGTGGAGAAGCACATGGGCGCTTCTTCTCCTGTGTGCCCTGACGGGGAATTGAACCCGGGACATCCACATGCCAGAATGACACTCTACCATTGAGCAACCGGCCAGGGCCCAAAGCATCTTCTTTTCTTAACTCTTGAGGCAAATTTGTGCCAAGATGGACACCTCAGTGTGAGCTGTTCCACAAATAAATGTAATGAATGTCTGATTTGTGAACTGTGATGTCAACTATGTGACACTGTGGTGACTCATTAGTTCTTTCCAGTCACTCATAAAAAGATAAAGAACAAAACAAGTGCTTACTGAGCACGGGAGGTACTGCACTAGAGTGAGTGGTGAGGGAAACAAATAAGAGAGAAAAACGAAGGAAAAAGTAGGGTTTCCATCCCAGGAGAAATAGGTCACATGCTGTATGTGACTGCTAGAGGCCTGAGGAAGCAGGAAGACATTACACAAGTTAGCAAGGGATGGCCTTACCTGGCGGTCGGCCCCTGTCTGGGGTTATGGCCCATCCCCAGTTAATGGCCAAAGGCAGAGGGTCCTGGTCCCAGCTCTCTGGCTGGGTCAGCCCTCCCCTCCACCGTGTGGCGCTGAGCAGATTTGGGGCGCCCTTCATGAGGAGCTAGAGAGATCCTGGGAAGCTGTGTCCCTTCCCCCCACTGGTAGGTAGTAAGGAGGGAAGTTGAGGAAGCTCATATAATGAAACTGCCTTTATGTCCTTGTGACTTAGGAGGCGAATTCATCTGCTGGAGACACCGTGTCGCGTTCGGGAGCCCGTGAACAGAAATAAAGCTCAGGCATGGAAACCACGTCATTGTCTCCTCTCCTGACGTGAGGCCTGTCGGGAGGCTCAGTGACGGCGATGTCTGTCACCTGGACCGCCTTCCTTGCTGAACACCCTTCCTGACAAGTAGACGGCTGCGGCAGGAGACCTGTCCCCGAATCACGTTTCTCTTTAAAACCCCCTCAGGGATCACCCAGCAGATGGCCTCTCGCAGCTAACTTCTCCAGAACACGGGGTCAGGCCAAGCCTGCTGAGCATTGCAGGTGGCTGAAGTCATCGCCATTGTCACTGGCCTAACCAGATTTCACTGGAGGGCTGTTCACCTACTGATTATTTACACAGTAGCGTCTATAAAACCTAAGTTTCAGGAAAAGAAGGTGTGTTATTTTCTTTTGTTGTTGTTTTTTAATCTAATTTATTTCCTTACTAAAAAGATCCATTTTAAAATATAAGTCTAATTACTACGATCCACGTCATAGGTTCCCTATCTGACGTCGGGAGAAAGCCATCGTCTTCATCATGGTTCTCAAGGGCTTGACGGCATGACCCAGATCCCTCAACCTCAGCGCCAGTCCACGCCATAGTCCCACCCTCCGATGAAGAGTCCTACCTTCCAAAATATAACTTGGGCTTTAGTCTCTTCACCTTCACATGGATGGGCTCTTCTCTGTCACCCACCAACTTGAACGTCACTATGCCAACTTAGACTCATGCCTCACGTCCCGGCTTAGATGTTACTGCTTCTGCGAATCCTCCCTGACCTTCCTATGGATTCACGACCCCAACCGTGTGCTCCCAAAGCCACCCTGATTTTCCACCTCACAGTTGCCTTTTCACTGGTCCACCCACCTTCTGCATTTTTAGCCACGTAAGGTGAGTGACCATATATAAAAGGTCACTGTTCTTCCTGTAGCATCTTATCTGGAGCTCCTGACACACAGCAGGCACTCAGAAAATATCTGTTAAATTAAACTATGGTTCACCTGTCTGAACTTGGGAACAGACTGGATAAAAAATAGCAAGGTGGGCGCTTGGAGGAATGATGCAATCCTAGGGCCTCCTGTCACCGGCTGCATGACCTGGAGAAAGTGTTTCAACTTACTTGAACCTCATTTTTCTTAGTTATAAGATGGAGATAAGTCTACTTACCTACCTATCTTGTTGAAAAAACTGTGCAAAAACAATGTATAAATAATATACTAAATAGCACAAAATAGGATAACATTGATAATACATCATGTCTTGTATTTAAACCCAAATAAATCTCTGCAAGATACACAAAATGGTGATGGCCACAGCAGTTACCTAGAAAGTGTGTGTGTGTGTGTGTGTGTGTGTGTGTGTGTGTGTACAAGTTATCTTTTTCCACTTAACATACCAGGCACCAACCTTTTCTAATCGTTTTTCTCCTTTTCCTCTCCTTCTGTTCATCCTACTATGCACAAAGTACATTTGAGTAAGAGCTATTTATAACATCAGCTGAGATGTCAATAGCGACTAAAAATAGGTGATATTTATGAAGCAGTTCCTCTGGGTCTGGCAGTGTGCTAAGCAGTCTGTATGTATGACATACCCAAGCCTTATTATTTTTTTTTATCATTTTATTCACCATTATATTTCTTGTTATGGAGGAAGGAAGTCATAGGCTCTTCCTGCAGTCAGGGGTGACCGACTGAGAATCGTATTCACTAGCTAAATAACTCGGATGGGCAGAGTATGCCTCATATTACTTGTGTATTATTCCCTCAGCTTTTCACAGCGCCACGGACTGTTGGGGGAGAGGAGCTGCCCAGGGAACGTGAGTCTGGGGTGTCCTTTCCCCACGGTTTTCACGCACACAACATGTCAGTGTAACACTGTACGGATACAGCCCCTTCTTCTTGAAGATGCCACTAATTTCTGAGTTAGCCTCTTCTGGGAACTTCCAGAAACACCCCGGACATTTTAATGTCACTGAGACTTCACATGGTTGTGTGTTTGAGTTTCTAACATGTGTACACATGTCCGCTTATGGTTATATTCTTGAACTTGATGGGTTGTGAGCTTTGTAAGGATGGGAACTGCATCTTATTTGTCTTATCACCCTGGGGACCCCGCATGGCACCTGTTACACAGAAGACTTCCCCAGCCCACTGAGTGACTCCGCTTGGAATAAAACACCTCCTTCACTTGCACACATGTATACACACACACAAATACTTTCTACGTGATTGATAGGCGTGTCTTGCACAGATTCATTTAGGTTAAGTAAAAAACACTACACAAGGAGTGTTGGCTCCTGTGGGGAGTTGGGGCTTTGATGAGATCAGCTGATAGGAAAAGGGGTTTGCAAAATGAACAGCAAGTGTCTCTGTCGCAGACCGGAGAGATGAGAGGAAATAGGAGACTAAGCGTGCAGAGATGACCCTGGACACTGTTCTTGGCTCCCAGCTGACCTGATTTTGTCACCTCAGTCAAAAGTTTCCTCAGTGAAGGTCTTGTGTGTTCTTCTCATCTATCAAAGAAACGTGCTCAAAATGACCTTCACAGGATAGACCTCAAGGAGAGCTAATAAATGATTCCAGAATCTCAGAGAAGGCAATCCACAGGGCAAATCATGAATAATAAGCTGGGATGGATGCTTCTGTACAACGTTAGACAAGGAGGCATTTAATTTTGAATCTTCCAGTGTTTGGTTATCTGTTGAAAGAAAAGGAATCACAATAAGTGTATATCTAAAAGAAAAGCTGACAGTTGAAAAACTGAAATGAAAAGTGGTAACATAAACAATGTGAGAAGACGCCTTCCAGCAAGCGAGTTCTCTGAAAGTTGAGATCTCAATTTAGATCATTTCTTTCTCTCTAATTGTTTGTTGTTCTGTGTGCCGCCGCTATATGATGGAATGGCCATAAACTTAGTGTGATGGGCTTGCAGAATAATTTAATTATAATTCAACATTTACTTTTATGCTGTGCAATTACTTACATTGCTTTTTTTTTTTCTTCTGAAGACAACACATTAAAGTATCTGCACACAATAGAAAAACAGCTGACAGGGTCAATTCCCAAGTTACATTAAGGTTTAGTTACATTCCTTTCTCACCCAGTGGACGTAACGAATTAGGCAGCATGAGATTAATGGAAAGAAAATCAGACAAGTAATCAGGAGCCCTTGACTTCTCCTCCAGATCTTTTTGGGATCTAGCTCTCTGAATTTTTTCAGCTTCCTCTGTCTTTAGTGGTTACATCGTTATTTTCTTATCTGGAAACACTGTCACCGGATGGTCAGTGTTTCTGTCATTGACCAATACCTTGTGAGAATGAGACAAATGTTGCTGATACAATCAAAGTGAGGCTGTGCTGCTTATGAGATTAAATCCATTCCCAAAACCAAAGCCATCTGCACATGTTGGGTGTCTACTTTATGGTATTGTGCAAGACTGGTTCTTAATGTTTGGCTGTTATTTCGTGCTCTGCATTCCTTCATATCTCTTTCTCTTCCTGAAAGTTTGCAGTGTAAGTCATTTTCACAGATTTTACTGTGAAGTATTTGCTGCCTGCTTCCAAGGCAGAAATGGCTATATGAAAACATCACTTAAGAGGCTTTTGTGTTAAGTCTCGTTTCCCTGTCCCCTCTCTGTGACTTGAGAAATATTCCATGTTATTTTTTAAAATCAACAAGGGATCTCTTTTAACCACCAACACACCAATTTTGACTTGTATAATTTAGAATTTGGGGGATTCTGACAGTAAACAGGCTCTGTTAGAAATACAAGTTCCAAGTACTGTGAAGGGCATACCGTAGACACATTTTTTTAAGGCTTGTAGGAGCCACAGAATTCTTTCTAGTCTGTTTATATGTTTTATGGAGAATACCAGCCATGATTTTAAAAAGCTTTATATTGAGATACAATTAACATAGACATTTCACCCGTTTAAAGGACATAATTCAGTGTTTCAAACTCTATTCACATGGTTGTGAATAGAGCCATCAGCACAGTCTAATTCTTTTTTTTAAAAGGAGACTGACCTACTTTTAAAGATCTTTATTTATTGGTTTGAGAGAGGGGGGGATGTGGAGGGAAGAGCAGGGAGCATGAACTCATAGGAGTTGTCTCTCGTATGTGCCTTGCCTGTGGAAACACAGGGTTTCGAACTGGCAACCTCAGCCTTTATTTACCCATCTAGTTGTCTCTCATATGTGCCTTGCCTGTGGAAACACAGGGTTTCGAACTGGCAACCTCAGCCTTTATTTACCCATCTAGTTGTCTCTCGTATGTGCCTTGCCTGTGGAAACACAGGGTTTCGAACTGGCAACCTCAGCCTTTATTTACCCATCTAGTTGTCTCTCGTATGTGCCTTGCCTGTGGAAACACAGGGTTTCGAACTGGCAACTTCAGCCTTTATTTACCCATCTTAAAAGAAACCCTATTAAGCAACCAGTCCCCATCTCCCCTCCCCTCTCTTCCTTCCACCCCTGAATAACCATTCATTTACTTTTTTGGCTCTATGGAATTGCTTATTTTGAACATTTCAGACAAATGAGATCATGTGTCTTTGGTGATTGCTCTCACTCAGTAACATGCTTTCAAGGGCAAACCATGTGGTAGCATGTATTCGTCCTATCGTTCTTTTGAGCTTCATATCCGATACATGGAGTGGATATACCACACTTCCTTGATATACTCATCAGCTGGTGCATAGTTTGGTTATTAGGAAATGCAAACATTTATGTGTAATCTTTGTATGGTCATATGTTTTAAATTTTCTTAGGTATAAAATCACTGGATCATATGCTAACTCTATGTTTATCATTTTGAAGAATAGTCAACTGTTTTTCAAAAATGCTGCACAATTTTATATTCCCACTAGCAATACATGAGGATTCTCATTTCTCCGTACCCTCGCACACATGTGTGTTTTTTATTATAGCCGTCGAGTGGGTATGGAGGGGTATCTCTTTGTGACTTCAGTTTGCATTTTCTCAGTAACTAATGATATCAAGCATCTTTTTATGTACTCATTGGCTACTGTATATCTTCTCTAGAGAAATGGCTACTCAAGTCTTTGCCCTTTTTAAATTAGGCTGCCGTTTTGTTATTGAGTTGTGAAAGTTTTATATATGTTACATGTTATTTTCCAGTTGTTTTTATGATAACCATCCTAGTGAAGTGTAGACAAGAAAAGCTGTAACAAATAACTTTTGGCAAACTTACTTTCTCTAAAACAAAGAGACTTTTAGCAGAACTTATTTTTTCTGAAAGTAAGTTACTCCCTATTGTTCTTGAGGCTGGTTTCCCTGACTGTGGCCTTGGACTCGCTTTGCGAAGTAACAGGTGTTCTCAGAATATTTCTCCCTGAATTAACCTTATAGATAAACATTGTAAGAAAGCTTGTTTCACTGCTTTGTTTTACTGCTATGCTTTCTCCCCTCCCCATTCCTCAGTCAGTATGTAATTTTCCCTATAAAAGCCAGCCCCTAACTGTGTTAACCGCCACATTGATTTGAAGGACTTAGGTTTCCATGCGGTCCACGCAGCTGGCAAATTAAAGACTCCTAATTTTGTAATTTGGCTAATTGATTGATTGTGTGGCAAGACATCTATTTCGCTATTTTGATACAACACCGATGTTCTGTTGAGCACCTTCTCAGGTGTTTACTTGGCTATTTGTGGATATTTTGATAAATATTTACTCAAGTCTTTAGCTAAATTTTGGATTGGCTTGCTTAGGATTTTTTGTTGTTGTTTAGTTTTAGAAATTTCTTTTATATTCTGGATATTAAACCATTATCAGAAACATAATTTGGGAAATTTTTCTCTCATTTTGTAGGTTTTCTTTTTTACTTTCTCAATAATGTCCTTTGATGCACAAAAGCTTTTAATTTTGATAGTCTTATTTATCTAGTTTTTCTTTTGTTGCTTGTGTCCATTGTATCTAAAACTCCTTAATCCAAACCAAGTTCTTAAAAATTTACCCTTATGTCTTCTTCTAAAATTTCTTATCTTTAGTCCATTGATGGATTTTGAGTTACTTTTTATTCATGGTATGGAGTAGAGGTCGAGATTTATTCTTTTGCATGTACAATTCCAGTTGTATCAGTTCTGCCTGTTGGAAGAAACTATTCTTTCCCTGCCTAATAGGCTTGGTGCTCTTGTCCAAGTCAGTTAGCCATAGCTGCATAGGATACTTCTGGACTCTTAATTCTGTTCCATTGGTCTATGTGTCTATCTGTCTGTCAGTACCACACTTGTTTTGATTACTATATCTTTGTAGTGTGGACAACTTGCATTTCATGTAAATCTGAGGATCACTTTTTCTACATAAAAAGCTATTGGAATTTTGATAGGGATTGTGGTATGAAAATCTTAACAATACTAAGTTTTCTTATTGATGAGTGTGGATGCATTTCCATTTACTTAATTTCTTTCTGTCATGTTTTATAGTTTGCAGCGTAGAAGTCTTTTATTTCTTTGATTAACTTTGTTCCTCGGTGTGGTATTCTTTGAATTGTTCTTATAAATAAAATTACTTTCTTAATTTACTTTTCAGATTGTACAGCAATGGTGTATAGAAATGTAACTGATTTTTCTTTGTTGATCTCATACCCTGAGACTTTGCACAGTTCATTTATTAACTCTAATAGTTTTCTTGTGTATGTTTTGAGATTTTTCCATATATATAAGACTATTTCATCTGTGAACAGAGCTAATTTTACTTCTTCCTTTCCAATTTGTATGCCTTTTATTTATCTTTAATGTTTAATTGCTCTGGCTGGAACTTCTAGTACGATGATTAATAACAGTGGTGACAATAAGCATCCTGGTTTTATTCATTTTTTCTTCTTTTTTTTCCAAGTGAGAGAAAGGGGGATAGAGAGATAGACTCCTGCATGCACCCTGACAGGGATCCACCTGACAACACCTGTCTGGGGCTGATGCTCTGCCCATCTGGGGCCATGTTTGCAACAGAGCTATTTTTAATACCTGAGGTAGAGGTTCCAAGGAGCCATCCTCAGCACCTGAGGCCAATGCATTTGAACCAGTTGAGCCATGGCTGCAGGAGAGGAAGGGAGAGATAGAGAGAGAAAAAGGGATGGGAGGAAGAAGCAGATGGTCACTTCTACTGTATGCCCTGACTGGGAATCAAACTCAGGACATCCACACACTGGGCTGAAGCTCTACCACTGAGCCAACTGGCCAGAGTACTGTTTCTTATTTCTGATAAGTTATAAAAAGTTTTACTAGTAGAAGACTCAGAAAAATATGAAATGTTATATATTCAGATAGAGAAGTGTTCTTGTTTTGTCTTTTCAAACATCTCTGCCTTGGTGAAACCCTTTATCCACGTAAAGATGTCCTTAATCCATATCTGAAAACAACAAAGCTTATTTATATGGAGAAAAAAACCTCTCAAACCAATAAACTACAAATTACTTCTTCCGTCTTTAGAGTTACAGCATATGACGTTATGGTGCACACTACCCTTTAACAAAGAGTGGTGAACAGACATTTTCTTACTTTGTTGTGGATCCTACCAAGTGTCAGGTTCATGTTTTATACCACTGTTGCACTGTGGGGGAAAGGTCTTCACAATATTCTCTCAGGTTATCTATATTTACCATTTTTTAAATTTTAATACTGACTTAGAGATCAACAATTACTTTGAAAATTGATTCAAGTAAAATGTAAGAAACCTACTTAGATCAGATGCAAACAAATGTCAAGAGACTTTTCTTTAAATTTATCTGGAAAGCTAACATAGGAACCAAATTCCACCCCTAACATAATCTATACCAATCCATTTGGAGAACTTTTACAGGGAGCTAAAAGTCTAGTTCACATTTGTTGCATTAAGATTCAAGGGAATCCTCAATGTTTCATGTATTTTATTTTAGAAGCTAATTAATTGAGGATGGAAATTGTAGCAGAAAAACCAACATCTCTATCACTAATTATTAATATGAATCATTAGTTTTTAAATTTTAGCATTATTTAATTACATTTCTTTATTGCATATTTATAACTCAAGGACCACAAAAAGCAAAAAAAAAAAAATTCTTTACATTATTCCACTAAATTTCAAGTCCATTTTCTTTAGTTTTATCCATGGCATATCATATTATTCTAAGAAAGAGACTTTCAAAGGAGACTTTGGAATTTTAATTGAACATACTAATTTAAACAAAAATTCTTGTGGGTGTATAAATACATACTTAAGAACAATAACACAATGAAAGGAAAGAAAGGAAAATTTCAATAACTCTCCTCATTACTGGAGAGTATAAATTTCTACCTGTTGTATATACATCCAGAATCCATACAGTTTGCTGAATGTATACTTTAAAATAACAAACAGATGTAGAGAGTGATTTTAGGCAAGCTCTTCCTTCCGATCGGCTTGACATGCAACATGGAATTGCTTCCCTCTAATTTTATGCTTTTCACAACTTGCTATATTTTTCAGTGCATACAAAAAGGTACAGCAAACAGTTTTTGGTGTTCAATGAGAAGCATCTAGGTAAGTCCAGGTTAAACCTGTGGAGACGGTATTGGAACAGTGGTGTGGGGTAGAAGGGCAGCATATAAACCTCAGCCTTGCAAAGAATTCAATATGCCTGAGCTTGTGTGGACCGCAACGACAAAACTGATGTATAACAAAGCTAGTAAGCGTGGAGGTAAAGATTTCTCAGTATTTGAAATGAACAGAAAACAAAAAAGGGTTATGTCTCCCCAAGGTGGATCTTTTGTGGTAGACTATAACAAAGCAATAAAGGCATTTGGCAATACTTGCATACCCAGCGGACTATTTAAATATTACTGGGAGGCAGAACAGAAGACTTCAAAACGTCCCTCGCTCTCCGGTTTAAATCTATATGGGAGTACAGATTTAGAGCTAAATGGAGCACAATCACCCAGGGAGCCTCAGGAGGCTACAAGGACTATGAATATTGATGGGAATTCACGTCTGGGCTGTGCTCTGAAAGAATGACAACAGAGTAGTAAACAACTATTTCCTTGGGGATGCAAATAGACTCCACAGCCTGTGAACTGAGACTCCTTCCCACTCAGATCTTATTCAAAGCAACAGTGTGTTTAGAAGGATACACCTACCCTCACAATTAGACTGGGTACAGCCAACCAGAAACAAAGAAACAGAATTAGTTCCCCACTCGTTATAACTATACAGAAGAATTTCCCCCTCTCTCCACAAGGAGGCGAGAGATGGCATGGTTTTTGTTTCACACCTTTAGAACGAAACAAATTCACTCTGGAAAATTTGCCTTTGAGTATTTAGCAAGATTTTGCCGGATCTGAAAGTCTATGGAGTGCTACCATTCAGACAGTTAACAGTATTTTCTAGGAGACTGTTAGTAATATCGTTTTATTTATTTATTTATTTATTTTTAATTTTTTTTCTCTTGCCAAAAATACTCTATTTTCCAAACAAGAAAATTCCTCTCTGGAGTTTGTAGTGGTTTATATGTGACCTTCTAGATGACAAAATGCTTAGATGAGGCCTTAGCTAAGGGAAGGTAGGTTGTGGGTCCCACTCCTAGTCAGGGCACATACAGGAACAGATAGACGTTTCCGTTTGTCTACTGCTCTCCCTTCCTCTTTTTCTAAAGTCAATAAATAAAATTTTTAAAAATTAGTTGATTCAAAACCTGAAAATGGTATTCTGAGGAGAAAAGCAGTTTAAAGGCCGTTGCTTTGAAATCAGGAGAAGGAAAGATACAGTCCACTTGAAGGCACAGGAGCAGACAGATCGTCAGGAACAATGGGGTTACGTACTAAGATTACTCTCATAGAATTTAGCATGATGTCTATAAATACTTACAGCACTTTCAAATATTAGCTTGGAGAATGGGAGTCTTTAACGGTCAGGGAAAGGCAGATGATTTGAAAAACAGACAAAACAAGTACATTTGTGTATTGCTTTGTATCTACAGGAAAAATAGTCTTAAAGTTTATTTTGGAATACCTGTGAATTTTCTGAGGACTAGAGCCACATGCGATTATTCTTTGTGTTTCTAGGATCCAAGCTGAGCTTCATATACAGAAACAAACCAGAAGTCTGTCTAC
This sequence comes from Saccopteryx leptura, assembly GCF_036850995.1. Lineage (NCBI taxonomy): Eukaryota > Metazoa > Chordata > Mammalia > Chiroptera > Emballonuridae > Saccopteryx > Saccopteryx leptura. The sequence goes on along the minus strand of NC_089510.1, from coordinate 6,333,545 downwards.
ACAGTCAGTGCTAAGGGCCAGTCTATTGGGGTTCTCAGATACCACTGAAAATGCATGCATATGAGGGTGGGGTGGGGGAGGATGTATTGTGCTGACTTTCTCTTTTGCAAGTTCATTACATTCTTATACAAGGGATTCTTTGGTACTGTCACCAGCAAAATGGCAGGACCTCAATTCTTGCCTTCTTTTTTTTTCCCCCTTTTATTCCAAGTGAGAACAGGGGAGATACAGAGACAGACTCCCTCATGCACCCTGTCCAAAATCCACCTAGCAACTCCATCTGGGGATGATGCTCTGCCCGTCTGAGGTCATGCTCACAACCTAGCTATTTTTAGCACCTGAGGCTTAGGCTCCACAGAGCCATCCTCAGTGCCCAGGGCTTATGCGCTCGAACCAATTGAGCTTTGGCTGTGGGAGGGGAAAGAAGAAAGAGAAAGAGAGAGACAGGGAGAGAGAGAGAGAGAGACAGAGAGAGGAGGGACAGGGTGGAGAAGCAGATGGGTACTTCTCCTGTGTGTCCTGACCGGGAATCAAACCTGGGACTTCCACATGCTGGGCTGACGCTCTACCACTGAGCCAAGCGGCCAAGGTCACCATCTCTTTTCTAACAAGCATAACATTTAATGAAAGTTTCAGACGGAGAATTATGCTAGAAGAAAGAATAAGGAGCCAGGCGCTCTGCTGCCACATACAGCTTCTTAGCTCACTTTCTGAAAAAGCTCCTTTTCGGGGTGGAGAAGTCTACAAAAGCTGATCCCGTGTCGGGAGGGATGCAGGAAGGGGCAAGCTCCTGACCGCCGCCCCGCCCCCAGGGCTTGGAGAGCGAGCCCCAGGGTGCATTCAGCTCCCAGTCATAGCTCTTAGCAGGGTACAGCCTGCAAACGTCACTTGGAGACCCTGATTACCAGCTGCCCACAGGGCTGCACTTCCCTCTCAGATGTGCTACCGCAGAAGGTACCCCGTGGAACCCCAAAGTTTGCAGTAACTTGTATGAAGCCAAGCAACCATGTCTTGGCTCACTGCTGTAGTCATTGAAATATGAATCTGGCATTTACAGTAATTGAACAGCGAGTTAAAACTTGGCTGTCATGTTCAGAAAAAAAAAAAAGTCAAAAGGAACTGCATTTATACAACAGAAGTGATTAGATTTTTTTGCTGTGTGTCTTTCTGTTTCTATACATCATACTGATGGGTGGGTTGAGGTAGAGAGAACATGTTGCCTCCTGTCCTACAGGGCTAGGTCTTCAGATTTTTATAGAAATTAGCTTTATTTACAGGTAGATTAAAGATGAGAAATGTTGTAATACAGTATGATATTGAAGAAAAAAAATTCTAATTTGCAGACATCATTCAAGTCCACAGGGTTGGTGAATTAAGCTAGCAAATTTCTTTTTGAATTCAATACTAGCTCAAGTTCGTGGTGTTGTATTATTTGTCTCTCGAAAGTCTTATAAAAATACATCACAAGCTAAAGTTTAAATTAAAAAAAAAACTTCTTCCTTTAGACGCCTAACCCTAAAGGATCATGAAAAAATATGCACACTTTGGGATAGAGAACAGATAATTAACGGTTGCCTATAACTCTGAAGCTGAGTGTGTTCCAGCTGGATAATTACACCGAGTCAAGCAGAAACACTATTATCAGCTGTTAAATGCTATTGTTACCACTAGGCCTTTACCTCTGTTTTTCCACTTGAGATGAGACATGACACCTTAATTGAATATATCCTCCAGTGGATGACAAATTTAAAAATATACAAAAGTACTTTCCCCATACTGAGTACTCAAGAAGAGCTGGACAAGTAGCTGAGCCCAATCTCACAAGCCTACGGGCAACGACGCATTTAACCTGATTGTTCTGAAGTCCCTTCTGGAGAGACACCCAGTGCCTCCATATGTGTAACTTATGTTTTTAGCTTTAAAAATATGCTTTTTAAAATCAATTTTTACTTCCTTGGTGCATAGTCGTTCACTGCTCCATTTGAGAGAGACCAATCTGAGAGCAAGAGACCAATCTGAGAACAACTCCAGCAAGTTGTACTGGAGTTCGCAGGGACAGAAGGCACTGTTTGTCCCAATGCCCCGGGACACGGAGGAGGACAGTGACACTCACAGAATTTTAAACTTAAAAATAATTTTAAAAAAAAGGTCATTGAGCTTGCGTGTGGCCTATCAAGAGCTGATACGTGATTCCTATCAGGAGTCAACTCTAAAGAGCTCCCAGGAGTTATAGGGTTCAGAGCTCAAGTTGTTGTCAGCACTTGGACAAAAACAAAAACAGTGAATTCCATTTATACTATATTTTATAAGTGTATGTCCACCACTGATGTGTTTTTTAGTAGTTGTAATAATTTTGAAAACACATGAAGCAATAGTTGGGATAATTGAGAAGAGACAGAGAAATAGAGACATAGAAAAAGATAAGTATATGATTTAAATATCTTCCAAAGGCATTGTTTTGACTAATAAAACATGGACTAGTCCTTATATATAACTGTCAATGTAAATATTCTCTTTCTTTATTTAATATTTTCCTTATTTAATATTTTTTAAGTGCTTAACTTTCAAGAATTTTTGGTTAAAATTAGATCAGGGCTTTCTTCAACTTGCCTCATTCAAAAAATTTGTAAATCATTCTTTAGATTGAGAATAGAATAAAACATAAAAAAAAAATAATGTGTTTGTTGTTTCATCCACCAGTGTTTCTCCCAAAAGGAATGAAGGGGTTAGGTTGCAGAAAAGAGAGGAAGAAGTTGAAGATGAATTGCAGAACCATGTAGGACATTCCAGACACAGTTCTGGTTCGGGAAAACTTGATTGTTTCAGATGTATACCTATTTAACGTGCAGTGATGCTGAGATGTCTAGCTGAACTAGAGTAATAGGAAGGAAGGTATCTGGGTCATAAGCTCATAAATTCTAGCTAGTCCCTTAGATTGTGCAAGTTTCCCAAGGGAGAGTTAAGCCAAAGAAAGACAAAAGGTCAAGAGCTGGACCTTAGAGGATTCTCATGTTTAAAAATGAGATTAAAAAGCTGAGAAATCAGAAAAGACTGATCAAAACAAGAAACTCAGCAGCTGAAAAGGAAGATGAGAGTCAAGGTAATCGAATGTGCTCAAAGCCCGTGCAGAAGAGCGGTCTTGCAGAGGCTACGTTGAAATGAGCCTGAAATGCTGGTGACCACGGGTCGCAAGGGAGCCAGTTCACCCAGAATACTTGGCAATCACTTAGATCTCCACGATGTCTCCCTCCCCAGCCGCCCTGTGAGACTTGATCCTTGTAGCCTGCCTACTCTTAAGTCTCAGCCTCACCTTCAAAGTTCCAGAGTCATTTAAGGTCAAAATAAAGGATCACACATAGGCCCTTAAAATGGTTTACCATGAAAGGCTCTAGGTAGAATACAAAAAATGAAGCATTAGAATAATTGCAGAATGGCTAGATATTTTATTTTTTTTTCTCCTCGGGGTTGCTCCTGCAGTGCTGTGAAGACCATGTGCAGGTTTTCATCCTAGACGTTTAGAACTCAGAGGGAGTGTGAGCATCACCCCATTTAGTCTCTTGTCAGGGCAAAGAAGCAAGGAGCAAACAGGGTAAGAGCTTGGCCAAAACACACAGCCAACTGGCTTCTGAGACTGGTCCGAAGTTAGGTTGACATTAAGAATGAACCATGATTTCTATAGTTTTAAGTGTGTATTTATGCTATATCAAGGGCAGAATGTTTAAATAGAAGGTAATAAAGACTAGGTCTCAGCTTCTCTGTGACTGTGTGACCTTAGATAAGTTACTTCACCATTTGGCACCTCATTTTTCTCATACATATGATACGCATAGTGGTGGGATTGTTTACATTGATTTGTGAAGACTAACGAGACAAATACTTAGAACAGTATCCGAATGTAGTAAGCAGTCAATATACTATGTTAGTTAGCTATGTTACTGTGGTTGTCAGTGTTATTACAGTTGTTTCTCGGTAGATAGAAAACAAACATTGGGCATTTTCTGAACAAATTCAGTATGTTGGGTACAATTAATTTAATACAAGTAAACTTCAATTATGTTCCTGAGAAACTTACTGACTTAGAGGATTTTAGTTTGATTCTAATTTTGCTGTTAATTATCTGGAATAGTCATCTAAACTATCTGAACCTCAGTTTTTTCTTTTGTAAAAGAGAAGAGGAAATTATTTCTGTCTCATAAAGTTACTGTGAAGGTGAAACAAATAATGCATTTGAAGGAATTACGTACATTATAAAATGATGCATGCAAATAATACATTATTATTTTTGTTTAACCTTTTGTAGGACACTAAATCCAATGGCACCCTGTCCCACAAAATTATTGCTTAAATAGCGTATGGAAGCAGGTTGTAGAACACCATCCTTTCATTTTTCTCTTGTCCACACTAATCGGACATCCTTCTCTTTCTCTCTCTTCCTTCCTTTTCTTCTTTCCTTCCACCAATTATTTTTTAATGCTATGATATGCCAGAGCCTCTCCTACATATTGTAAATAATAAAATTAACTTTCCCTAGAGGTATCTCATTGTCTAGTGTGGAAAACAAAGACATCCAAAAGGAATAAATCACTTAGTTACGTGCAACAATAAATATGTGAACTTGACAGGGAAGTTTAGGTATGCAATTATTGAACTGGGGTCTTTGGGAGTGTGTCTTCATCTATTTATATTACAAAATCTTTAAACACACACAACAAAAGCAAAGATAAGTCTAAAAAATGCGTCCCAAGTACCTTGACATTATTTATTATAAATGCACAGTGCTCAAGAATTATTTGTGAACTAATTTATTTTTAATTATATAAATTATTAAATATTTAAGTTAAATATGTTTGATTAGGAGTTTAATACTAGTTTTATGAAATGATGAAAACTTTTTGAAATCTCAAGTTGGTTTTTTACATGTAATTATTATTATTATTATTCAGATATGACTACCTGCTATGAACAAGAAAAGTAATCTCTAAAACACACAGATTTTTTAAATTAATTTCCATATTCCAAAGAACCATTCTATCTTTGAATTCAACTTAACCCATGATGATGAAAAAAATTAACTAGATATTTGAGGTATTGTCTCTTAGTCACAAGTAACAGTATTTTAAAATTCACGTCAGTGTGGAGAAATACTGAAGTAGAAAATAGA